>NC_142117.1:15893750-16197500 GCF_056152115.1 Neolamprologus brichardi | reverse complement strand
CCAAGAAAACAAAACTATAATGTCCAAAACAAATTGCAAGCGAATGTCTCTAAATGGTGCTTGAAGGAAAATTAGAGAAGCCGACCAGCAAACAAAAATGAAGTGTATGCACATAGAGCTCTAAATGTGTCTGGGTACTTATCCAAACACTCAACGATCCAGCAGAAATTGTAGCAGCTGTTGCTCGCTCTTCTCTTCTCAGGGGTACCGGCAAGACGACAGGACACGGTCCATCTTGTAAAACTGAGAGAACGTCTACTCCCTAGAATGGGGGATTAACAGTGACTTGAAGGCTATAGAGTGCAAAAAATTCACAGTGGGCTCACTCAAGCTTGCTTTGCCTAAGCCAGAGGCCATGTGAGCTCATTCACGTTAAGCAACACCACAGTGTGCCGACTCAAATGCTGTTGAGGTTTACTTCTTCTTGACCTCACCTATCCTTTTGACATCCCAGCTGGAGAAAAGAGTCGGATGAGGCTGGAGTATTTTTCATCCATTCTTTATTACCAATGCAAAGTAAGTGGGGGGTGGGGGGGCTGCCCTGTGTCACCCCTCTCCAGTAGTTTTACTAATTCTATTGTTCAGTCTTACGAATCATTTCCTGTTCTTCTGATCTGCAGCCGCCCCCTGTTATCTAAGCACATTCTATTCTGTTGTTTTATTCGGCATAGCCCCGATTAGAGAACAGCTCTTAACACCGCGTTACATCATATGTCATGACATAATAACATACAGAAATTTAATAATAAGCATAAAATATGGAAGAATGGATAATAATGACTTTAAGGCTATGACGTGTAAAAATGTCAGTGAGTTCACACAAGCTCGCTCTGCCAAAGCTGAAAGCCATGCGTGCTTATACCTCCTCCCGCCCAAGTTGGCTACCAAGTTGACTGTCGTGAAAAAGTCGTGAAACAACAACATCGTAATACTTAAAGGCAACTGTAGCGCGTAGTGTATAAACCTGAATGTAACCGTACAGTGAACATCAGACATCAAACAATAAATTAATACTGGGTTACAGCACCATGCTAGTCTCTAATGTGCTTTATGCTAACTCAGTTTCCCACAATATTAAGTTTCTTAATAAAAACAAAGCATTTGCCTTCAATAACTCCTACCAGGGCTGGATGCTGGCCGGATGAGTGAGAGTGAGACAGTAGATCCGCAACCTCGGGAGCGGATACACCCTGTCTTTTCCCGGTTGCCAATCCCCGATAACAGCCGGTTAATATTAATGTTAGCTTAATGGCTAATAGGGCTTTGGAGCGTGATGTCACGGGGGTGGGCGTGGAAAGGATTTTGGCCTGATCCGCCATGTTCGGGGTCTAAGCGCAAGCGACGAAGGAGCGAAGGCACACACAACAGCCACGGTTTGTTCTTGCTGTGTGGTCCGCTGCAATGTTCATCGCACGACCGGCAAGAGAATAAGCTTGAAAATGGTTTATCTTTTCATTCTTTCCTAACCTGGAAGCAACATGAGGCAGCTCGTGTATCGATGTTAGCAAACGAAGGCGTCTAGCCTGGATAGCAGCTGTGAGACGAGCTGATATCCGGTTCTCTTCCATCTCCAAATATCTGTTGGTGCTCCAGACATTTTCATTTCGGTAAGTTCTAAATATGTTCATATCACTCTTTATAGCCTATTAGTTTTATTTTCGATGCACTCTGAGCTCATAGCAAATTAGAAAAAACATCCTACTGAGTGATTTTGCAGAACTACCTTCTATTTATAGAGATGCTAATTATTTGGCATCATTGCAGCAAACCAGCCTATAAAATGGATGAAACATCATGACTGAGTTCCAGCGCTACACAAGGGACCTGCTTCAAACATACCACCAAGCCAATCAGATTACTTCTTCCATGTGAGGGTGAAGAGGTGACCCTTCTGGATAAGATTGTGAAGGTTTGCTGCATTTGGTGAACAGTGTGATAATAAAACCAGGGGAAAATGAAACCTGCTCCTGTTAAACATTCCTAAGTCTTTTGCTGTATAAATAGCGGTATTTTTTCAAAAGATACAGTAATTAAAGTAATATTAGTAGTGGGTGATATCATGTAAACACTGTCATGATTTTATGTAAACATTTTGTCACTTGTAAACTATAAATGATATGGATTCTACACTGTAACGGATGTGATGTTCTATAAAGTGGTTTTAATAATAAAAAAAGGCAAACATTAGTTTGTTTCTTTATTCAATTTTTGAACAGTGGGACTCAGTCAGTACATATTCAGTAAATGCAAATTATTTACACAGCAGTGCACTACAGGCATAAATCTAGACCCCTAGATAAAACATTATGGCATTATAGCAGTGACAACTCCTCCACAGTAGCAGGTGTGATTTTTCTTTTTTGAGGACGGCTCCTTTTGCCTTTCAATATAGATGGTCTGTTTATGTTTTGATCAAGAGCCTTTTTTGGGCAGCTGAAGAGGAGAAGTCTATCTTATGGCCAACATCTGGCTGTATCTTGGTCACATTACCCAGCAAAGCCCAGCATGCAGGTTCATCTGTAACAGTCCTTGTGCCATGATCTGCACTGTTGCTTCTACATTAAACAGAAGAGCAGTGACATGGGTGCAGGTCTCCACGACTCCGGCCTTACAGGTGCAGTGGGCGGCTTCAACCTTCCCTGTGATGCTCACAGTGACCCATGGCTGCAATGTTGGTTCATTCAGTCTTTGAGAGTGCAGGACCTGAAACACACAAAGTTCATTTAAAGACAAGAACTATGAGCCAAGGCAGACTACTTTATCATAAATGTAACAAAGTTTTTAGAAAGTTAGCACATACATGTAATTTTTCATTTCTTTATGTGTCCATCTATAGAAGGCTGCATGTTATAGTGTAAATCTGCCTGTTCTCTGTCAGAAACCTGCCTGCAGAAAATGAACCTAAAGTATGTAATGCAAGGATGTAATCACTTTAGAGATGGAGAAAGCATAAAGTGAGAATTATGAATCACTTAATATGATAAGGAGATTCTGCAGGTCATTAATCAATGTATAAAGTTAAAATAAAATGTATTTTTAGTGACACAGGATACAAATATGGAAGCAAGATGTATAATTAGAATTATTTATAATAAATATGAATAAATCATTGCAATTTCTTTAACCATAGAGAATAACTAAATCCTTCAGGACAATGTCACATCAATGCACTGAACTCACTATGTTATCCCTCTAACAGCCTCCACATGTTCTCACTGTAATTTCCCCTCATGAATGAATTTATGCTGCACTAATCTGAATGTTTGCAGGGAAATCAAACGCATTTCATACGCAGTACTCGAGCTGACTTACCTTTGTTTGAATGACGACTTGTACGCGCTGACTCCACAGACAAGGTACGAAAATATGTCAGGCTACGTCAGTAGCGGTTGGTCTTCAGGGTTTCTACTCCACGGCCGTATTTCATACGGGTCCACATTTCCAATGCACGCTATTTTCTGCAAGTACCGCCGCTTCGCCTCTGGATGTAATCGGTCTCTATACCGTCCGTTTCTTTGGAGCTGCTTTTAAGCATCTTGTAATCGTCGTTCCAACGCAGTGTGTTTGTTTTGATTCGTAGACCCCGAACATGGCGCCGCGCTCCCACAATGCATTGCGGCGTGACGTCAACTCCAAAGCCTATACTAATGTTCAGAGCACATCACGTGAACGTTCTAAACGAGCTGGGTATGAATGAAACTCAAAGCCACGCCCACTGTGACATCACAGCACGTTTTCCTTTGAAGTTAAAGGCTTGTGAGGGCTTAAATACATGGTAACAACCACTGCACCAACAGCACCTAGCGTTGAAAACACATTTTAACAAAATTAATTTACTGATTCAGTAGGCTTATAAAAAACAATCTAAAGGTTTCACTATACCTTCTTTATCAATTAGGCAAGGCAACAACTAACTGCTCCTAGCGTTAAAGACACATTAAAAAAAAAAATTTATCAATTCAGTAGGCTTCTAAAAATTGACAACCCAATCTGTCTAGAAAAATGTGGCGCTCAGTATTCGGCCGCACAACTTCTTCAGATACTGATGGCTTTGAGGAGCTTGACAGCTGTTATTTTGAGCCTGATGGGTTCGTTTTACCGATTTTCGATTCCAGAGATGAACAGTTACCCACCTCTGAAACACCTGAGGTTCCCGAAAATCCCGAACCAAAAGACCAGTACAGTCATACAATTCCTTCAGATACTGATGTCTTTGATTGTACAGAATATTATTTTGAAGATGATGGGCCCGTTTTCCCGATTATTGATTCCGGAAATGAACAGTTACCCACCTCTGAAACAACTGAGGTTCCTACAAGTAGTGGTGTCTGTGAAAATCCCAAACCAAGAGACCAGTACAGTCATACAATTCCTTCAGATACTGATGTCTTTGATTGTACAGAATATTATTTTGAAGATGATGGACCTGTTTTCCCGATTATTGATTCCAGAAATGAACAGTTACCCACCTCTGAAACAACAGAGGTTCCAACAACCAGTGTTTCTGTAAATGTCAATGAAAAGTGTCCCACCAATGAGAATAACAGCATTGATTCAGTCAGTGCTGTCCTTCCTGAACCTTCAGATACTGATGGATCTGAGGAGAATTTTCAACAAGAGGAAAGAAAAACTATTTTTTCCCAAGTTCAAACAAGCCTTTCAGCTCTTTCTTCCTTTATTATGGCTCCAGTTGAGTCTGTGGGCCGGGGAGTCATTTCTGTCACTAGCCAAATCCTTAATATTGGTCGTGCACCATTTACCTCCCCCACTAGTGAAACTGAACCGCCACCCACTTCTGAAACAGCTGAGGTTCCTACAACTAGTGTTTCCGTAAACACCAATGAAAATGAACAGTCGACCATCCTCCTTACTGAACCATCAGAGATTCATGTATCTGAAGAGAATTTTCAAAGAGAGGAAGCAGAAACTAGTACATCCAGAGTTCACAAAATGATTGCAGCTCTTTATTCCTCTTGTACAATTCCAGAGTCTATGAGCAAAAGAGAATCATCTGAGGTTCCTACAACTAGTGTTTCTGTAAACACCAATGAAAAGGAACAGTCCACCATCCTCCTTACTGAACCATCAGACATTAATATAGGTGAAGAGAATTTTCAAAGAGAGGAAGCAGAAACTAGTACATCCAGAGTTCACGAAATTATTGCAGCTCTTTATTCCTCTTGTACAACTCCAGAGTCTATGAGCAAAAGAGAAACATCTGAGGTTCCCACACCCAGTGTTTCTCTAAACACAGATGAAAAAGAACAATCACCCACATCAAAACAATTTGTAGATTCGAGGGACCGGTATAACACATCCGACTGGGCATTCTTGTTTGAACCTGAAAACACAACAAGGGAACAAAGATTAAATTTGACACCTGAAAGTGAGGAAAGAAACGAACAGTCCCCCTCTGAAACAGCTGAGGTTCCCATAACCAGTGTTCATATGAACAACCTTGAACATGAACAGTCTCCCACCAGTGAAGCCCAGGTTCCCACAACCAGTGATAGTGAAAGACCTCAGCCAGGGGAAAGGTATTGTTTAAATGAAACAAACAACCCTCCTTCTCTAGCTAGTATTGGTTCAAAAATGTTTAAAGACAACTGGGTCATGGATAATGTACGCAGCTGGGCATCTTTCTTTAAACCTCGGAACACAAGGGACCAAGGGACTGTACAAAGATTCAATTTCACACCTGAAGGTCAGCAAAGAAACAAGCAGTCACCCTTTGAAACAGGTCAGGTTCCCCCAAGCAGTGGTTATATGAACAACTCCGAAGATGAAGACACTTCAACAAGTGAGAGTTAGAGCACTGATTTATTCAATGGTGTCACGGCTGGGGCGGCAGTCGTGTGGAGGTGAGAAGGAGGATCCAAATAGCAGCCAGTGGTGGAGGTGCAAGTGAGATTTATTTACAGTGAGTAATAACCAAGAAGCGGGCAGAACCGAAACATAAACCTAAACTGGGGAAACTAACACAAAAGGAGGACACGGGGCGAGGAGCGGAGAGACACGGTGAAACACGGAATAATGCTGAGTACACAGAAGATTCACAGAGAAACACAGACGACGCGACCCGGAGCACAGGCAGACACGCAGTATAAATACACACCAGGTAATTAGGAGATGAGAGACAAGAGGGCAACACACCTGGGAGAAATCAGAGCCGACGGGACAGGGGAAACGTAAAATGAACACACTCACATGAGAGGGGACCTTCAGAATAACACAGGAAACTCACAGACACAGAGAACTAGACGAGAAACTGAACTTAGACAGATTCACACGCAGACCGTGTGACACCATAGACAGACAGAACACAGAAGTGGGACCAGGGCAGGCACAGAACAGAACCCTAACAAATGGCAAATAACAGAATACATACTCAGAATAACAAAAGCACAAAGAAACACAAAACACAGAGTCGGCAGACTCAGGACCATGACAAATGGTGTCCTTCCAGAACCTTCAGATATTAACAGATCTGAAGAGTATGAAAAAACGAACAACGTAAGTATTTTTTCCAGAGTTTACACAAACCTTTCACATGAAATTCAATATCCATAGCATATAATGACATCACAACTATCCCCCAGCCAGTCGCAGCAGATGGCTGCTCCTATGAGTCTGGTTCTGCTGGAGGTTTCTCTCTGTTAAAGGTGAGTTTTTCCTCCCCACCGTCGCCTTAGTGCTTACTCATAGGAGATCATTTGATTGCTGGGGGTTTCTCTTTAATACTGTGTGGTTTTAACCTTACAGTATAAAGAGCTTTGAAGTGCCTGTTGTAACTTGGCACTATTAGATACACTTCAATTGGCTTCAACTGACAAAACATTGAAAAAATAAAAAATCTATCAATCAATCAATAAATAATGGATTGTGTGTGTGTTTTTATTTTTCTATACCAGGGTAAGTGCTAAAGCTTAATGGGTTACAATTATAGCCCATAATTGTAAGAATAATATGTGGCTTTTAGCAGATTATTCTTGTAACAAATGTGACTGTGCTGAGTGGCCGTAGCACTGTGCACAGGATAAAACCTCTTGATTTTAGTGTCACGTAGAACTAGATTCAGGCCAAAGATTGCATTTAAGCAACATCGGTGATTAGAAGCCAGTGTTTTGATCTTTTTGTTTTTGTTTTTTTAAAGTCTTTCTGATAAGGTTATTTTAAAGTTTATTTTTTAAGTCATAGACCTATTTATATTGGTTTCCCTGGTTTTAAACAGAAAATTTAAGCTCTTCATTAAAACAAATGTAGTGTTTACCCGTACAGGTACTGACAGCCACTAGAGGTCCCTTTACTCAACGTTTACATTCATTAGTAACTTCCTTCTCAAATGCCAAATGCTAATGCTTGCCAGATTAAATAGGCTTGTTAAGGGACAATATGTTTTGTTCTTAATATCAGATTATGTTATCTGTCATGTCTTTTTCATCATTCATATTCTATTGATGAGACTTTCGATGGAGGAGTAGCAAATACGCAAAGATTAACTGGTGATTTCTACATTGTTTTTACTAGCTGCATGTACAAAAACTCAGAAAGCCTTTCAAGAAGGCAGAGTAAAGATGAATTTATAATACCTTCATTTAGACTGCGTATTTATCAGATTTTTGCTGACATTGACTCTACTTCAGAATACAATATATATTTTTGCGTTCAACATTTGATAATGTGTCATGCGCAAAAGCATCAGCTCTAAGAGCCTTGCTTAGAGAATGCTTTGTAGTAAATCAGAAGAGTCGACTCCCATTGAGCGAGAGCCAGTGTTGTGCCAAAAAGTGATTGTCTGCCAAAAACTGATTTCCGGTATTTGCCAAAAAGTGATTGCTCATATTTAAAGTGCTATAAGTAAGTTGTTGGGCTATAATATGTTAAACATATGTCAAATGCATCCCTTATGGAAGACATAAAGTCATCTTGAGCCACAAACAACATTCTTGTAACAAGATAGAGGCTGCAATCAGTTTTTGGCAGTGACTTTTATATAACCTTTATTTATGCAGTAAAAAAATCTCATTAACATTAAAAATGTATTTTGTAAGAGTAAGTTGCCAAACAGGACAGCAGAAATGGCAGCAAATATTACAATAGTTCTGTAAAAATATTTTAAGTGGGGATAAAGGACCTGATTGGTTATAATGTAAGTACAAGTTGTAAAGATACTTAAAAAACAGCTAATTTTTTAATTCTCTATATAACCCCTTTGTAAACCCTGTTCACCGAAGTCTATTTACGAACATACGCAAAGATATTACACATAAAAAATACACAGAAACACTGGAAATCAGTTTTTGGCAGACAATCACTTTTTGGCACAACACCGGCTCCTCACTTTATTTCCTTTCACTGTTCAGCTCTCACACAGTGGCTCAGCTATCCTCCAATCCCTCCATATTGTGGCCAATCACATGCGAGGATATAGGATAATATCATTATGTGAAAAACAGAGAGGGTGAGAGACGTGGCAGTCAAGTGGAGTGTGCGTCTGTCTTCTCAGTAAGTGATTGAGACAGTAGACAGCGGTGAGGAGGGCTGTGCGAGTGCATCGCAAAAACACATAAATATGCCTGACACCTGTAAACTAAGCAGCATCTGGCTGCAGTTTAAATACTCTTTTGTCTCGGTCTCGTCTCAACTTTGTCTTGGTCTCGATACCCTCTGGTCTTGGTATTGTCTTGGTCTTGGTTTAGGCGGTCTTGACTACAAGTCTAATGATCTCATCCACTTGCATATCTGGTGTGATCAGAGGTGGCAAAAGTATAGCTATTCGGTACAAGTCGTACAGTTATTAGTGTTAAGAAATACTCCAGTAAAAGTTGAAGTATTATACTGATTAAACTTCTTTACTTTTTGAGTACATTTCAGAGCCTCTTAAAAAGTACAGCCTCTGAAATCCACTTAAAGAAAGTAAATGGGTCAATGGGTCTAGTTTATGTTGCCTACATTGTTGAGGATGACTTTGCATCTAAACAGGAAAATGAGCACAGTCAGGGGTTAAAGTAGCATTCAGCAGGCGGGGGAACCCTAAATTTGGTTGTAATGGCTCAGTGTGGGGAAACACGACTGAAAATAAATTCTACTGAGAGCTCCTGCAGATTTTCTTAGTGTAGAGGCTGTGATCAGCTGATCTGCTGCTCTTTGTGGATGGACACAACTGAACTCAGCATGATGTCAGCAGATGTTTCATGAGTTGTCCTGGCTGATTTCCATCCTCTGCACTAACAATGCACTGTTCATACTGTCTTTTTTTCTAGATGGTATAAAGTTGGTATGTTGGTGGAATTCAGTCAGTGGATCTCAGTATTATCAGCTAAAAGTCATCTTTAGTTTGACCATGAGCACCACAGCCACTGTGTATCAGTCACACACTGTTCTTTTCTCTGCACTAACCTTCAGAGTTTTTCAAGCAACCTATAAATAGCAGTTAGTCTGCCTCAGTTTGATTTGCAGCATGTTTCGTGATACGAAAAACATAATGCCACATCCAGTATCTGATTTAAAAACATAAGGACTTACATGCAAGCTTTAAATTTCCAGTTTATCAAATACCACCGAGAAGTCATTACCTATAAATATAGCCTCTCTTCCTCTCCTGACCTCTTTCTTATCTTGCTCCATCTCTGAATGAATTTAGCTCTTTCTATTTTCTTCCTGTGAAATACAGCAGCTGGAGCTTTAGCTAGCAACACACTGTGAGACAAACAGCACACAAACAGTTTGTGTGTTTGCTGAGCTGATAGAAATGCTATCTGTTCCGATAGTAATAACTTATAGGGCTGTCAGCGTTAAAGCGTTAATGCCGCGTTAAAGCATCAATGCTGACAGCCCTACTTAAAAGTGGAAATAAATAAATAAATTATAAAGATCAATCAACTGGACCAATATGGCAAAGCTGTAATGTTCCACTTGGGAAAATAAATCTGTTGCGCATTTTTATTGGCCTTCAGATTGCTACAGTGCCGAACAACACAGGCCAAAGGAAAAGAAACTGTTGTGAGGAAGGCAAGGGAAGAGCAGGGAGGAAAGGATAACTGGAAAACCATACTATGTTATGCCATGTTTTGATTCTCTTTAAAGGGTAGAAAACATGTTGGATCACACTACATTCAAATCTACCGCAGAAATGTAAATAGCATGTTGTTCTTTACCACTGATATTGACTAAAATGACCAGTTTGCCTGCTGACCCTGTAAAGTTTACACCTGCACAGGTGCATTGTCGAGCCCTGACTGCTGGAAGAACGCAAGTTCTGAGAAATTACCATTTCAGGTCCTCCAAAAAACCCATCATGTTGCCTCTTCAAAGTGATGTCTGCAACCTTGTGGAAAATGTTGAAATTAGAGATCACAGTGTTAGTTAACATCTGTCACTCCCACCCTGAGACATCTGATTTGGGAGGCAGCTGCCTCATAGATTAATTTATGAAACAATATCATGCCTAAATTTTTACACTGTATTTTATATTTTACTTCATTATCCAAACATTTCTATTACTGTTGGACTTAACATACAAATTAGTCACCCAGCTGTGCATATAAGTAGAACTGAAATTATCAATTATTAAAGTTTTGATTAGCTTTTTTGTTTTGTTTTTAGACAAAAATGAAGAACGATATTGAGAAACTGGATCTTAGGTCATACAAATTCCCTACAAATTGTAAACAAAACCATATGAAATGGTCATTTTTGTGACGGCTGGTGAGGCCAAAAGGCAATATGGACCCAAAATGCAGATTCAAACACGGAGAACATGAATGAGCTGCGAACTGACACTTGGCAGCAGATGATCTGGCCAAGAGTAATAGTCAGTGCTGGTCTTAAATACAGCTGTGATAATGAGCTTCAGGTGCAGCTCCAGGGAGGAAATGAGGTCAGCTCCACCCAGAGGAGGAGACTCGCAGCTCTACAGAAAAATTCTGCCAGTCACCCAAACCATGACAGTACCCCCCCCCCCCCCCTCCCCCATCACCATGGGCTAGTATACCGTGGTGAAAGTTTGCGTGACTCAGTCCTGAGTGGAATGTCCTTGCCCGCCAGCCATACATTTTGTCTTCGTGTGTAAACTGGAGCAATTGAATGGCGTTGATAGGCATACTGGTGTTGGCAATTGACTGCCTGAGTAGTGCTTGCCTAGTCTGATCCCAAGCTCGTCGACAACGCTGTAGATGGTGTTGAATGGAAAGCTACTCAAGTTGCA
This sequence comes from Neolamprologus brichardi, assembly GCF_056152115.1. Classification (NCBI taxonomy): domain Eukaryota; kingdom Metazoa; phylum Chordata; class Actinopteri; order Cichliformes; family Cichlidae; genus Neolamprologus; species Neolamprologus brichardi. Next base: position 16,186,294 of record NC_142117.1, on the reverse strand, counting down.
GAGGATGTGAGTGAATTACGAGCGTATTCTGCCCAGTGCAGACAGGTGGACCATGTAAGGTCATGCAGCGGAGTATTGTTTCTAATTCTTGATTTAACCATTCAGTCTGACGGTTTGTTTGGGGATGATAACCAGAACTAAGACAAGGTTTGGCTCTGAGAGTGGTGCAGAAAGCCCAGGACGCGGTCAGAGACTATTTCTACAGGTAGTCCTGTCAACCTGTCAATGATGGTGAGTATGGTGTTTTTGTCAGCTGACAGGTGACGAGCATGATACGTGACCATGGCGTGACCATGCCCCCCTACATCCTGCAAGGATGTAGGGGGGCATGTAGGTAACCACGTTTAGTGGTAACCAACCAACCACTAAACGTAACCAACAAATGACACAGAGTTAGAGTGGAATTCAAATTTTTCTGCTTTGTTGTAGAGTTTCTTCTCAAGGAATCGCTGGAGCACTGCACAGACATGAGCTTGGTGTTTAGTGGGGTTTTTTGAGAAGATCAGAAAGTCATCCTGATAAACAAACCTGTCCAGAAAATCTAGAAACCAGAAGTAACTGTATTGCACAATTGCAAGGGTTGTGGAGAGGTAAGGTGAGTGCTTTGTCTTTACTGAAGACTTCAGCAAAAACATGCGCAAGACCAAAAGCGTCACTCCCTCTCCTCCAAAGATAGCTGCGATCTACAGATACATCAGTTTCGGGGCAGGCTCGCTGACGGAGGAGGTAGAAACCCTCTACAACTACCTGGCTCAACTACCTGGTTCCCCAGAAAACAGCTCTGGCTCAGGGGAAGCAGCGCCCCGGAAACAGGGCGTAAACGAAAACATGGCTGAGCCTTGGGGAATAGGAGTGGCTGTCTCTAGAGGAGGTGGCGGTATATGTGCGGCTGCAGCAGCTTCCAATGTGGGAACTCCACTGGGCTGGGATTCTTGGATGGCCGTAAGAATCTTAGCCTGGCTGTCACTGAGGGATTTTCACTGAACCAAAAGGTACTGGATTGCTTTTGGCTACCGAGTATCGCACCCTGCATCGTGATAGCCGTCCGGGTTGGATCTGCCTGGTGGGGCAGCAAAACTGACACAACAACACACAGGGAAACGAGGAACGAGGAGCAGATCACACCACAACCATAAATGATTAAGAAAGACGAATAAAACTCATAATATTCATTAAACTCAAAAAATAACACATGGTCAAAGACCCAGGCCCATGACAGAATTCATTGTTTTACTATGTGCACAAATTATAATCGTGCATTTTATCATTACTTCTATGAAATTATGGAAGCATTATGGAAGCTGGCAGCTTGGTGCTACTTGCTGTTAGAGAGGCTGGATGTTTGGATGGTTAGAGGTCAATAAACCCTGAATTAGACAATCGGAAGAACATGGATGGCATCTTATTTTTATGTACTGGACATTTTAATAATAAGTTCCACTTTCTTTCCTAAGAGGGTCCTCTACACTTCTATACAAATCTAATGTATTCATATGTATTATTCCTTTCAACTTAATAATTTGCATTTTGTATAAGTCTTTCCAGTTCCTTAAAGACTTGCTAATGTTTGTTTTAATCAGCTATTGTGTTATCTATCCCTTAAATTCCTCCTTATTATAAAGAAACTGCAACAGTAGACATTACTAGTTGTTATTAAATAGAGACAGGCAGTTCTGCATTTTGCAGCTCTGTTTCCTGCTTATTACACAGAAACTACCAGAGATATTTCCAGGTAATAGTCACACTTTTAAAGTTAGTCTTAATAGGTTATCAATGTGTTATTAAATGGAAACAGGCAGTTTTACATTTTGCTGCTCGATTTTCTGCTTATTACAATTTAGCAGGACTCGTCAGTGGGTAAAAAAATTAGTATTATGCACTCAGAAAACATGTTTGAAACATGTTTGAAACATGTTTGTCCTACAGCAGCCACAGTAGGCCACATGTAGTGTCCAATACACTTATATGATATAGGTTATTAATCATAAGGTCCACCTGTTTTTTAACCTTAAGAAATGGAGCTTCAGAGATTTAAAGTGTGTCTCCCTGTTGTGGTGTATGAAAATAACATTTACTGCACGTTTCTGTAATTACAGGTGTGAAGAAATCAAACTTCTGTGTATATATTTTATTTCTGTCAAACAATTTGAACAAAAACATGACAAAAAGGCAAACGATAAATGATAAAAAACAAATACCTCAATAGAATCTAAAATATTCCTTTTGTGAGAGAAAAAACTAGAAGTGCCAAGAATCTTGTTGCATAAGATGTGATGTTTCACAGAAATGTTGCAGAATGAGTAACGGTTCCACATTTGAAACCTCTAAAGATTCTTTAAAACACATTTACTTATCACCGAACTTAACCAGAAAAAAATCTTAGTAGCTCATGAAAAGTGAAGGCAGGGTATTTGTATCCATAGACCTTTTTTTGCTCATATAAATCAAGTCAAATTTAACAGCCAAGGCCAGCAGAATTTACTTATTCTTTTGTGAAACTTCAACTGTGATGGAAATTGGTATATTCCAGCAGTCCTGTCTGTGTATTAGAGTCAGTACACGATCATATTTTTGTCATCTCCTTGCCATTACTGGTGCTCTTGGTGTCCATATGGGTGATGCTGATCTTGGTGGTCGGTTCCTCGCTGATGAAGTGGAGGATGTTACGCAGTGAGCGGTTCATACTGTCTTTGAAGCTTTGACCCAGACACACATAGAGCAGAGGGTTGAGGCAGCTGTTGAAGTAAGCCAGGAAGAGCACTATAACGTGTGCCAGGTGAAGTTTGGGGCTCGCAGAGGAAACCCGAGGGGTGGTCAGTATGAGGAAATCCACGATGTGCAAAGGTATCCAGCACAAGAAGAAGCTCAGCACCACAGCGATGATGACCCTCAGGGTTTTCTTGGACCGGGTCCGACCTCGTGTCATTCTCCTCTGTGTCTTGCTGAAAACGACCAAGTGACAAACTAGAATAACCAGGAAAGGAATAATGAATCCAATCAGGAAGCGAAAAGCAGAGACAGGCCAGGCACTGTCTACAGTGTACTCCATCCTACACTCTCTCTTCTCGTCACCTGCCTTAATCTGCTTGGCGTACACAAACTGTGGGATACTGCCTATCAGGGCCAGGACCCACACAGCAACACATCCATAAGCACCCTGTTTGGGTCGCCTGTGGTTCTGACACCAGATGGGTCTGATGACCAGCAACAAACGATCCACGCTGATCACAACCAGCTGCAGGATGCTGCAGTACATCACCAGGTAAAACAGGCCTCTGATGAGCATGCAGGCCAGCGGACCGAAGTGCCAGTGATCGTCGTGAACCAGAGGGACCATAAGCAAGGGGATGGAGAGGCAGCACAGAAGATCAGCCAGAGCGAGGTTGAGGAACCAGAGGGAGGTGACAGAGCGGGACATGCAGAACCCCGTCACCCACACCACCACAGCATTTCCAGGCACACCCAGCAGGACCACAAGGCTGTACATGACCAGAGCCACTATCTGGATCGGCTTAATCTCAGGAGTCACAGACTCAATAATGTCAGGAAATGTGAAATTATCATCAGGAAATGTGTAATTATAGTCACTGAAATAATCCATGATTCCTTACAACTGTGAAGTATAGGGTATCAATTAGTGTCGTGCATAAAATTAACATTAGAATGAGAGAATGATTCATTCAACAATATCTGTGACAAATGTTTCATCGAATAGATTTTCACAATTTACTAAAATAATACGTTCAATCCAGAAAAGCTAATGTTTGTTTTTTAAATTCAAACTAATACTTTAGTATTAACTCACCAACTGTTCAGCCTCTGTTTGTGTTGCTCTGTCACCACTGAGAGGAAGTAGTAAAGCTCGTCTGCTTCTGTGCTTTATACTCTCACCCCACCCCACGCAAACACAATTGCACAAGATTCCTGCTAAAAGTACAAGTCCTCTGCACGTGAGTGTACATTTGATGACTGCAATCAAAAAAATTGGTTAATGTAAAAATGCAGTTTTTATGTCAAAATTTAAGTGTAACTTCACAGGAAATAATTAAATCATAGTTCATACACTGAGAAAAAAACAAAACAAACGGAAGCTGACCTCGACTACTTTGTCGTGCTTGCTTTATTCACCAGTTTACTGGTAGTGCTACAAATTATTTTTCCCTTATTTCAGTGCTCACTATAAAATAAAAGTCTATTGATATGTCAGGATCGGTAATTTTAAAAATAATTACTTCAAATGTCTATCTCGTCAAAATAAAAGTCTTAATAATCGTGTTTAAAGTATGAATACTAAATGTCATGGAGTAGCCCTGTGTCTTCTAATCACACAACACAGCGTGCTGGTACTGTAGCCTTGCCACACATGAAATTCTAGGAAATTAAAAGTTTTAGAGTTTTAAAATATAAATCTCAGTTGTACTCCCAATTGCAATTGGTCGGGGTTTTTTTTAGACCTTTAAGCCTAGTGGTATAGTCATTATCTTGGGGGATTTAGTCAATGTGCTATAAAGGAAGCAGAGTTTTGGAGATGTTTGTAGCATGATTTCATTGTATGTGGTTTCAGATAGCTAGATATGTTTCCTACTTTTACCTAACACCTGTCTTTTGATAATGGATTAAGCAATGTTATAAGATAATTTAGTATTTAATTGTTTGTTTGTTTTTTGGATTATGTGGCAGGAGATTGTGTATCATTGTGTATCAGGCCATGGTGCTAAGGAGGCCACAGTGGCTGTACTCCCAGGACCTCCAGCTGTAATGAGTCACAGCCTGGTCCAGAATGGCTTCCTCAGTCAATGTATTTAGCTTTGCATTGGTGTATTGTAGTGCCAGTAACACTGAACTGTTCAACTGTGTGAAGGCCTTTTTATTTTCTGCAGTAATTAATCATTTTGCAAAAACACTCAAAAATGATTTCCTGTTTCAATGGGACAAAAGACTTTATTGTCAAACTTGAAACAATAATTTTACAGTAACACATCATCTTTATCATATATACATATTTTTCACAAATTAGCCTACTCACAACCTATAGTACAGTAAAAGAACTAGAGTTTCAGCTGTGGTAATAGAAAACAAGTAGAGCTCCCTTTGTGTTGATCACCATGCATCACATTGCTTCTGAAAAGTGATTTCTGCAACCTTGTTGAAAATGCTGATATTATGCTGATATTACACAACAGCAGTGAGCATCTGTCACTCCCATGATGTAGCTGCCTCATAGACGAGTTTAAATCAAACAATATCATGCCTGAATTTTAACGCAAAGTAGGTTTTTAAAAATGTGATTCTCCAAACATTCAAGACATATCAGAGCAGAACTGCATGTGTGTCCAGAGAACAGCCAACTCAGTTTACAGTACTGTAACACATACTACATACTAAAGGTATGACTAGGTAAATATCCTCAAGAAGACTGACTGTGGGACAGGAAAATGAATTAAAGAGACAGAGAAACACATTTGCATAAAGATAAATACGTGTGAGGAAAATTGAGTGGCAGGATTTCCTGTTTTTAACAAAATCAGGAAATGACAAAGAAGATTAAACACAGAGTCCGCAAAATGTTCTCTAGAAATTCTAAAAATTGCTGACTTTGGAAGAACGTGGGTTTGCTTCCCATTGCACACGCAGTCTTGTCATAGTTCACCTCTTATTGTGCACATTGGTATAAAGACGAACATTAAAGTCCCAGCTGGCATGGAGTTGTTACCGTGTAAAACACATTATCAGTACAGTATTTGTTTAATTTTGTCATAGTTGCTGTCATAAGTACATATTGCGATGCTTCCTCGCTGGTTTCCCACAGACGGTGAGTCCTCAGAGGTAAGCTCAGTTGAAGGCTGGAGCACTGCTGGGTGGAAGTGTAGGAGTGTCATCTCTGAATGCATCCGACTGAAGGTCTGCAGAAAAAATAGGGTGAGTTTGAAAATTTAATTTCAGTGTAGAATACTTTCACCAAACAAGTTATTTTTTCATACCGCTCTGGTCCCTTAAACACTATGAAACGTTTTTTCCTACTCTTTCTTTTTATAAATTTAATGAATTCGTATTTTCCAAAATAAAAACCAGCAACAAGCGCTTCTTAATTCAGTTCAATTCAATTTTATTTATACAGCGCCAAATCAGAACAACAGTCGCCTCAAGGTAGACCCTACAACAATACATACAGAGAGAAACCCAACAATCATATGACCCCTTAAGAGCAAGCACTTTGGCGACAGTGGGAAGGAAAAACTCTTTTAACAGGAAGAAACCTCCAGCAGAACCAGGCTCGGGGAGGGGCGGCCATCTGCCGTGACCAGTTGGGATGAGGGGATGAAGACAGGACAAAACACATGCTGTGGAAGTGAGTGGGAGATTAATAACAAGTAGTGATTCAATGCACATATTAACACATAGTGAGTGAGAAATGACATATCCTGGTCAAAAAAGACTCCAAGATTCCTCACAGTGTCACAGGAAGTCAAGGTAATGCCATCCAGAGTAAGTATCTGGTTAAACTTTGTACAAGTACAATAACCTCAGTTTTATCTGAATTTAGAAGCAGAAAGTTAGAGGTCATCCAGGTTCTTATATATTTAAGGCATTCCTGCAGTACTGCGCATACCTTATCATTAGCTTAAATGTCTCCTAAGTAGCCGAAAAGTAAAGCAAAACATATTACAACATTTCAAATTATATTCCAAATAAACAAGCATGGGCTTGTTAATCCTTTACATTAACTATATAATACATACTACTGCATTTCATTAAGAGCCTCGACACTGGCAAAGACTCACAGACCTTGTAGTCTGTATTCTGTATTTAAAAACCTTCTCTCCTTTGTCTTTTTCTGTCATTCAGACGCTTTCCCCAGTCCTTCATTTTGTGTCCAAAGTTTAAATAGTTTAAACAGTTGATTGTTTTATGTTTTATGGGACAATTCTCCATAACTTTACCTCCGTCTGTAACTCTGCATCAATTAGATGTAGCAGAAACCTCTATTCTTCTCCATGTTTCCTAATAGTAATGTCCCACAGGCTGTGAAGTAAACCACAGCAGCAGGTCACCAAAATGATGTTGACGATTTTGTTTGCCAGGCAAATCCACTTTGTTTGGATTTTTGTGTATCCACTCCTTGACAGAAATAGTTTAATACTAATACCATTTTGTACCTACATGTTAGGTTACATCTTTGAGTATGTTAGTGGCAGAGGGATGGTGGTTTTTCAGTCTGAATCATCAGGCTTTACTTCCTGATTTAGAGAGCTCTAATGCTGAGCTCTCAAAAAGGCAATGGGAAAAGGATGAGATGGATGACTTTGTAAGTTGCCAATCCAACTGAAAGTTAGAAATGGTACTAGTAGTTTTGGTTGTAGCTCCAGCTAGTACATCCACTTTTACACTTTACACAGGATGGTCTTGTTTGAATCATCACTGCGTGTCTGGTATTTCATTGTGAAGCACTTTGTGTTGTTTATCTCAAAAACTGCTGTAAAAAGGAAATTATACTGTCATACAAAATACAGACATTGACTTGAGAAATGAGAAACCTTTTGTTTACCAATGTATCTAAAACTTATCAAAACTTTCTGTCACCTGACTGCCTAATAAACTGATCCCGTAAGCTTAATTTCTATATAGGAATTAATAAAACTAAAGTGATTAAAAATAAGCAGTACCATAGTGAGTAAAGGGGCAGCAAACAAAATTTCATGTTTATGGTTTCACATGCATATGTTTTCTTTTTTTTCCAATTTGTAGTAAAACAGCATTTGAATATATATGACTACCTTATGTGCAACTCACCAATGAGTGTCAAGCCTTGCTGCTGATTCAGTATAACCGATGTCTCCTCTTCCTCCTCCTCTTCTCCCCAATCTGCAATGTTGGCCGGGGGGATGCACTGCTCCAAGAACAGGTCCTCCTCATCTTCCTCCATGTCCATGTTCTCTGGAGGCCAACGCAGCTCTCCACTCTCCACCTCGCTCACCTCAGTTGGTTCCACAACAATAGAGGGTAGACGTTCCTTCTCGTGCTCGTGGCCCAGGCAGTTCAGAGAGGTCTCGGGGTCCAGGACAACCTCAACAGGGTCAGGAAAGATCTGGGGGAAGAAGTTGATTGTGTCATGAGCAGTATATTGAATTAAAACTCTGTAGAAGCCTGTAAATAAACTTAATTAGTAATTCTACAAATTGTTTTATGTTTTTCTTTATCTATCCCAGGATCACACACACACCTACGCAATATCGGGGCCTTGGATTTTGTGTACTTACTATTATTCGGGTTTTTAATCCTTGTTTGTGTCTGCATTTGAGTCTCTTCAGCTAAGCATTTCAAGACATTTTAAAGTATCAACTGTAACACAGAACTCCAATCATAACTATAACTCAATCAAACTTAGCTGCTATGCTAAAAATATTTGACAGAGATCTGTCGCAGTATGATTCTAGGGTATTATGTTACCTGGATTGGCAGTCTTTGGTCTTTACTCTGCATGTCTTCACATTCTGGATTCTGACCACTCATCTCCTCCATACTTCTGCAGATGAAACAAATTTATATCAATCCTAGAAGAGGAATTTAAAAAGAAAAAAGAAAAAAAAAGCATGCACCACATTTAGCATGGACTAAAAAATTATTTCTAATACTGCAAAAGCTCATGAGCATGTGCATGTTTACTTTAGAAGAGTCCAGAACCCCGATTGAAGTGCAATTTTAAATGTCAGCTTAATGTAAAGTGCTCAAAGGAAATGCATGATGCTGCTGACACAGCTGTGCAGCCCCCACTGCTGCGTGCCAATCGAACTACAAATCGTGTTGTTTGGTTTTCCATGAAACAGCATCATTGCCCCTTGTGTCATTGCTGAATTACACTAGGATCACATTATCCAACATGCCTGGCTTTTCATTCGTCAGAGATTTCCTGCCCTACATCATGCTGGCTAAAGCTGGTCCGACCATGCACAAATATGTGCATCTCCTAATACATGCAAGCACTCTCTAGATTAGTGCAGACCTCAAATGGGGTTTGATACCAAAATGGATTATGTAGTTTGGCGATCATATTTTATTTTCTGACAGGAAGCCAAGCATCCTGTTTTGGCTTGCGTCCCTCACACCCCCCAATCTGCCTCAGTCATCAGTAAAGTTTTTGTTCCATAAAAAAAAAATGTTTACATGACCGTCATCAGACGTCTAGCCGCCAGCAGCTTTGATGAAGCCACTTGTTTCAGTTACATGGATAAGTCCGTGTCCATAGCCAACTTTAGTCTGTTTACGTTGTCCAGAAAAGCAGACGAAAGGGATTAAGAAGGGCTGAGGATCCATCTGAATCCTCTTTTTATCCCTCTTCCTTGCTTCCTTGTCTCTATTTCTCAGCATGTCTCAGCGTGTGTCCTCTCTCCATAAGTACCAGTCACAGTTTGTTGCCTGGTGTAATGACACAGTCTGCTCAGTCTCGCTTACTGTTTAATGAAATTTCCACTGAAAGACCGATCTAATCTACTTTTGGTATTTGCAGTCACATGTCTCATCAAGCTAAAGAGGCAAATCTAATTATTTTTACATAGAAGCCGAAGCCGAGAAGATGAACGGGACCTTTTAGCCTCTTCCTGAGATACGCAGCACTCAGACCCCAGTTCTTCACTCTTGCATCAAGTCAAAGCACAAAAGAGAGCATAAACAAGCCAATGCAAATGTCTGCTCAGAAGTTTTCAAAGGCATTTCCAGCTAAAATTAAAGTGCATGAGGATCGGTGCTTTGGCTCAAGAGCATTAAGGAGGGTCTGAGAATATGTAAAAAATATTTGAAATCCAAAAATAATTTGTTTTCTCATATTTTCGTGTGTAGGCTGAGACTTCCATCAGTTTGTTTCCCTCTTCCTCCCTGTCTCTCTCTAATTGAATCGTTTTTTTTAATAGCTGACTTCAGTCAATTTGTGATTTTCCTATTGACATGCTCAAAGTTACATATTGCATGACTACATGCAACTGAAGAAACGCTAACGCTTTGCACAACTGGCAAAATGAGGACATCGTGTTCTTCCCCAAATAGGATCAGCTTTGGGAGTACTCTATCATTTTTTTTGACCCACTTGTGAATGTGCGCGGCCCTACAATTCAATTTCTGATATTGTGCTGTTGACAATTGTGCCGCACTAAGCTGTTTGTGTGCCACCTGGGGTTGGAAACTATTATGATGAATGAGCTTAACCCCCATGTAATCCCTCTCATGTACACTCGCTCTAAACACCTGCACGTTTTAGCACGGTCAACAATCGGGCTTTGTTTGCCCTGTGCGCTGCATTTGGCTGTTAATGCAAAAGTATGCTTTATCACATTTAGGCTTCTTTTATGTGCACAGGCCAGATGATTAGTTTTAAAATATGCATCTAATATTAGTCAAGTGTTAGTGTTAAACCAAGCCTGAAGTTTACACCTAAAGGCGAAGATTTGTGTCACCAGAAAGAGGAAGCTACAGGCGATAAAGAGGTTTGATCATTAAAACCATAAAGTTTTATCTCATTTCCTGCTTCTCTCACATTTTCTATTTCCTCATCATTTTCCTGTAGATGTTTCCTTTTTCTAACTTCACACATTTACTTTTCTTTCAGGTCAGAGCTGTGCACAGCAGTTACACTATAAGGTGCTGCGGTTGTGCAATAAATGAAAACGTACTGATGAAATCATGAGGAAAGATTGCAGCAAACTTTAAAACGTTCCTATTTTATTGTTGCTATTTTTTATACTTCCCCAGCATCACTAAACTTAGATGTTTCTGTAGTTGAAAATGTGAGATGGGAGGTATGAAATGGCTCATGGCTTCTGTTTGCTCTTGATCTTTCAAGACCACAAAAACATTCAAAACACGCATAAAGTAAGAAACATACAATAAATAAGACTGGATCCTGTGAAATCTCCAACATGTACAATATATGCCAGTTAAACCTTTTATAGATCAGGCCAACATCTAGTTTTGTAATTTCTAATTAAGTTTTTATTTTTATCTAATTTGGACTTTTTGTTTTTGTGGATCAGTTTTGTTGTAGTTTGTTTCCAGAGAAGATTTTCTTCTTTCAGTTTAGTTTATATTCTTTGAATTTGTTTATTTTAAGTGTATTATTTGTTAGTTTCATTGTCAGTTTTAGCTTTTCTAATTATTATTGTATGGTGGGAATATCTCAGAGGCAACATTTAGGAAAATCAGTACAGATATTACCATAAAAACAGAACTCCTTGAAACATTTTTATTTTATTTTTGTTAGTTTTCCCGAGTTCACTAAATAGTTTCAGTTTTGTTTCAGTCTAATTTATATTTTTAAAATTGTCAAATATTTTGTCACAATTTTGGCTTTTAGTTTAGTTTAGTTGTCTATGTTAATCTGGGTTTATTGTTTAACCTCCAGAAACACTATTGTGTAAAGCTAGTTATTAATGGTCAGTGGACCATGTGTTACGACTGCTTCACTGTTTCCATATTTGTGACTTGGAGGAAAGTTTTTAAAGTTCACAGGGTTCATGGATCCATCTGCTATCACAGCTGCCCACAAGGACCAAAAAGCTTCAGAAAAAGTTGCTGAGGTGACCTAAGGGTGGAATGAGTTTGTCATCAAGAGTTATATGTTTCCACAGTGTGGGTCTTATTTCTGATAATGGCACAATCTGCTGCTTGACTGTGCACGACTGTATCTTCCTGACACTTCTGCTGAGTTACTTTCAGAAGATGCACAGTGACGATAAGATCTTAAAGTGGAACCTGAGGGGGACTTGCAGCAGTTTTCCATTTAATCGTTATCCAAGATTAAAATGCACACAGTCACACGACCACAAGGTTCATCACCTCTTACCCATCAGTTGCTGTCAGGCATATGTCCTCTCCATCTTGGCACAGTGTCACAGTGGTGAAGCTCGGCTCATCCGCTGGTGATACGACAGGGGTTGCAGGGGGAGGTAAACAACTCCCACAACAGTCCCCCCCTGCAGGACCCTCATTGAGGTTTTCAGCCTCCAGGGCGAAACCTGGATGGGGAGGGCTCCAAGCTCTCAGGGATCTCAGGTGTTTAGCAGATGGTGAAGGAGGTGGCTCGACTATTCAGGCAGGAGAGCACCCGTGTCTCACTTGTCCAGATCAGTGCTGAGTCCGCTTGTCCAAAGCGCACACGCTCTCCGCCGTCTCCCGTATCCGACTTCCTTCCTCGTGTCTCTGTCATTATCCCTCCCTGTCCCACCCCACTGCCAGGCTTTGGAGAGGAGCAGGATTAGCGTCTCTTTCGATTACAGAGGCTGCATGGGTGACGTCAGGCAGGCTTGACAGTCCCCTCTGATGAGTTGGCACACTGGGTCGCTGGTGCATCTGGACAGAAACATACAAAGGGCACACAGATGGCCTGTGGTCGTGCTGTTGGCGGATGTTTAAATCAACTTGCCATGGCCACAACTGCACATGAGACGGACATGCATTTGCATGTTTTATTATGAAATCCTTTCTATCCCTACTATTCTGTCTGTTTCCCCATCATGACTCTGTGCGTGTCGTTGCTCCATCAGTGGATTTAGATTTGGACGATTCATGGAATTAGCCCAGGGATCAAGGGCTCGGGGGTGGGAAGGGGATACAGTGTATATATATATATATAACAGGCAGCAAGTATTGCAAAACAGGCAGCACACTAGTAACATTAGTGTTTAATCCCCTTTGCAGCCTAAGTCAATAGGATAGATATGGGACGAGGAAGGAAAGGAGTCTGCGCAACATGAAAGGCATCCTTCTTCTCTAGAACCTGGATGAATTTTTAGTTTAAGAAATCAGGGAACTCCACCTGTGATGTCACAGCTGAGACTCCTCCGTAATCAGGACAGTACTTCCCCTATTAACTCGAGTGTCAGTTATACCGTCTCCAACTCAGATTCATTTGTTTTAAAAATGGACACACCATGCTTTTCTTTATTTTATATCATATGTCTGTTGCAGTGGTGGGTGCTCATATTGAACATGGCCAAGCTGGTTACAGCTAATGAAGTCAGCACTTGGCAAACATACACGAGCCAAAACTTAAGCTTTAGACTGCTCTAAACACTCACTTTTCTTTTCTTTTTTTTTGGCTCTGTATGTCAAAGTGAAGGGACATCTTTAATATAATGGTCTCAAACTCATAGCATAGGAGCGTTTGCTTGCTTGCTTTGCTTAAATGTAAATCAGTTCTCTTTCCGAGCCTTAAAAAAAAAAGATACAGTGCTTTATAATTTCCAACTCTGCTGTCAATTTGAATTTGGGTCTCATTGCTACGCTTGCAACAAAATGCACACAGATATTAAAATAATTTGATTAGGTTGTGCAAAATAAAATGTCTAAAAGTTTTACGTGTTTTATATTTGCGCAACTATTTTTTTTAAAAATGGAACATTTATTGAATCTTCTGACAATTTAAAAGTCATATTTGCTACATCCGGCATTTTTTAGGCAATTTATAGCTTAAAATGTATTATGCAATTTATCTGTGCTTACAGGGGGAAAAGGTTACACTGATTATGTAAAAGTCTAAAAAAAAACAATTTAAAAACCTTTTTAAAAACTGTATGTATCAAATATGTTACACGAGGCAATAATGGGTTAATAACATTGTAATAATAGCTCTGTTTTCTTCAAGTGTCCAACAAGACACGGCAGTGCTAATTGGCTGCGCACAATATCAGGGCCATCTGTGTGCCTGACGATAATGACTGACTTAACCAAGGTTAATTCGGATTAGTGACATTAGTGTCAAAATGTCAATTAGATTTTGACTGGGTTTGTCTTTATATTACACGGAGCTAGTACCACACAGATGAGGACCAAAATAACATCAAGACCAGTCATTTAAGCCAGTGCGACATGAATCTTGAAGGTTTGAATAGGATTGGTTATGAACAATATGTAGTTTGGGTTTTCTGTGTTTTTATGATGACTGGTCTGTGTGAAAGCTGTTCTTACCACAGGCTGTTTAAAGAGATAGATGTAGTGACTATGAGTTTACGCACTCAATTTGTGGGTTGATTTACAAACTTTGAGTCTAGCATCATTGTCGTCAACTTTTTGTTGTTGCTTTGCTTTGTTTCTTAGACACTAGTTACCAAATTTGGAGGAGAGGGTGGAATTGCTTGGTGACAACACACACTTGCACAATACAAAAAAAACCATTAGAGCAATTCTTTTTCCTTTTTTTTGTTCAGTTCAACTTTCTTTATATACTGCAGCACCAAATCACAATAACATTCGCCCCGAGGTGCTTTATATTGTAAGGTAAACACACTATGATAATGCAACAATAACCAGAAGGAGTGGAAAACGTGTGATGTTTTTAAAATAAGTCTACTGGGTTCACTCATCTAACCTAGACACATGCAAAATTAAGTAAGCAATTTAAACCCTTCGCTTGTACATGCATTGCTTCACTTCTGTGCATCTTTTGACAACAGGTCTGCAAATGTGTATCAATGCCTATTCTGTCCTCCAGCCATTTGTAGGCGCTATTTGGAAAAAAGGCAGAGCCAAAACCGTTTACGCATGCGCATACGGTCTGTTTTTAAACTTGAGGAGTGAGGCGGTAGACATTAACAACATTTGAAATTAATTGAGTTCATTACTTTTGTCCACAATAAATCGTTTCTCCGATGGATTTAGACGGTGGGCCGTACGAGCCGGGATTTGTTGGCATACGGTTTTGTCAAGAATGGTGAGCGTTTGTCTGTTTTAGAGGACGTATACGTTGACGTAGCCGGCTAGCTAAAATAAGCTAGAAGCATATTAACATAATATTGTATGAACTGAAGGAATACGTACGCATAATTGAAATGAAAACCCATTAACCACTTGGCTTTGTCTTCCAGTAACAACATGTTGTATCCTAAAGAAGACAAGGAGAACCGCATCCTGCTGTATGCCGTAAGTTTGTGCTCCTCACGTGTGTGTTAACCAACAAGTATTAGTGCTACTTTCTTTATAGTTAGCTAATCCACGATACGGCAACACTCTTCTAACAGTCCGCATTATAAAACGAATGGTTAAAATGACAGCTTTAATTTTAATTTTCCTTAGTTTGCTTATTTTACACCCCTTATGTTACAATCGGTGAATACAATCAGAGTTTATAGCACATTAAAAACTAGTTGACCAAAGTGATGTAGACGCTGTACAATGAAAGAAAAAGAAAAAAAGAAAACAAAAAAAAAATATATATATATATATATATATATATATATATATATATATATAAAAGCATCACTCACTTAGAGATGAAAGGGAAAGGAACCTTTCTGTCATGGTCAATAGTAGTATAGTAGTGAGTGTAAAGGTGTATGAAAATATTTAACTTTATCAGTTTGTTTGTAATCATCCCAAACCAATGCAATTACAGATTTTACACAGAATAATCTCAACCATGGACATAGTTTCAACCCCAGTCTTTTGCTTGAAATGCAAGGCAGAAATTAGTACCCTAACTCATTGTGTTTGGTGTTGTCATAAGCTGCAAACGTACTGATCTAGTGTTTGATTAGAAGTGAAAAATACATCGAGGCTGAAAACAGAGATGGGCCTAGTCTCTTGCTGTCAGAATATCTTATGTTCATATCACGTTCAAAAGTCCAATGTTTTATAAAACTTTGGAACCCTGTTTGATCTACTTGAAAACTGATGTCTACGATCTTGGTGTTGGGATTTTTTTTCTAAAGGTTGTGATAATGCTTGGCTGATTATTGCATATTATTGTTGCAGTTGCTGGTGTTTTATGTGAGACTAAACTAAATTAAATTATTTGATATATTACAAAATATAAGAAATAGCTCTAATATTACAAATAGCTCAATTATAAAAATCCTGAATATTACAGAATTACAGAATATTAAATGCTGCAAAACAGCTGTAAAACTTTGTTATTTTCACTGTAGAGGATGTAACTATTGCACGGTGTACTGTACATTAGTTGGAGGAGTTGTACAGGCAGGAGTAATTTCCTCTAGGGCTGGGTATTGTCACTGATTTCTAGAATCGATTCGATTCTGATTCACAAGGTCCCGAATCGATTCGATCCACAATTCGATTCAATTTAAATCTGGGAAATTTTGCCTCAGACAGTCAGAAATATTATAATTCAGATCAGTACATTTACATATTTTTGTATCTATAAAAAGGAAGCTGACACTCGCAAGACTTTATCAAAGGTGTAAGCGTCACAGCAGATGCCTTTGTGTCAAATTAGCTGAAGATAAAACACAGAAAAACATGAAGGTGATTTTTCCTGGCCTGGGATTTTATAAAAATATTCTGCAGTACATCAAAAACGAAAGAAAACCATTAACCAGCATATGAACATTACCTCTGAAGTTACAGAGGTTTTAAAGACACAGCTGAGCGTTTTGCATTTTGCATAATTTTAAAAAGTTTACATTTGTTTACATTTGTTCAGAAGCCCACTGAACAGCAGAAATGAGGCTTTCTTTTCGGAAGTAAGTAAAGGGGGAAAAAACAGCGGCCGACAGCGCTGTAAACAACGGTAGACTTGTGCGTAACAAGCAAGCGAATAATGCAGAAAACAGATTTTTAGACGGGAAACTGTTCTTGAAGTATACAGAGAAAGCGAGAGAGAGAGAGAGGGAGAGCTGTACATGAAGTGTGGTGGAAGCAAAAACAGCAAAACTAATAGGGAATTCATGACGATGTTTTTGTGAAGCGTAGTTTGGATCTTCTTTTGCTGCTGGTTCGGACAATATTGTTTGGAGAGAGATCAAACTAACAGCTTTAGAATCGGCGCAAAAAGGGCATAAACACAAAGCACGGACTCGCCGAAACATCAGAATCAGCGAGCTGTCGGCTTTCAGCCCCGACCGTGTCCGTGCCGTCGGGTGAGAAAGGCGACATCTCACTGATTCTGATCTGTCGGCGGGTCTGCGCTTTGTGTTTACATCTTTGTGCAGAATCTGTGTTCCTGCTCTCAGTTACTGTTTTAGCTGTTTGGTGGTTCTTGAAATTTTGTGAGGTTAAACCTGAGATTCTGGCGTTTTGGGCAAAATAAAGTAATATTAAAAAAATCAAGTCAGGATTTTAATAAATCGATATCACGTTACCCAAGCCAGAATCGATTTTAATCGATAAATCGATTATCAGAACCCACCCCTAATTTCCTCTGTTGTTCAGTGGTGCATTTGGGTAATCTCAGTCTCTAACTAAACATTCTCCTGTGACTGGGCATGTCATGGAGTGGGTGCCAGGTATTGTCCAGCACTGGGAAACAGTAAATATAATTGGGTTGAAACAAAAAAAACAACGTCATGTGGAGGGAGGTGCGCCTTCACCTTACCAAGAAGCCCTCATTGAAAAAGGCTTGTCTTAACAGCAGATCTAAAAGCACAGTCAAATATCACACCAAGATTCCTTGAAACCAGGTGACAGTAAAAAGCTCAAAGACTGATGGAGCTCTCCTTTCCATCTTAATGATTGGGATGCCCAAAAATAAAAAATAAAAAAAAATTCTGGTTCGTTTTTGTTCAGGTTTGACAAGTTTATCTCCATCTATGATTGAACATCACTTAGACAGTACTACCAGAGCCCAAATACAAGCTAGCTATCTGCAAAGCAATGAAAGTCGATGCTGTACTTTTTAAAAATGGGTTCCAAAAAAAGAAATGTATAATGAAAAATAAAATGGGACCTAATACAGAACCTTAAGGTACCCCAAGTGGTTACATAGATGATAAATGCTGACCTAAGTGGACAGAGAAACTCCGGACTGACAAATAGTTATTTAAGACAGCGGTCACCAACCTTTACTGCGCCACGGACCGGTTTAATATCAGACCATATTTTCACAGATCAGCCTTTAAGGTGTTGCGGATAAATACACCAAATAAAATGACACAAAAGTGGGGTTTTTTGTAAATATAATAATAAATGTGTATTCACTGTGTAATTGTGTAACTTCATTAGCAGCGTCCTCCTGAAATGGGCCAACAACATTGAGAGTAACGTCCTCCTCTCTGCCCCTTAATGCTCTCTGGTCGCTATGGTAACGTGTAAATACACACAACTACAACACGGGAAAAGATCCAGGGAAACCGAGTTAACGATAAAAACCCTGAAAACCCTAAATTTCACACCCGAGCCTCAACTCTCGCGGCCCGGTATCAAACAACTCCAAACGACCACTGATTTAAGACATACATTTTATTGTAATGTATTGTATAAAACATTGTAAAACCATATGTAATGGAAAGGTTTTAAGGAAGATTGTTGTGATACAATAAGAGTACCACAATAAGTCTGTAATCATTGTACTGAATTTCCTGCTCTGTAACAAAAAAATATCTTTATCTCAAACAGTGCAGGAACTGTGACTACCAACAAGAGGCAGACAACAGCTGTATCTACGTCAATAAAATCACCCATGAGGTTGAGTAAGTAACCACAATACAACATAAATTAGCAAAAGTTTTATTTCCTCAATTTGAATAATTCGTCATTTTTCATTGCAGACTGAGTCACACATTAAAGTGGGCGATAACTTCCTATTCAATCACTGCAGCACTTCTGAAAGCAACCAAAATGGTTATGACATCTAGGGTTAAATGCGCTGTGTAGACCCATTCAGCCACACAGATTTGATTGATTTTTCCAAATATGTACAAAAGATTTTCTGTGTACAATTTCAGACAGTACAAAGCAGTGTTTTTATGTGTACTCACACATACTGAATGGCTAATCTTTAGGAAAAAACATTAGCATTTTTTGCATGTGGTCTTCCTTTTGTAGTGCGCACAGTACTAGAATTTTAGATTGCGTTCATAGGTCATGTCAGTTGATGAGCTCTAAACCTCATGCTTCCATTTTTTTTTTTCCAGTGAACTCACACAAATCATCGCTGATGTATCTCAGGACCCAACACTGCCAAGAACAGAAGACCACCCCTGCCCTAAGTAAGTTTTACCATACCTACTGACCTCCCTCAGCGCCCATGCTTCACCTCCTGTTGATGTTTTTAAGGGTATTTTGGTTCATTATCCATTTCCGTTCTGAAGTGCTGTCCAATCAGTTTTTCAGGATTCAGCTGAATCTGAGCAGAGACTATAGCCTTGTTTGCTTAATCAATAAATTGCAGTGATCCAGTTCCACTAGCAGCTATACATGCCCATGCCATAACACTGCCTCCACCGTGTTTGACAAATAATGTGATATACTTCAAGTCATGAGCTACTACTTTTCTCTTCCCATCATTCTGGTACAAATTCATTTTGGTTTCATGTGTCCAGATATTTTTGGCCCTGGTGTGAGTGGGCTCTTTTAGAGCGTGTGGCAAAATCTAATCTGGCTTTTTGCTTTTTGAGTGTAATCAGTGGTTTAGACCATTTTGTGAAACCTCTGTATTTACATTCATGATAATAATCTCATGATCTTCCACTTTAGTTCTGACTGTATAATTGACCACCTGGCTGCAAAAATGCTTATCCAATTTTGGAGTAATTATGTTTTGTTGTTGTTTTGGGTTTTTTAAAGGTCTGTAATTCCTAAGTGCTTCTACTGCAAAATATTTATTAAAAGGCATCATTGATTTGCAAAACTGCATTGTTACCCATACACTTTCTAAGTAGTAAGTGAAATGTGTAGTTCTAAAAATAAGTGTAGAGTCAATAATTACTGACACAGCATACTTGCTTATTTAAGCAGCAGAGCGTTGTTTAATCTGCATGTATTGTAACTTATTGGTGCACATAGTCACCAATCAGTGAGACTAACTGAGTGTATGGTCATGCAAAACGGATGGAGCGTAGATTACATCACTGGGGTCTCAGCGTAAAAGCATTATATTTAACCGCATCCCTGCTCTCGTGTGTCTACATTTTATAATTACTTTATGTCTCCTTGAGGCACACTAACATACTGTATATCAAGTAATTATTTAGACGGTCACAGTAGACGGAGGAAATCTGGATAAAGGTTCAGCCTGCCCTGAAATAAACTGTTGGTGGTCATTGTAGGTTTCCACAAGCCATTTCAACTTTAATGGACTGTGGAATGAGATGTTGTGGCTCTGATGGTGGTAACACTTTTATAACGTTTTTCTTTCACCATTTCTCTTCTCAGATGTGGTCACAAGGAGGCAGTGTTCTTCCAGTCTCACAGTATGAAGGCTGAGGTAATTGCAACCTTTGCTTTCTCTAGATCTGCACAAGCTACAATTGCCCTGCTAATACATTCTTCTTAGCCCCTGCTTTTCAGGAGGCACCACATTATTAATCCAAAATATATATTTGAGACAGGTATTTATTAAAAAAAATTAAAGATGAGTTACATTCCCTACACAGATCATTTGTTTTGACTGACACATTTTTTTGTGTTGCCCCACACAGGATGCTATGCGACTGTACTACGTGTGCACGGCGCCTCACTGTGGACACCGGTGGACAGAGTGAAGCCTTCTGATAATAAAGAGGTCTAGCACTTGCTTCTATGCTGTTGCTGTCAGCACTTGTACAGTATCAATCTGGGTCTGTGTCTACAGTGAATGCATTTGGCTTTATAAAATAGCAGCATTGCTGACTCCTCTGTTATTGTTGTATGGACACTCATATCTGTCACCATGTTGTGAATATAATGTCATCAGTTTTGCTGTTGTGCTTTTTTTAGCGCTTGTCATTTTCAAATGTGTATTGTTAGATTAAAACATGTTTTCAAATATCTCTTGAGTCTTAATAATTGTGAAACTCTTCATGCACTCCATCTCTGAGTACATTTTGAGAATATTTTGTATAATAATAGTTATTTTGTTACATAATTAAGGTTATATCAAGACTAAGTAACACATAAATGTAAAACCAGGATACAACAGTTAATATAAAAGAGTCATTAGAGGATTGTTTGTTTTTAATGAATTATTCCTGATTTGGTCTGAGTCACTCAATCAGTATTTCTGGGGTTTTTAAGAATAGCAAGAATCAGTGATCAGATAATGCTCCTAAATATTTTTAACTATAGGCCGGGAAACCTTGCCAACTCACGCACACAAGCTCACCTTCAAATCAAACCAACTGACTTCCAAGTAGAGAAGTCGGTATAGATATTCACTTCCTGTTTCCAGCCTAGACTGTTAATGATTAGTGGGAGTTAAAACCATGAAACACAAGACTGGTTGTGTGTTTTCCTTTGAGTCACATTCTCTTTGTGACACAGCTGAAAATTTAGACCACAAATCACATGTAACCAGTGCACATCCCCAATATTCACAAAATGTCTTGAGACTGTAGCTGACTCATTCGCTTAATGCTGAACATATTCGCCGCAGGGATGAGCCAAATAAATGTACAGTCGGCAACTTTGATAAGAATTTGATAATGTACACGTCTTGTTATTTGGTTACAAACTCCATGTGGTTTTACCCATTATGTTATATATATATATATATATATATATATATATATACACACATACGTGTGTGTGTGTGTGTGTGTGTGTGTGTGTGTGTGTGTGTATCAAGTGTGTTCATCTTTGGTAGTGATTTCTGTCCACAGTCTTGTTGTGGACAGAAATCATAGGTTGTTGTTGTTTTAAAGTAATTAAAGATAAATGCTGTACAATCATTCCACCCTGGAAAAAGAACAGTTCAAAGAAGTCATTCAAATCCCCAAAATTCCCATGAAATTCATGGCAAGTTTTGGATTTAGAGGGTAATTTGCAGTCTGAAGTTTGATGAGTGGATACAAACTTTAGACCCGAGCTGTAGCTACAGGTCTGCTCTCAGTCCAACTGGGAAATATGCATCTAATACATTACATTAACAAGTAAACGTGAGTCATTTTTGATGAGTCAAGTCAATTTCTTAAAGCACCAGTGACACTTCATGGACTTGCTCAGTTTTCAGACTAATCCTAAATTTGAAGATCATGACACGGCTTGTCTTTTTTCCTCCGTGCTACTGATTTTGTAATGTTAGTTAGTAGTTATGCCTGATCCGTGTGAAAAATCAGGTTTTCTCTAGCTGTGCAACATTCAGGAAATACTGTGTTGTACTTCCTTCTTTTTTAAGCACGTATATTCCAGACATCTTGTTGGGCAACTGTAAATTATTGCTCAGCTGGTAAAACAAGTGGGAAAATGACTCGTGCTTATTAAGTACATAATAGGTGTACTTCCCAAAACCACACCCCTTGAAACAGGCTCTTTGATAAAGGAGCTGCATTACGTGCCACGAGTTAGTCTGCTTTGTGGGACGCCATGGACCGACAAGGTATGGAAACAGACAGCTTTGCACTAAGGATTGTTTCTGGTTTACTAATTAGATTTTCTTTTTTGAATGCTGAATATCAATTTGGTTGATTTCAATCTGTTTCAGTGAGCATTGTTTCAAGGCAAGAGTGGGGAGCAGCCGCTGCCAAACAAACCAAGGCTCTGAAAGGACCTGCCCGAAGAGTTGTTATACACCACACTGCCTACCCAAGCTGCAAAGGCCTGGCTGAGTGCAAAGCCAGCCTTGTCAGTATTCAGAGATACCACATGAAAGACAGAAAGTTTGATGATATTGGATACAAGTGAGTTCCTCTGTTAGTGCACAAGAACTGTGTGCAAATGTTTGGTTTTGTTATCAAAGCTTACCTGTACTTCTTCAATGTTTAGTTTTCTTGTTGCTGGAGATGGGACTGTGTTCGAGGGTCGTGGCTGGGGCGTGATGGGCGCACATGCCAAAGACCACAACAGTGACTCACTGGGAATTGCCTTCATGGGGAATTTCAACAGTAAGCACTCCTTATTTTGTGTGCATCATATACAAGAGCATGTTGTTCAGGGTGTAGACATAAAATGATAAGGCTGGGCCTGTGTGTGCAATACAAACATTAATCTTTGTTTAGTAACCGCACCTTGTATCATAGGAAAAGATCATAAAAGCAGGGTAATTTAAATACAACAAGCACACACACACATTGGATATTGCACATTATTCTCCATATAATGATAAAGCTACTTCTTGTTTTCCTTGCAGATGAGACGCCGAGTGAAAAAGCAGTCGTTGCGGTGAAACAGCTGCTGCAGTCTGGAGTTTCCGCAGGATTTCTACAGCCTGGGTTTGACCTGTATGGACACAGAGATCTGGGAAACACAGAGTGTCCAGGAGAAAAGCTTTACGCCGCACTGCCACGACTGAGGAGCACGTCGTGAACCTCGCAGACGATTTGTCAGTGTTTTGAGGGGAAATTGCACACAGACCCCATGACCAGCTTCTGTGAAGTAAGCAAGGTGTTAGGAGGAAGAAGCTTTCTAGATCCGACACTAATGCTCAGGTTTCTTTTTTTCCTCGTCACATTATATGCATATTATTTTCACATTATTATATTTTTTATTATCTGTTAGCAGGAAGAGTCTGTTTTCACAGCCTGTCAGAGCTTTCTTTTACAGCAGAGGGAGCCGTTGCATGGGACGGGAATAACCCAGGCTTTATCTGTTTAGAAGTGCAACTGGAAACCACGATACACGAATAAACAGTTGAATGTTGTGTGAAAGTTTACGTTTTTATTTGAATATGCTGATTTAATGTATAATCTTTTTTTTTTCTTTAAAAAATACATTTGCTTGAATCAAACTGTTACCGTGTTGTGCTTAAGGTTTTTAGAGAGGTGGAAAAAAATATCACCAGTGATATTTAAGATCTTGGTAGCATTATCAAGCCTGTCGTTGTGATGATAGCTCGAAATGTTTTGAATGAATTCTCATCAAACTTTGCATGGGTGTACAGTAGGGTCGTGTTAATAGTGCATTAAAATTTGGATTGCATCCACCGAAGTCTTCAAGGTCGCCTCAATGATTAATTGGTTAAGAAATGACAAAAAGTCTTATAATTTAAAAACTATTATTCTTATAATTGCTGTGTGATGTCAACATTTAGACAGCGCCGTAAAGATTTAAAACATTGTGTCACATTTGTTGCATCTTCGAGATCAGCAGACTAATCTGAAGATCAAAGTAAAAGAAAATTCTATATAGAGCTATTTAAAACTTAGTGCTGACAACATATAGGCATATAGGGAATAATATATGGGGATTCTAAGTTATTGTGGACCTCTGACCTCTTCTACAAGGTCAATTTTTTATAAAAAATGTCTTGTATCTTTAAAGTTGTACTTAAAATTCTGCTGCCTTTGTTTGTATTGCCAACAATCAGGAAATAATTCAGGTGTATGGGGATTCAAAATATCACATTATAGTTTGGCTTTTAAATTTCACATCCGCCTTTCTTTTATGCTGACCTCAAAAATGTGTTTTATATTTAACGATTGAATTGAGACAAAGACAATGAGCTTCCTAGTTAGCTAGAAATATATTGTAGTATCCTATTATATAATAAGTTATTCATGTCCCGTTATTTACAAATCAGTACCTATTATTCATTATCTCCAAAATGTAATGTAAATGTATAATCAAAGTAAATATCTGTCAAATTTCTCTTCACTCATTTTTTCTTAAAGGACGTTTAAAAAGAACAAAGAAAATAAAAAGAATACAACAAAAACACAATATTGTTCCTTTAAAAGTTAAAAACACAAACTGAGCTGTCTTGGCAGAGGTTTGCAGTCTCAGAGTGCTTCTTTTTATTACTCGATTCATTGTTTGTTTGTTTGTTTGTTTGTTTGTTTACGTATGCGAGGAATTTTCTCTTTTTCTCTGTCACAAACACCACACAGGGTTAAGGGGTTTTTTTTTAGTATGTAATTAGAAGAGTTAATGATAATGATATTATCACAATATCTGTAAGAAATTCCAAGAAGCTACTTGTCTACGCTATCTTTTAGTTTGTTTATTGAGTGTTTTGTTTCATTTTTGGCAAACAGAGTAAAGTTAAAATAACAGTTGCAGAAGCCTGAGAGAAGCCCGTGAGACTGTCTGTAGCCATAACTGTGTAAAAAGAACAACTACACCTCAAGATAATGTAAACTAAAGGTGAACAAGACCAAACATCTGCCACTCAGGTGAAATAATCACTTGCAAGAGGCAGAAAAAAGACAGTTTGTGTGCGAGACCACGGGCTCACAAAAATAGAATATGTGTATTATTAATTATAACAGAGGGTTTTTTTTTATCACAGTTAGCTATGCTGGCATATCGCAGCAACACTTGTTAAACAGCAGAATAATTATTAAGTATATTATTGAACAACAAACAATCTTTACAAGTCCTGTTTTCTCATGCAAATGTCCTTCAAATATCTCTGCAAAAAACACTGTAAACAACACGAGATATTGAATCAAGGGCATTGTAAGTGCTGAAACAACAGTGCATGATTTCTGCAGTGCCAGAAACATTCCCAACAAGTACTCACTTGTGCAGCACACAGATTATGGAGGAGGGCCCTATCAAACAGGCTAATGGCAAAGGTATTAGACTGTATGACTAATCCTTGTCTTCATGACTAATATATAGTAGACTTTATTGTTGTCAATGATCAGTGTAACTGAACAAGATGCTAGGGCACAGCTACAGTGAATGTTCAATGTGTTCAGACAGGGAAGGGAAGTGCTGTGTAAGTTCTAATAGATTCATCAAATTAAATGGATTTCTTTCTTCTGTGAGAAGAATTTGAAACAATAATCCAACCAAGAAGCATGTATATTATTCTTTTATTTTTATTACCTTGTCATTGTCAGAACAGATATTAGATATCACTGCACTGGCTATACATGAATCTTTTTAAACGTTTGTTGAGCAATAAACTTAATAAACGAAGTCAAAGTAACGCAAAGGCATTGAGTTCGTGTGTCGCCCCTTCCAAGTGGTGAAAAAACAGATATTAGATATTAAATTATAAAGCCTGATATGAATTTGCAATCTGTGTGTGTGTGTGTGTGTGTGTGTGTGTGTGTGTGTGTGTGTGTGTGTGTGTGTGTGTGTGTGTGTGTGTGTGTGTGTGTGTGTGTGATGACCTTTTGTTCACTCCTGCTGCTGTTTGTAGAATAGAAAATAACACAAGGCTATAACTCATCACCCCTTAGGCCCCGCTTCACTTTCTTGTGGTTGAAGGAGTGCCCACATCACTCAGGAACCTCACGTGAACTTACCGTTTGTACCGGTGTGATATGGAGAGGTGAAGGCCTTTCAGACAATAAAACAAGCAGCTTTGTTCACCTCGAGGAAAAACTCATATGCCTGTCTTACATTCATTTACACCAGATCTATTTCATCTCCTTTCTGATGGAAAGGCATCATAGCAGAAACAGTTATTGGCAGGATTTATTGACAGTCACATATTTAGAGTGAAGAAAAGCAATCTGAGAGGAGAGCACAATGTAAAATATAATGATGTGGTTTTCTTTAAATGATGTATTCCTCCTTAAGTAGGAATACATACATGTGGCACTGCAGTAGCATGCAAGTAGGGCACGTGAACTTGATGTATTGTGCCAAAGTAAGCAGGCTCAGCTTAATTCTAACTTAAATGCATTTAAACCAGGATGGTGTAGGTGCCTTAAAAAGAAGTGAACTCTGAAAATGAGTTTATGAGCAGCCTAATGAATTTATATCATTAGGAGTGCTTGTACACACTATTAACATTACATGTTTCGTCATTTCCATACCCCACAGGCTTCATTGCTACAGGACACTGCTTTAATTAGGTGCTATTTCAACAACAGCATAGGTCATTAACGGGGCTGGAACTCATTCGTTGCCACCGGAGTCTCAGTCATGGTGGCCTGTTGCTAGCTGAACTTTAACACTGTTCTCAGCGACATGAACACTTCAAAGCATGTCCACGAAAAATCAAAACCTGGATACGTCATGTCTGAAATGACCACTGCGTTATCACTAAAATAATCATTTCAAGTGAAACCTTAACGTGTCGACAAATTTATCTGCTTTCTTCACCAGTGGACAACTGTTCAAACTAAGAAAATTCAAGGTTAGCATTAAGTAGCAAGTAACCTACGCAGAGAGAAAACTCACTGTAATTATTAGATTTAAGAGAAGCATGGATTAAGTCAAATACACTGTTTAATTTGAAGTGAGGAGGCAGTTTTCAGTTACAGAGAATCTCTAGCTACTGTTTATTTAATTTTACCACATTTTTGCCCAGAAATAATAAAAATGTTTGCATCATAAATGCATGCTACTCAGAGCTGGTTTAAATTACGAAATAACTTGTACGTGTAATAATCTTGCCCTTCATTCTGCGTTTTAGCCTGCTCGTCTTTGGCCCGTTATATATAGGATCATTCGGTCTCTACAGCGTCTTCATTCTCTTGATCGGCATTTTGCCAAATTGGCTCCTATGATGTCGATTAAGGTGCGCAAAGAGAGAAAGCAGAGAAGAAGAAAAACGAGAGAGAAAGATGAGGCCAGCCCAGGGGGTGAGGCGCGTGTGAGAGTGTTGAATTTCATGAGTCACGGAAGTGTTATAATTGCACCCCAGAGTTCACTGATCAGTCACATAGATTGACAGCACATCCATGTCATCCCGGGTTCAAGCCCGCCTTGGCACAGTGTGTTTGGTATCGTGGCACATCCTTTCATTCTCAAATTATTATAGATTTTTCTTTGGGGGGTTTTGATAGGTGCTTATGGAAAAACATCACACGAGTCATATTTTAGTGTGTTGCTTTGATTTTATGGATAAAAGGCGTTTAACTCTTCACCGGAATAAATGAATTATCTTTTTACTAAAATAGACCCACTTGACTCAAAGTACGGACACATGTGCACAACACGTCCCAGGATGATTCTCTTTTATGCGCAGTTACAAAGTAAACACCAACGCGAGTCGTTTTGGAGGTAACGAGTCCTGAGCTGCTGTGATCATGCGCATTTGTTGTCACGCTGTCTGGCCCGTGCGTCTTTGGCTCTTTACCACTTTGAGTCGACGCATCTTTGCTCTGTGTGTTCAGCGGTGCGCTCTCCTGTGATCTCCGGACAGCTTTGAGAATTTCGAGAGTGTTTTTTAACCTTTGGGATGGAGATTGAGGATGTGAAAACTTCAAGCCGATTATTCCACAAGTCTTCATTCAGCATCAGCAGCCTGTTGTGGAGACGAGAAGGAGTGATGGGTGACCAGGAGTCTCCTTCTCAGTCCCAGAAAGTGCGCCCTAGCCAGCTTGCAAAAGCCAGCCATGATCAAAACTTTGAAAAGTCAAAAGAATGCGCCAAAGTGGAAACCAAAGCGGGGACTGTAACTGGGAGACGAGAAGGAAATAAGGAAGAATCGAGGAAAACCGGTGGAGCAGAAGAAAGCGTCAAACCCGAAAAACCTCCTTTTAGTTACAACGCGCTCATCATGATGGCGATCCGCCAAAGTCCCGAAAGACGGCTCACGCTCAACGGCATCTATGAGTTCATCATGGAAAACTTTCCGTACTACCGGCAAAACAGACAAGGGTGGCAAAATTCAATCAGGCACAACCTGAGCCTAAACAAGTGTTTCGTGAAAGTGCCGCGCCACTACGACGATCCCGGCAAAGGCAACTACTGGATGCTGGACCCCTGCAGCGAGGACGTCTTCATAGGTGGCACATCGGGAAAACTGCGGCGCAGAGCCGCAGCTGGCTCCAGGGCCAAGCTCGGGCTGAAGAGAGGAGGCGGTCGTGTGATGCCCACGGGCACTGCAACCAGCGTCACTCTGGCCGCAGCCAGTTCGTTTTACTGGCCGGTTCCGCCGTTTCTACCTCTCCAAGCGCCGGTGCGTACCCACCTTGGCGCGGGGACATATCTGAGCGCGCACCCTCGCTTCTCCAACCACGCCACGTCGGTGGTCTCACAGCGGGCCCGACTGAGCGCAAACGCTGCGGACGCTGACCGGTTCTTGCAGACGCACCAGGAGATGTCTTACATCGGACTCAGTTGCGCGCAGTCCCGTCGCCACCAGATCGGCGCCGCGTGCACTGCCTTCTCCGCCTCCATTCCCGCGTGCACGCTGCCGCTGACAGACCCGTGCTCTTTTAACATGATCTCGGGACAAGCCAGCTACTTTTACTCTCACCACATACCGTGCGCCGCCACGTTTAGTCAAGAGGAGTGCGCCACCTCCAAGACACCAGGGGCGACGTTTTTACCCAAGAGCGGTCACTCAGACCTCGGGGGATGCTGCGGTGACTTTTCAAATTACTGCCCTCAAGTCAGCCCGAGCCCGTCGTCTTGGAATATAGAGAAATAGATACAGTCCGTGTGTGAGATTTGAAACATTGCTGTAGATAGTTTGCTAATTGTTGGAAACAAAAGGCAAAGCCAAAGAATCCCGATGAATGATAAAAATCCTGCAATATTTACCCAAATGTCTGCGTCACAGTAGATGTCTCTAAGTAAAAAAAAAAAAAAAAGCGTTAATAGACTTGGATTATTTCTCAGAGTTGCAAAGTTTAAATGACCAAAAAATAAATGACGCGTGAACTATAAGTCTTAAAATACTTCCTCTGACAAACACATTTCCGAAAATGAGCAAAAAAAAATGTGTATTTGCGTATAATGTGAATCCTAGGTTATGCGCGGATATGCGCAGATCGTTTTTTTAATGCAATTAACGTTCACCGAGTTTGCATCTGCTTCCGAAATTGTACTAGAAAAAATATTATCCTTTGTTAACGTTCCTCATCAATGATTTCCCACATGTGTGTTTATTGGTATTAAAAACTGAAGAGTTTTTGGGCGCATGTCACCAGTTTTGGGTTGAAGGGAGGTGAGAAGAAAACACGATTTTAAACATGAAACAAAATCGAAAAGTATAAAACTCTTGATGAAGGGATTTGCTTTTTCCAGCATGGTATCCAACACATTAAAATATTACTTTGGAAAGATTCCAGCTTAATTTTAAACAAACGGGTGGAACCGGGTTTTTTGTTGTTGTTGTTGTTGTTTTTGTTTTGTTTTTTGTTTTTTGTTTAGTCCAGGGACTTTTTAAATTATGAGTTTTCAGTTTGGGTGAAAATGATACTTAAACTGCTCATTTGCTGCACTTACTGTCTTCGATCTCGTTAATGTTGCAACCATATGTATATTACATTCCCATTTTAATGACCTTACATGTAATTAAACGATAAATAATGCATTTTTAATTGTGTTTTCTTTTTACCTCATTAAAAGCTACTGTTGTTGATTGTTCTTATTTGGCTGTGTTATTAAATGTTTCACCCTGGAGATTTGAGCCCGCACAATAAGAACTATATATAGACTGGATTGAGTGTTTTAAGGAAAGGTTGTGAGGCACAGAGGCCTCTGTGTGGGTATGCTCTGAGACATTCTTTTTTTTGTTTATGAACAGTTCCACTAAAAAGGTTTTATCGAGAAGATATCGTGTGGAAAAGGTTGTGATGTAACCTCAACAGGTAGACATGGCATTTCCAGTCGCGCAGATCTTATTGATCTGTCTTGTGTTTCAACCTGCGCTGACATCACTGACTGTTAAACTTTCCCTCACCTCTCCTCGCCGCTGCCCCCTGGAGATATAAATTAATAGATGTATGTGGATGCAGATTAGAGCAGATGTCTCTTTTAAACAAAGGTTTTTTTTTATCAAAAACATAAATAGAAAGAAATTAAAAAAAAACTCAACCCACCTTTCCAAAGCCAGTCACATCCACAGTCACGTGTGGTTAAAGCAGACCGGGCTGGATCAGGTAACTTCACTGTTGCCAAACTCACCGTCTAGATAGATACAAAAGATAATATTTACACTTTGGCATGAAGGACTGTGGTGTGCAGAGCAGCAAGGGGGGAGCTTAGCTGTGAAGCAACAAGCTTTTGGTGCAAAGTAGACTTTTGTATCCTGAGGCAAGAGTAAGAAGATACTTTTTGCTGTTAGTGTAATAAATAACATGTTTAGTTTGACAGCTCTACTAATAACCATAGAGCTATAATTCACCCTGCTACAATAAGGTTTCGCTGGTTTTTGGTGTGCAGGAGGCTGCAGAAATCAGGATGGCCTTTTCAAAATCAAACTCTTTCAGTTTTTTAGATGCATTTTTTAAAATGTACAACAAAATGTAAAGTGGGAATAACACGTCTGTTTGTTCTGTTTGATTTGGGTGAGAAGGAAAGGGTCTTTGAACACCCTCACATATCTGCATTTGTTCTTCCGTTAAAATTAGGTTGGAATTCAGTTGCTGAGCATGAAGCAGTCCATGCCAGACCTTCGACTTCTCCCTCTACATCATTTCTGTTTGGAGAAACAGAGCAGCTCTTTAAAGCCACTGAACATTTTGCATCAGTATCAAAGTGCACCTGTTTGACCAGCTTGTTTCTCCCACGCTGCAAAAGTTTCAGGCTGCTTATGGTCCAACATTTTCTGTCAAAAAGAAACCTTGTTACCACATAGTTACTACAAATTCTTCTTCTTCTTCTTCTTCTTCTTCTTCTTCTTCTTCTTATTATTATTATTATTATTATTATTATTATTATTATTATTATTATAAATCAAACAGATTTAACAGATTTTTGTTGTGCACCGAAAAAGAACTTAAAAAACACTTATGGGAAAGGGTGGCTATCACTCTGTTCCTGGCATGTCCTTGTTCAGTGTAAGGTGTTGTATAGGTTCAGTTTCACTCACATTAGACACTCTAAATCCTTTCCAAATGTAGAGTCAATCTCTCATACCCACACCTCTTTGGCACACGCTTTCTGGAGGTGTCCCAACGTGTTCACGTGTTTGAACTCAATCTTCAAAGTGCTGTCAGATATTTCTTTCAGACTAGTAATTCAGTCTGACTATTTCACCATATTTGGGATTTTGGGTAAGAATAATAACCTTCCTGTAAATGAAGTCAAAATAACAAAAGTTGCCACCTTGTGCTGCTTGATGCAAACTTGAGATATTAAGATTTACAGTATGTCCACAATATGTTTTGATAAATCTGCAGGAATTGTAAATCCTTTAAAATCCCATTCACTTTCTTGTAGGTCTATCTATCCATTTTCTTAGAAAAACAATCCAATTAAATCAATCTTACAGTTACTTTGTGCATCTGCATGTGTGTTAAAGTGTATGTTTTACTATTTTTTTGTTCTCACTGTTCTGTCTGTTTTGAAAGCCAATAAAATTTAGGTTAACAAAAAGGAAACTTTACTTTTTCTATTTAGCTGTTTCATATATTTTCTTCTTGTCTTTTTGGTTAGTTACTGAGTATTTGCCTGCTCTCTTAACTGACCAAAGTCTTTTCAGGCTCCCACAGTTTCGTTTCATGTATATGAGCTCATTTTACACCACAGTTTAGCATGCAAGACTTTTGGCTGAGCTAGGTGTGCTCCATAAAGATGTACCCCAGCAGCGCTCGTAATCGATCCCAGTCAATCACACTCCCCTCCTCAGCAGAACACAGGCTGCCATTATCTGCAGCAAGTGCTTTCGACAGGTAGATCTGCCACCACTGAAACAAGGTGGGTGGGATGGACACCTATAGGCGTCTGTCTGTCTCTTGTCAGAAAGCCAATCTCCCTCTGTCAGACATAGACGTGCTCTTTTTACTCGTTCTTGCTGTACCGAAGAGCAAAACAATGACTTAACTGTTTGAGGCATATCAGTTTGACTGCTCTCTGATTTATTTCCTTTATCCTATAACATCTTCTTAAGAACTCTGAGTTATATTGACTCCCATGGCGTTAATATTATTTTTATTTTATTTTATTTTTAATTATTATTAGAGCATGTTGTTTCAGTATTCTTTGCAGAAAAAAAACATAAAATTACCACAGTGTAAAATTGCTCTATTCCCTATAATAAGTAAAATAATAAGTAAAATTATGCTTTCAAACTGAAAGACAATTTGAGCATGCTTACATAAGAATTTATCCTGTATTTAATATGTTAACATCGATGTCAATTTTATATGCATATACCATATTTTACTACGCGTAATCTCATGGGCTTACCATAAAAGTTAAAACCATTGAAAGCTTTATCAACTAATAGAAAGATTTATAGTTTATCCTGTACTCAACTGGGAGCCAATGAAGTGACTTCGGCACTGGAGTAATATGTTTAAATCTTCATGTATGTGTGAGGACTCTTATCAAACTATATGATTACCAAAACTGATTATCCCAAAAAAATGTTCTGTCTCTGATTTTCTGGACTAAAAACAAATATTTCTGTCTTACCTCTTAAAATTCAGCAATTAATAAGTCATTAGTTTGTGAACAGGATAGATCACCGGAGTAGAATAATAAAATCATATCTAGTCAGCTTTTAGAAGCAGTCTATTGAATAAAATGTAAAATATAATGCAATTAATGATGGAAACGGTGTGTTTCAGATGGACTTTTTTGTAGCGTTTAGTGAGCCTGTAGTAACCCGGTAGTTGTAGCGGCGTTTTTGAAGCGCCTTCAAACGACCCGGAAGTAGTTTGATCCACGCGAGCCCAACGGAATCGTTGCAAAGCGAGCTGAAAACGACCGAATTGTTGCAGAGTGAGCTGAAAACGACCTAAAGAAACTATGTAAGTGTTTGTGATGATCAGCTGCTGTTATGAGAGACTGGTTATTCTTTCAGACACTGAAATCCGCTAATAGCGAGCATTTAAAAGGCTAACATTGTTAGCTTTTCTGCTACCCGGGCCGGTTAGCTTGACGCTTTCGGAGCTCTGCCTTTTCATAACTTGCTGTGTTACAGATTTGTTGTAGTTATATCAAAAGTAGTTCGTACATCTGGTCTTCTTTGTTGTAAAGTTTCAAAATACTGATTCCGAAATCAGACTATAGCGTAAATGCTAGTTTTCTAAATGCTAACAAGAGACAATGTGTGAGCGTGCGTTTTCATGCTGGTAACTAATTGCGATCTGTGGCAGTCTAGTGACGTAAAGATTATTATTATTTTAAATAGTTTAGCATAAAGGTCCCAAAACATGACTCACTGGCGCTTTTAAATGGCTAGGTTTAAGCTTCAGTGTGTTGTGTGTGCTGTCTGATAAATGCATCTCTGTGCCCAATATCTATTTTTTTACAGGTGTAGTGAGGTACTTTACTTTGTGTACTATGTACAGTTTAAGTTTTCCATTTAACTTTTCTCAGTAAGTAGTCACACAACAAATAATGAATGAATTTTTGCGAAATGTCATAATAATAAGAAAAATAACTTCAAAATGTATAATCAGGCTGTACATGAGCTGTGTCAACGCACAAAATTCCCTGTTGTAGGATCAATAAAGTCTTGTTTTATCTTAGTAACAGAAAAACCTCCAATAGTGGTACTTCAAATATGCCATTGTCATTGTCACACTCATTTATTAGGATACTGTTATGATGTTGTCTCATTGTTTCATTTGCAGGAGCCTCTTAACAAAGCCCAAGTCAGAGATGACCCCTGAAGAGCTTCAGAAGCGAGAGGAGGAGGAATTCAACACCGGCCCCCTCTCAGTCCTCACCCAGTCAGTGAAGAACAACACGCAGGTCCTCATAAACTGTCGCAACAATAAGAAGCTGCTCGGAAGAGTCAAGGCTTTTGACAGGTATTGAATCAGACACTTATTTAGTATTTAACACTCTTGAGGGTATAATGTGAGACTTACTTGTTTATATCAGTGTGTTTTTTATCGTGTTTCTTTTGTCTGTTTTCTTACATTTAAGCCTTTATTTCATTATTATTGCTAGCCAATGGTGATAACATGCTATCGTGTCACTTTGGTCCCTTTTTAGTATTCACTCGTTTCTTATTTTTCTCCATTGGAGTCACATTTAGCACCTTTAATTTGTTATTAAATATTGCCCTCTCTCAAAGGTAAAAATAACCAAACACATTTAGTTTGTTATTCTTGTATAATGTAGCTGGAACATCATAATCCTCAGGCACATTTGATCATTTTAATTAGCTGGTTTACACACCTAATGAGTGAAAGATCTGCCGGCTGAATCCCGGAGGAAATGCCAACTCCTATTGGCGTTGCGTCAGAAAAATCAGTTATAGAAATCAAAAACATGCAGAACTACCCACCGGGATAACCCACTGTGAATGAGGTAGCAGCTAAAAAGTACTTTTTGTTTTGTTTTTTCCATTATAGGTGTGATATTTATTTATTATTTCTTCTGATACGGCAAAAGATTAAAAAAAAATCACAGCACATGTAAATGCATGAGTACCTGAGTAAAATCACAGGGCTTTTATTTATGTATGCATTTATTTTCTATAAATTACTAACATTACATCACCACCGGCATTTCAGGCATTGCAACATGGTCTTGGAGAACGTGAAGGAGATGTGGACAGAAGTTCCGAAGAGCGGGAAGGGAAAGAAGAAGTCGAAGCCCGTAAATAAGGACCGCTACATTTCTAAAATGTTCCTCAGGGGCGATTCTGTCATCGTGGTGCTGAGAAATCCTCTGATCACAGGAAAATGACCTCTCTGCACCGCTCACCTATTCTTTTTTTTTTTTTTTTTTTTTCTTACACTTCCTCAAGGCAATTAATTGTAGTTGCCGTAACCTTATTTGTTTTGGTTTTGATGTTGGATCACTGAATTCACTATTAAGACAGAAAACGTGTCATCAAAAATATGTTTCTCCCATTTTGACGGTCATTTAAATGTTAGGCACGAAAGTGACCAATTTTTTTCTTTGGTGTGGAGCTTTTCTGTCTTTTTCATTTTCATAATAAAAGTGATGAAGAGATGAAAACATTGTGCAGATATTATTATAGCTTTTAGAGTGTATGTTTACATTACACAAATGTAGACTAGTCTTTATATTATTAATTTCTCTGACAAAACAATGGTTTTATGTTTTCAGATGGTCTGTTTATCCCATTCTCAAGAATTCAATATTTCAGCTTCATCACATTTATTACATCTATTTATGTTCACTTGGGCTAAAAATTAACATCCCTGACCTCAAAAAACATTTTGTCTCCAACTAAAGAATTAATTTAATAATCACTGCACGGTGTCACACAAACTTCTGACTGGGTCTTTAACTTTACCAGTAATTAAAATGATGATGTGATAAACTTGAATAACCATAACATTTACAGTGACATAACGTCTCACCAACAAAGAAAATGAACTTTGTTTCTGAGTTCTGGCCCTGAATAATAAGCAAAGGATTTGTTCTGACACAAAAAGGTGACTTTAATCTTTGCCGCCCACTTGAAGTCCCTAAAAGTCCTTTTTACGTATCAGTTTGGACGGATGTTACTATAAAGTTCAACTTCACTAATCGACGAGCGCATACGCTCATGAGGTTGTACTTGGTGGTATTTTGTAGCGCTCGTTCAGTGCAGTCATTGAAAAATAATTTCTCCTTGCCAGCCTCCCCCTCCCCTCCCCTTCTCATCCTCCTCCTTCCACTGTCACCCTTTCACTCTCCCCTGACAGCATCTAAGGTGTCGGGCTTGATTTCAGTCAGCAGCGCTCAATAAGCGACAAACTGCCGTTTAAAGGCCCACTGCATTATTGATGAGACCAGATGTGCTGACTGTCACTTCACACCCTCGTCTCTCTCCATTTCGAGCCGTTCCCTCTCTGCCGCTCGGCCCCTCCTGACCACTTTGTTAATTGGCTTAATAGCTCAACAGCTAGTGTCGCCTTACTTCTCCCTACCAGTTGGCATCTAACCTCTGCTCTGTGGTGCTCTCATATTCAATGGTTACGTAGATGAAATGCTTGTTTGTGTATTTTATAGTTTTCTGTGAAGGGTGGGCGGGCGGGTCGTTGAGAATTGCATGCCTCTGATTTCTCAATCGTTCCTCTTGTTTTATCTGATGGAACCTCGTGAAAAAATTGCTAAATATGTTTACAGAAGTATCCTGAATTTTCTGCTGTCATCCTAACATCTTGACCTCTGTTTTATAATTTATGTCACATTACACTCTCACTGTTAACCCTGCGCCTATCAGCCCAGCACCTGTGGAGTATCTGTGCGAGGGCAACAAGTCGTCACTGATTTACAGCTCTCAGGTGAAGCCTGCTGGGCGAGTCAACGGGAGAGTCGGGCTTAGCGCTTTATGTGAAATGTAGTGAACTTCTGTGACTGCTCTGATAGCTATTGCACTAATGCTTCTGGCAAATCCAAGTTTGAGATCATGTTGCGGAGGCCGGAAAATAGACGAGTTGTTTCATAGTCAGCCCAAGGGCACACAGCAGCTGTTCAGGGCCCCGCGGCAACCAGGAAGCCCCCAAAAGATCTGCTCCTTTTTCTGTAGTTCAGATTTACCCATGTTGTACATCGAGTAGTAAACCATCCAAAACATAGCTTATGATAGGGACACTTCACAATCAGTTTGATGTGAGAGTCGGTAATCCACGCATCAAACATGACAGATAATGCAAGTTACCTCACCCATATTTAAATCCCCCCCCCCCAAAAAAAAAAAAAGATTTTAAGCATGAAAATAAATAAATCAGCTCATTTTCATTCACCCTCATTTATTTTTTTGTGGGCCAAATCTAATGGTTAACAGGGTGAAACTGGAAGCATTATATCAATTTTTATTAACATAATAAATAAAGGATTACTACGACGGTTACAGCAGCAACCCAGAACAGTGACCCTTCTGTTTAAGCTGAGAATCTGAGTGAACGACCTCATTCATGCAGACTAAATCCATGGCTCTGTGCTATATGCTTCACTTCCACCAGTTTAATTATTCTCTTTGTCAAATATACACGGCGTTAAAATGTATATGCTTGACAACACCCTTGAAAACAAATATTTCAGCTCTATTTTTAGCCTGGTGCTAGTAATGTGACGACAAACAGGGTCACGGCAAGAACAATCAGTTTTGCCCTTTTGCACAAAGCAATCTGATCACCTTTGTAGTGCGACCTCTTTACATTAAAATGAAATTTGACTGAATTTGACCAGGACTCCTGAGCAAGAAGATAACAGACGGTTATGAAATATGAGCTTTCCGGTGTTACCCGGGCAGTCCAGTACAGGAGTCCAGTTTCACCTTCAAATTAAGGTGGTATGATTGCCTTCCCTGACAACTTAGCATTGCAAGATTATAATCAATTAGACAATATACTGAGCATTGGGTACTTTTTAAGTATCCCCATTGACCAAGAATGCCAATCATAACACTTAACGGCCGCTCCTTTCTAAATATAAGTAACATTTCTTAGGTCAGTTCTTCAGATGTAAGTGTTAATTTCAGACATGATGCTAGAACTAGAGACAACTTACAAGAGCCTTGAACTAAGGACTCCATGCACACTTACAATCTGCACCTCTACACTGAGATGTTAATTGTATTGTATCTGCTTTTTGTAATACCAACAGAAGCTAACAACAATAATCAGTGAAATCAATATTATAAACAGTTGAAAAGCCACAATCGCGAAATACATCATTCTTTTTTAGTAACTATTTTGAACTCTGTTCATTCTGTTCCACTCATTTCCTTTAGATATTATTTCCTTTATGACTTTAATGCAAAGGTGAGGGGTCAGTTTCAGCATCAAACAGAATGAAGCTTCATTGCAGGGGCGCTCCCACTGAGGCAGCGGGCCCTGGATAGGAGCAGATCACCACTCGGTCTCCTTAGACTCAGTCTGTGATCGTTGTTTTTTTAGGCACAGTGAGAGATTGTCCCTTTTGCTTTAAAAAAGAAAAACCCCTCAACTGTAAAAACTGACACTTTATGTATACATTTACCTCCCTTACCAAGGGTGTTTCCAGGATTTCATCTTGAACTTTAAAGGTAAATGTTTTGCAAAGTGGAAAAAAAGTATTTAGACTATTTCCTTACCTAAAAGTTAAAAACCTTAAACCTGCATTTGATTATATCATGTTCCAGCTGTTGATTTTAATAACTTACATATTGCTGGTCAGCTTAATCTCAGATAAGTCATTTAACTTATCTCCAAAATAATTAGTGAATAAAGCTTTAAAATAAAAGGTACATGGTATTATATTTTCATAATTCCAAAACATAATGGAGTAAAATAGAAAAGTAGTATTGCAAAGAATTACTAAAAATAAGTTACTACAGTTACATTAAACTTGTACTTCAGTAAAGCACATGAGTAAGTCCTATCCATGATCTCATCCAATGGTATTGCGCATTGTAAGACATGTACCTGAGCCTTACCTGGGTTAGTGACACTCATGAAGTAAAATTTTTTTTTTAAATTTAAACATAAAGTAGAAAAAGAAGAAGTTTCTTACTATGTCTTGTGTTCTTAGGTGAACATATAAAATACATGGTGACAACATATTTGCCTGCTATTGTATTCCAGGTATGAACACCGGTCTTAAATAATGTTTTGTCGATGGCCAGGACTAATGCTGTCTTTAAAGCTGGTATAAAAATTCTCTAAAGGTGAATTAGTGAGCTTTACGGTGGCCCTGAGCATTCAAGTGCTCTTCCATTTAAATAAAGAAAGGCAAAAAAAAAAACCCAGCAAATAAAAGTACAGCAAAAGCATGCCAGGGGTGCCACCATTTTTGCTATTGTAACTTTGCACTGTCCACTTTCTGCTGTGACAAAACAAATTTCCCACATGTGGGACTAATAAAGGTTATCTTATCTTATCTCATCTTATGAGGGGCACTGGCCACCCCCCAATTCTGGGAGATGGCCAACTAGAAAGACGGCGTAATAACTTTAATAAACGCGAGCACAGGAGAGAGGAAGACACCCTACAATGAGTTGAAACATTATTGTTATTTAAAACTGATTATTATAGATTTCAAAATCTTACTTGGTTTTCATATGTGCCCATTTTCTGTGATAACAACAACAATTAGCAAGAAATTACCTAGACATATAATTCTTTTCTTGCAATGATTTTTGCCATATTTTTCAAGTAACCTATATCTGACAACAGCATAATAAAATTGGAAATTCTTTTTTGGGTGTGCCCCAGCAATATTTTTAGTGGTCCCTATATGGCCACCCCTCTGAAAAAATTCTGGAGGCGCTCCTGACCCAAACAAAACACCATCACGTTCGGCGCTCTTGCTTCAAGGTAGTGTCCCCCTTAGTGAGGTTGAAAAGGTCAAAGACTAAGGCACACATAATTTTCTTTTATTAAAACCTTTATTGACCAGTTGAGCGTTCAGACACAGACTCTAATTTCATTTCACTTCATTTTATGCTGTCGGTTAAGGTTAAAAGTACTATTTCGGTGCCGGTTTGCGCTTATTTGGCTGTAGCTATAGCACCTGCCTGGGCGCCTTAGTGTCACCCCCGGAACCTGAAGGTAGTCTATAGATTATAGAAAACCAAGTTCAGAGTCTCCCTTTTATTTACTGTGACAAACACGGGCGACCTATCACAAAGTGTAAATCTACAGCTTGTTTAGGATCAAATAGCATCTCTCAACAATGAAACTCAGCTGCAGCATCGTGGGACAAAGCTGTCAGATAGCCGGTGGGTCTATTTGGAGATGCCTCGGATAAAGACAACTTTAGGGACCTGATTTGTCGGGTATCATCGTGCATTTGTCTCAGATTACTTACACTCGTGTCAAAGACACTTCAAGAAGTCTCTTTCCCTCCAGATTTTGGGGAGGATGAGCGATCCGTGAGCAGGAAGGCAGATGTTTTATTCAGTAGGTAAGCGATAAGAGGGGGGAAGTGTGATTATGATAGCGATCGGCCAAGCATCGATAGGCAACCATCCGAGGAACGCGACACCCTGCAGCGCATCGATTGGGCTCCGGTAACCGGAGCCGCCGCCGCAGTTTGTTTTCAAGCAGAGCCGCGATCCGGGTGTCATAGCCGCCAGGCCAGGTGGAGAGGAATAGGGAGGGAATGAGAAGGAGAGTATCAGCTCCGTAAATACATAAACGCTGCCTTCACTCATCTCTTAAGTGAGGAATGACAGTAAGTGCTGGGACACATAGAGCGGCAGCCAAAACAGCGGGGATCAGGTGTATCTCTCTGCTGCATGTAGATCCAGAGCTGTTTACAAACATGCTCTACTGTACCTGAGTAAGGTGGTATAGATATGTTAACCCTGCAACAGTGGACATCTGAACACAGTATGACTGCTACAAATTATATATATATATATATATATATATATATATATATATATATATATATATATATATATATATATATATATATATATATATATATATATATATATATATATATATATATATATTATAGGATTGTTAAACACAATACTATAAATGAAAATACACTAAAAATACTGCAAATATAAATACAGTAAAATAGACTGCAGTAACTTCCTGGCGTACAGTTGCCAGCAAAGTTACTGTAAAATTAATTCACAGTAGGTGCTGCAATTTTATTTATAAAACATTTAGGCTACTGTAAGTTTAACTACAGAAAAGCATTAAATTAAAAGCATTAAGCATTAAATTTACAATAACTTTGCAGTTAACTTCATTTACAGTAGCTTTTCTGTAAGTAAAATTACAGCAAATTACTATCAAATCCACTTACAGCAACTTTACTGTAAATGCAGTTACAAAAAAAATGTTTACAGTCAGACTGTTTACTGTAAACACTTTTTACAGTAAATTACTGGCAACCAGCTGCCAGTAATTTACTGTAAATTCTACAGCAACCTGTTTACATTCTGATCATGTTTTATAATAAAAGTACTATTTTCATTTTAATGAGACATTCATTCTGACAATAAAAGCACATTCATCCTTATTTTCCGTGCGGTGCAGCTATTTGTAGCTCTAAGTATTTTTTTTTAAATAATTGTTATTAAATACATGCATATATATTTAAATGCACTCATTTTATTTTATATCACATTAAATGTTTAATTAAGTTTTACCTATAGTGTGAAACTTCACAACCCCAACAATCTAACATTTTCTCTACAAGTTTTGCTTGTGAATTCAAACTACTCTGATCTCCTGTCAATGCCAAATATCTTTAGCTGTAGAAACACAACTCATGGTGTAATAGCTAGCTTGAACTGTACGTTCTTCATTTTTCTGGAGTTCCTACAATATGGAAACTAATCGGTTTGTTTGTTTTGGTCAAAATGTTTTGAATTAAATTAAGTTTGTGTATTTTTCTGCTTCAGAAATGTGACAATGTGGCAATATAACCCAATAAACAAGCAAATGTTTAGGATGTTCTCTGCACTCCTTTAGGTGGCGTTACCTGATGGTCATGTAGGAACGTTTTCTTGACATTGCAGGAACATTCACCTTTGCTAAAAATTAGTTTGGAGGACTTTACAGAAATCCTTCCTGGACTTTCAGCGTCACAGTTCGGGTTAATACTCACTGCTCTTACCTGTTGCCATGTATTATTTCAAATAACTTACAATTTGAAGGATGGACAATGTGGATATGTTATTTCTTCCAGGGTTCACAGTGGTGATTATCCATGTCCCCTCACAGATGGGTTTGAATTCACCAAACTGGCCAGCTGCTTCAGCTTCCTTCCACAGGCCAAAGACACGTTAGATTAGCTGGTGACTTTATATTGCCTAGAAGTATGAATGCGAGTGGTCTGCCTCTCCATGCCAGCCCTGTAATAGATGTTAGCTGGATGTTATTGTTGTTTATTTAACTGTTTATTTGACTACATTAAAGAATACCTAACTCTTTATAGTCTTGTAATTCTTCAACACACTTGTCTCAGGGCATTTAATGGATGTGACACCATCTGTAGATGCAGATGTCATTCATCCCTGCTGTCTTTGAGTTCTTAGACTTTTTGAGATTCCTTTAAAGGAAGAATTGTCCAAGTTAAACTCTGGAGAGGGAAGACTAGCTTCACACTGATTGCACAATATGAAAAAATACAGGGGCCCCACGTTGTGAGTCTAGTTTTTCCAGCACACTGACTGTGAGATGGTTAATACAGATAGGCCAGACAGCTTTACCTGGATGTAATTTGTTAGGCTTGTATTGCCATCTAGTGGGCCGCAGAGATAATACACAGAGGCCTTGTTTGGATTGTCTTAAGTTCCCTTTCACTTACGCTGTACCCTCAAGACTGACACATTCATGTGTGATACAAATAACACAATGATACAAGCCAGAAATCCTTTTTGTTTTGACTCTTTCATTTTGATCTTCAGGATTTGTTGTCACGGTCCTCTTGAACTTTAATTACATGTTGCACAATGCTCTGTTTTTAAGATTGCAAAACAAGTTCCAAATTAAGAACGGTTTCAATTTGTGTCTTTTCACTTTAAAGATTGTAGTCTGGCATTCATTACCATTGTATAATGCCTCCCACTTTGCCCTGTGAGGAGTACAGGGCCTACATTTCAGGACATGCCATTTGGACTCTCTTTAAAATCCTTCTGCTGCCCTTTGCTTAGCTGGCCTCCAGCCCAGACCTCTTAGCGAACACTTGTGTCTCACTCCCATTTGCAGATTTCACCCTCCTCCAGTCACATTCCCTGTCAGAGAGCAATGGAAGGAGATTTTAAGACACTTCAACAGCAACACTTGCTCTCTGTACCACTGAATTTTCTTTATAATCCATTCAAACAGTAGGTCATCCCCTATGGTCCGTACTGTTAATCTTAATCCCTGTTAGGATAACTGTTGCCAACCTCAGGATCCAGGCTACCACTTTGTTTCCTTGCTCGAAGTTCAGTTGTGTAATTCTCTTTGTTTGTCTTCTATTCAACCAAGTGGGGAGGCTGAGGCTTTCAGACGCTGCCTCGGGACTGTATGCTTTACCAAGTCCTGGATCTCTGATGTAAGATGTAGTAGAAGTGCAGTCTGTTTACATAATAACCTCACTCCAAACCCAGAGACAGTGAGATAAGTGAAATACAGCCAGGTTCACCATGCACACCCTCTTTTGTCTTCTGCTCTGTGTTTTTTCAGTAGCCCGTGACCCTTTTCTTCTTATGCTTTCTCCAGCTCTGAACACCTATTGTTGCCCCTTTGCTCCAAGCCTTGGGGAGGCGTCTTTGCTGCTGTCCAGCAGGTTTTCTGTCAGACTGCCATCTGTGGGTTATGTTGACCGACTGACGTCAAGCTGTGGAAATAAAGCTGTGGTAAAGAGGAGGAGCAAAGGAGAAACCCTAGAATTACAGAGTGACTGCTTCTGATTCTTTATGGGCTACTTTCTGGGAACACAAGCAGCCTTTTGAGTCTGAGAAACCGCAAATCACACAAACACTTTCACACATGCTGAAGCAGGAACTTACACGGGAACTGTTAATATTTGTAAAATTCCACAAGACGCAGGGTGCTGTTTGGGCTTCAGAGAGCACGGTTAACAGAGGGCACGTGGCCAAGAAAGAAATCATACCAAAAAGTTGCTCAGAGCAGTCAGCTGGTATGCCTGAGTGTGTGCGCGTGTGCGCGCATGTATGCATAGTGAGACTAAAGGCATATTGACTTTCTGGATGTTTATACATACC
Organism: Neolamprologus brichardi; assembly: GCF_056152115.1. NCBI lineage: Eukaryota > Metazoa > Chordata > Actinopteri > Cichliformes > Cichlidae > Neolamprologus > Neolamprologus brichardi. Next base: position 16,142,061 of record NC_142117.1, on the reverse strand, counting down.
ATGCTGGCGTAATGCATTCCTTTCACATCCTCTCTTCCACTTCTGTTTCCATCAGGAAGTAGAAGAAGTGCTTTAACGCTGTGTAATATCTCAGTGCTGAAAACTGGGCCACGTGAGCCATCAGACAGACATTTTTTCCATTCATAGTATTTTCTGACAACATAACGTAAGAGCTTTTAAAAGGTTAAGTGATTCAGCTTGGAATATTTATTTTTGCTTTGATTACTTTTTTAAATTCCAAAAGAATTACACATGAGATACCACAGAGAGACCCCAAAGCCACAGTAGCTATTTGAACTCTGAAGCCAGACAGCCAATAGGCTGAGGTGGAGAGCTTGGACATGATGTTGCCTTTATGTGGTATTGGAAAATAAAATTACATCGAATAATTTCTGCAAGACCCAGCTGGGGCTCAGGAGATAGAGCGTGTAGTCCAGTAATCTAATACTAATGCATCTGTCGAAGTGTGAATGTCAGGTTAAAGGTGCTTAAACATAAAAAAGAAATACGTTTTTGTAGTAAGAAACGTGAGTATTCAAATAGAGAAAAAATGCACTGTATAATGTATACCTGCCTATTTAGTTCAGCTATGGAGCTGTGATGGTTCCTGCATGCGCCATATAACAACTTCCATTTATGAATAAGTATTTATAATTAGTTAAGACCAGATAAGATCAAATCTTTGATTATGGACGAGCTAAAGGGAGTGGGCTCAAGTAGCTCTTGTTTTTCTTTAGATTTTGCATTCTTGAGCAATTTTTTATGTCTTTATGGCTTTCTGGGCATACAAGACAACAAGAAGAGGAAGAACTACTTGTGGTGTAAAATGCATGCATTCGTTCCTCAAGTTCTTATGTAAACATACTCACCCTTACCCTTTCTGTCGTGTAAGTTGCAGGTGTGCTAAAAGACACAGTGAAGCCCATCGTGTTAAAGGAAATGTTTGGTGTCATTATGAAAGAATGCTAAACAGGTAAACACTGCAAATAATTTTACTTAAGCGGAAAAAATATTGTCAGAAAAACATAAGTAGCAAAAAGTAGTAGCAGTAAAGACTAGCATGCTGACACTGCTCATGGAGGTAAAGCTCGTGTAAAACAATGCTTGTCAAACAGTTCCACCTTGAACATGTATTTTTGAACAATTTCTGACTTTGTATATTTGTTACTTTTCTTATAATATTTTTTTAACATTTCAAACTCTATCTTTTGAGTGAGTAAATACCTAAATGTTTGAGCTATATAGTCAGTAATTTAAAAAACCTTCACATATGTAACTTGAAATGATGTGATGATAACTGCAAACTTTGAGATGAAACTAACTGTTTTTACTTATTTAAATCGAAAATTTGAATGAACAAGTAGAAAATTCAAGTTAGGCTTCTCAACAAGTCAAATTACTCAGAACATGAGTAACTTGACACATGTATTGTCAAGTTACTCATGCTAATAACTTGAACAATTTTGAAATATATATCTATATATATATATATAGATATATATAGATAGATAGATAGAGTTGGTTTTTTAGGTCGCAGAAACAAGAATAAAAGCCAGGGGAAACCCCATCCTCCTAAATGTGGATTATACGGAGCGGACTTGAACGCACCATGGGATTGCAGCCTACTTTGAAGCCGGCGGGTTGGGCCACACTCCAATGAATTTACACAGTCCTACCGAGTGACCGAGGGAACGAGAAAAGCCTGGCGCCTGCGTACGGCTTCGGTGTCCAGAAGCAGAGCGCTAAAGCAGCTGAAAGTGTGAGAGGAGAAATTCAGTTTTTAGCATAGTCGCGCCGGTTCTCGTTTCACCTCTTTAAATGGTAGAAACCACTGTGGGATAGTGATTGGAGTTGACAAGCCCGCTTCACTACTGTATCCCCCCCTCCTTCGTCTCCTTCTCCTCCTCCTCCTCCTCCCCTCCCGCTCAACACACACAACCAGGAAATCGTCGAGGTGTGCTTCTTTTATCCCGCTTGTGGCTACCCCATTCGCGGGTGTCGATGCGGTTTTCTTCCCCTCTTTTTTCCTAGGTTTTTAAAATATATATATATATATATTATTTTTATTCCGCTGGTTTGACTCTTCAAGCCGGGCTTCACCCCTGAAGTCAGCCAAAGTTGCCTGCGAGGAGAGGATCTCCACTCTGGCCGAACAATGAGGTGGGTAAAGCGGCTCAAATCCCTTCATCTTCATTGTGTTTCCAGGCTACATTTTGTGTTTCGGCTAATACTTTTCCAAGTAGACGACCTTTATTCTGACGTGGTAGAGCCTGCTCCACGGTGCTTGTCCGCTCGCTTAATCGCTACAGCAGGTGTTCCCAACGCGTTCACTTCTATTTCTCATTCAGAAGCAACTCTTGCGTTTAGTTGTTTTGGTGTCCTTTCAACCACACATGATACTGTGTAGCAGAATTGCCTTAATGCTGAGTGTCCGGTCCCACCTGTTCAAGTGCTTTCAAGAAATACTGGCTGAGAGTTAACTTAGCAGGTCGGATGACAAGAAGATACTTTTTGTATCAGCTTTTTGAGACACTCATTAGTGACCATTTGTTTAGCTACCGTAAGATTTCCTCTGGCAGTGTCGTTTGTGTAATTAAAATCCCCAGAGCAATAAAACCTCCGCAGTGTAACCGAAGATCAGAGATCAGCTTAATATTTAGAGCATGAAAAGGGATTGCTTGCAGACAGCCACAGCAAGGTGTGTTTGTGCTCTTCCAGCTGCACAATAACCACCCTGGTCACTTTGCTGTTGTTTATTTCATGTCATGCAGTCCACAGACACGCATTACACCAAATTCTTGGTGGACACTTTTTTTCCCCCCCTCTGGCAGTTTAAGAGATATTTGCAGCAGGAACAAAATGGAAAGCTCATGTCCACAAATTCCACCGTCCTGTTACAGCCTGTGCAATTGGCAATTACACGCTTTGAAGCCACCACTCCTGCCTGGCTGGAGCTTCTCTGGGCTCACTTTTTTTTTTTTTATACCCCCTTCTTCCTCTCCAACTCTTTCATATTTTAAACGGTTATGGAGCCCTTATGTCAACGAACACCTTTGGCACTTAGAAAGCCAAGGAGTTCAGAGTTAAATATGTGTGCTGGTGCAGGCTGATAACCTGAGTGACTAGTTTTTCTTTTCTTTTCTTTTTTTTTTTTTTTATCTCAAACCTATTGCGCTGCCCTTTCTGTAACAATATCTTTCAGCTCAGGCGCATGGGTTGGTCCGGGTTTTGTATTTGTTGTGCACATATTTCTGCATGCTGACTTTGATTACAGCAGGAACGGGAGGTGACTGAGCTGCCTGAGATCCTGCCACAGGTTATGCATAAAACATACCCTTCTAATAAGGCCATTATTTAAGTTAACAGCAACAATAAGCAAAGATTACTGTGTTTACTTACTCGATGTAATGACATTCGGCCAACAAAGCATTACAAACTAGAACTTGCAAATCAACCAGCATATACCTACCTTGCTACTTTCTATGTGTAATACAATATTACCCCGCATGATAAGATAATCACGCTGCTTTATTATCAATAACCCCAGCCGGACTTAAAAAAAAAGTACTTCCCTATCCAAAAACTAGGTCAGCAAAGACACAGTTAAAAACACACACACAGTGTGTAAGCAAAGAGCATTTTTTTGCCCATGTGCAGGTTGTGTCTTGCCCCTCAGAGAAGTTGGAAGGTTGCATGTGGCTTAATGAATGCAGTTGTCTAACTCTAAACAGATCATGCTTTGGCTAGCCCTCCATTGTGGCCCAAACAGTTCGCGTCACCTTGTGTAATAGATAAAGGCTGGTATGCAGCCCCACTCATGTTCATTGTCACTTATCCCTGTGGAATGTAAATGTTGACACAGAAGTGCACCCCGTTGGTCAAAAGTTCAGGAACTGACCCAGTTGGTTAAGTAAAGCATCCCAACTTGGGGCTGCCTTTAAATGTGCAACCCGTAGAAACGCCCTGCTGTTCTTCTCATGAAGCATTAGCACCGTTTCCCGTTAGACCAGGGATGTTAAAGTCATTGTGGGCCACATACAGCCCAGTTTGATCTTATATGGGCTGGACCAGTGAAACTACATGATAAATGTGTGAAATTTAAAACCGGTTATAATGCACAGACTCTGCTGTAAGGATCAAATATAATTTGCTTTTACTGTGGACTCTCAATAATAGGAACTTTCCTGGTATTTGTTTGCTTATTGCTTAGGTAATTATTTTGCTGTAGTATGAATAGTAATGGGTGTGGACAGTCTTTAATAGATAGGAAAAGCTGTAAACCCTATGAAAACACAGTTAAGTTCAAAACATACGCGCTCCTTCACATTTCCAGTGGGCCAGATTTGAGTCTTTAGTGGGGCTGATTCTGGCCCCTGAGCTTTACGTTTGCCTAATGTCTGCACTCCAGTTGAGATTCAGTTGTTAACCCCGTCACGGTGGATGTGTTGCAGTCAAAGCATGCTTTCATGACGCCACTTCTACAGCACAAACAACAATACAGTGTTGTATGGCTCTAGATGTTTACTGGTAGCTTTGCCGTTGCTTTTTTAGCATGTCAATGTGAAGCAGCAATTGGTCTTTAAATAAAATGACCTTAAAATGTCCTGACCTCTTAAACCCTGAGGGTTTTACTGAGGTTCCTTTCTCAAAGTGAGAAGTAAAATAAAGCTAACACTTGTGGGGCTTTTATCTGAGGTGTAAATATTATAGATGATGCTACTTTGTCAAAGTAAATAAGGATGAAACATAAATAACTTTATAACTTTTTTCCTTGCTTTATTTTTTTGTTGTTGTACTTTATAGCATATAACCCCTTTGAAAACATGCTGAGGTAGACAATTAACTCCAGAAATCCACGAATCAACATATGGGTATTATCAGTGCAAAGACTGATGCTGCTGAAATGAAACTGAGCAAAGTTACAGAGGTATTAGTGAAGACAGTCAGGCGTTTTGCAGTGTGACACATTTTGGCACAGTGGCTACTATGTTGTGCTTTTTAGATTAAATGTAGGGTTGCTGATGTCACTCCACATGATACAAGTTGCCTGTTGTGATTGGCAAGAACCTTTCCAAGAAGACTCGTCCTTGATGTAGATGTTACAAACACATAGTTATGTGTTTCCAGTGGAAAAGGTCTGACTGGTTGCACTGGTTTTTAATTTTTACATCAGTGGAAATAGGCCTTTTCCTCCTCTGAGCTCCACTGAACTGACTTTAAGGGTTGATCTGTTGGTGTGAATGCAAATTTCTTCAAGTTTTAAGTCACTATATTCAATGTTTCCTTATGTTTTTTGTTTTTTTGTATCTGCACACAGTGAACAATCGCTGTACTGATTGCCCGCACTTGAAACTGTCTTAGGTTACTCAGAAAGTGCATCTATCTGCATGATGATTCACGTTATTATCGGAGAGGTGACTCCCGTCTCTCGCTGTGACTCACTGACTGAATCTTTAGCTAAAAAACTTTGTCCGATGTGAGACTGGCAGTGTAGCTGCCTCAGGCTCAAGAAGTAACACACAATGAGCGATCATAAACGCAGACAGGTGTAATGTTTCTGCTTAACATAATGTTTACAGTCTAATGGGTTTCCTGTGCCCTTTTTAGAAACGGTGCATGTGTGAAAGTGATGCCAAGCTCAATGTGTCTCTGTGCTCTTGCACAAGCTTATTATTGATCAGCCTTGAAAGCAGTGAACTGGCCTCCCTCCGCCAGCCCTTCTTCTGTGTCTCGAGAAATTTTCTTTTCCTTGTTCTGGCACTTACTTGGAAGGAATGCAGCTCTAACCGTGATTTATGTAGTTTTGCTGTTGTATCATCTGCCACAATTAAATGTTCAACCTCTTGACCCTCGTGTACTAAGAGTGGCTGTTATTTAGGCATTTAGCAACACGATTGCATACGGCCATGTAAGGATATCATGATGAAACTCTGGGGTTGCGACGTTATTGCCATGGCGTTGTGTAATGTTCATGTAGGGATGCTAAATAGTTTTCTCTTGTTTTCTCTTTTTCATGTCTTCACTTGTTCTCCTAATTCCTTTGCGCAGTTGGATTTTTCTTTTCAAGGCTTATAACAGTGGCAGTTTACTTTTAACCCATGTGGAGTCTTTGCTGCATACAAACACACGATTATAAGTGTGAGGTAAAGGATCAGTCTGCATTTTTATTTATTTATTTATTTTTGTTAGCCGACAGGAAAATTGCGATTTGCTTTCTTTTGCAAACTGTGCCCAAATACTTCCTCCTTCCAAAAAAAAAAACCTGATTACACTTTCTTAATGTGAACATAAACGAAATGAGTTTTTTCCACCCATAGACCTCCATGTATCCCCACTCAACCCTCCGCCCCAGAAGTAATTGGGGTGTGCTTGTGGGAATGGTTACCTGTAATAGATTAAGAATAATGTCTTTATTTCACACGTCATAAAGGCTCGCGCGTTGATCTGCGCGTTGAAAGATTCCTCGGTGTGTTGCCGTACTGTCGGGGTGACGGTGTGTCGAAATGATCACAAAGCTTGCGTGCTTCGTCGCTGAGCTCCCTCCATTATTAAAACGGCCACGTCTAGTCGCATTTTGTTTCCCAAAACATCCAATCACAGCTCACCCCCACCCTGAACCAATTTACCCCTCCTGCCACCTCTCGTACTCATAAATAGGCCATTATGCCGGCCAGCCTCTTGGATTAGGCACTTTGCTACAAGAGTTGCCCAACATACAAAATCCTCTATTGTATACTTGGTGACAGATCCAGTTTCCTAGGTAGTGGTTCATATTGCTTGTCTATAATTGTGCCTCTAGGTTATTGTTTGTTTTTTAATTTTTAAACTCTATGATCACTTATCTGTAACCATTGTGATTTTTCACCGTTATGAAATAGTTTTTCAGTGAGCTTTGTGTCATAAAACTTGAGACTAAAGACAGCAAACAAACCCTAATGAGGCTGAGCTGTGTATCAACTTTTGATATATACAAAAATATACGTATAAGTCTAGGAATGTGGGATAGGTTGATAACCAGTTATACAAGCATATCTCATTAGTCGGTGTCGTTTGTAGGAGTCGTGTATCTGGACGTTATTGGTGTGTTTGTTAAGGTTTTATGTGGATTTGTTGGTTTACTCAGAGTTTAGTGGTTGGTCACATGATTAGGGGCTGTGTTACTGATTGCTAATATTAGGCAACCATTCACCTGGAGGGAAGTTGAATTATTTAATAACTCTGTGATCCCTGTGATAAAATTTCACCAATAAGTTGGTCTATTAAGTATAAACATGGCTTGTTTTGCACAACCTCTTTCTTCTGTTTAGCCACAATCCAGATGCATCTTTCTTTCCTTTTGCCTGTGTCTCCTGCTTCTACACAGCACTGGTACTACAATGAGTAATACCTTGAGGTTACGCTTTAACTTTAGTTGATGAGGTTCACTGACTTGTTTAACCTCCTAAGACCCGAACTCTTTCATGGCATGCATTTTTAATTTTTCTTTGCTATTTGCGTTGATTGGGACCTAAAGATAGTAAAAACAAAGAAAATTTTTTTTTTTTACCTAATTTTTGTTTTTGAGAAAAATGAGATCCACATATGAGGACATTTGTATCAAATTTTGATAGAACAGTGGCAGTATAATGTCCTCGTAAGTGGATATCAGGCCCTTGTATAAGTATTTTGGTCTAGACGTCCCAACTGTCCACATATGTGGACGCCAGGTCCTAGGAGATTAAAATAAAAAATAAAAAAAGACTGAGAATGAAGCACTGGTATTCAAAGCCACAGGACTCGTTTTGAGATAAACGGTAATTTCACTTTGAGGAACGCAGAAATGTGTGTGTGACACAAAGTCATTGGTCAACACGGTAAAATGTTAACAATGAGGAAAATCTCAAATTTGTCCTAATGTTGTGTGCTTTGTGATGATAATTTGAGCTGTGTGTATTGGCTGCAGAAGCCAACTGTTGAGAAGCGTATGCTCAACTAGAAGGAAATGGGTGATTGCGTGTGTGTTTTGCGACATTATTGTGCCTGTTTACATAACGACGGCGAGGGAAATGCGAGTTAATAATTGCCACTACTAAGTGTAAGTTCGTCTTTGAAGAAATCTGTATTACTGCCTCAGTGATGGGTAGTCTGGATGTAAATAAACATAAACATAGCATTCTTGTAAATTTGTTTGGAGGAAGTGGATAAATCTTTTATTTATTTATTTTTTTATCAGTCTTTTTGAATAAAAATGCTCAGAATTTTTTCTTGTGGCTTTGACGTTCACCTGACCGTTCACTCCAGTATGGAGAGACATACTCTCATTAATAACAGTGGCATGGTTGTTGGCCAAGCCACTCAGGTCTTACTGATAAAGCTATTGCTTTGTTTAAGGTAAACAGGAAGTAGGAATTTTTTTCAGACCAAGTAGGTTAGGCATTGTGTCAGCCGGTATTGGTGTTTTGTAAGTTTTACGGTGTTTTGCTATTACTAATCTAGACCTGCAACTGTCAGTTAGCCAGTGATCAGAAAACGCTGTTTGCCCTCCCGCAGCGTTTTTCTTCTCCATAGGCCAGAGACTGTAAACACTAAGGTGTTGCGTCTCCATCTACGACCTTGTTTAAGATAAGACGTCTCAAAGCATTTTGAGCCGTTATGACCCTGGGGAGAAGTTTCTCTTCCAGGGCAGCAGGATTAGATTTCACATGTATGTAAATAATATCCTTAGCTTAACTGTGTCAAAAATGAGGTCAGAATTGTGAAGACAAACTTCCTGTGCATTTGGATCTGTGCCATTTCTAACTGCAGATTTTAGCTTTTATCAGTATATACCTCTACTGCTTTGATACTTTCATTCTGTTTCCTAAATCTGTTCACGTAACTTTGACAGGAAACAATTGTTAGGATTATTCCCTCTGGTTAATTTTCAGGAAAAAAAATACAAATTGAAAAGTTTCTTGTTTTAGGAACTCAAAAAAGTGGAAATTAGACCTTGGAATGGAGGTTCACTCTGACCACGGCCGGTTGGAGGACTTGTTCATTGACCACTTCTCTAAACTACAGAGCAGAACAACTGCAGTCCAGCTGATTTCACTGCCCTGCTTTTTATTCGTCAACAATTAAATTTTTCCAGAGAAGAAACTCTAAACTATAACGCGTGCTATAACACAGTATGTGCACAGTAGCTGTTGCACAGTGACTGAATGAAGCTGAAGACTCGACACAGCCTCCGGTCTCCTCTGCAGCGGCCCGGTCTAGTGACCTCATACGAGCTGATGGAGAGCCTGCCACTAACACTGGAGTGAAACCATAGATCACTTTGGGCAGAAAAGCTGCAGTGGTATATTGTATGGTCAGCAGTGCTAATGGGCATAAAGATGCAGTGGGTTCATCAGAGGGTCCACAGCTAAATGGAGCATAATGGACAACACTTGGTATAAAACAGCTTTATGTTGTCAGCCATTTTTAACGTTCCCATCTGAGGTCCTCAGATTGTAAGTTCACTTATCAGGAATGATGGCGATTGCCGATTGACAGTTGTATTGGAAAGAACAGCCTCAGAGGAGACCCAGTTACATGCATCTGTTAAGCACTGGGTTATATAATTAGTAGGCACCCAGGTCAAACTGGAGAGTTTGACCTGGGTTTGTCTGAAGCTTTGTAACAGAGAAGGTTTACTTAAAGTCAACTCATGTTTCACTTTTTCTGTTGAGGACTGAGCTGCTTTCTGCATCGAACGTCTTTTTGCACATGACCGTGATGTGCATAATCTAGTCTAATGAGACAGTTTGTATTTTTTTTTGTTGTGCTTGCTGTTCTGGTTGCACTGTGAAACTGAGTATTTCCCTTTCTGTATTTCTTCAGTGTGTTGAGTCCTGAATTGTAAAAGTTTGAGCTTTGCGTCTCTAAAAAGACTTTCCTTTAGTCAAAGGGTCATGTGTTAAAAATGTTTATTGCCTGGTGTTCAGGGCAATAAACATTCTGCTTTTTGTTTGTTTTGTGGTAACAGTGCAGAGGCAAAGCAATTGAAAACGACCGAAAAGAAAAAAGCTTGGCTTGTCCAAAGTGAGGATAATCCAAGTAAGCATTTCTGGCAAGTAACATAAGGTCAAAAGCTATGGACGGAATGCCATTGAGAAGCAGGAAGTGTGACTTAGGTGTTGCCTCCTTCCTTTTTGCCCAAAGTTGACAAAAAGAGACATCTCCTCTTAATTTCAGAGGAAAGGAGCATTACAAGTCAGGGCGGCTGAGTAAAGAGTTTGGATCGGCAGGGGATTGTTCTCCTTCAGAGAGCGAGCCGTGCCTCCTTCTTGGCCTGAGTCGAGGAGGATATGCTCCAACCTGTAAAAGGAATTGAGCTCAGAGAGGAGGACAGAGGTGAGATGGTTCCAAATATGGGCATTAAAAGTGTGCCAGTCCTGTCCCCCACAGCGCACACAAACACACCACACGTGCAGGCCGCGCCACCTCTGAATCAGCGGGGATTCATATCCACTCTTGACGTCATTGGACAACAAAGTGAACGTTTTTGGCCAAAGAAGTTTTTCCACAGCGCCTGAGAGTGGATGCTCAGCAAAAGATGAGTCAGCAGGCAAAGAATGCTCAGGCGTTTGACTCCATTCAGACAAAGATACTGAGAAGAAGGGTTTAAGAATAGTTTGATTCTAGATGTTTCTGTGTTGCTGATTCATGGAGGCGGAAAGCAGTAGCCTGCAGCATGTATGTGTGTGTCTGTCTGTGCCTTCAGCAGCATGCTAGGACTTGTGTGTGAAGAACCAGACGTAAAAGGGTAAAAAAAACAGTGAAGCAAGAAGAGCAGTAGATTGCTTTATTTCTTCCCTATACACACATTATCATAAACAAATGGGCAAATGAGTCTTTTAATCTTTTTAAAGGAGACTGATGGTAATAGCAGGACTTCGAAATGTAGCCGATTCCTTCCTTTAAAAGCGTAGTTCTATATTAAGTTTGTTCTGCTTTACTCTCCATTTTTACAAACATGTCAAATAATCGTTGTTCATCACCCAAAATTCCTTCCCCTGCCTTACAAACGCAAAGATCATCACTCTAATCCTCAGAAATGGCCTCTCGTTTTCGTTTTTGTTCCTCGTCCACCCGATAAGCTGAAGAAGCCACACCGGAGGGAAGTTTACTCGGACTGTGAACATCAAGCTACATATTAACATTTATGGCGCAGCTTTGTCTATCTCACGGCAGAAATTGGACTCTGCAGTTTGAAAGCTTATCTTGTAGGTTTGGGAGAGTCCCTAAGCACTTCTCACAGGATGTATCACATTAACTCAGAGGTTTGCTTCAGAGTCATGTGTGTCCAGCTGAACATCGCTGGCAGCCGTATATATGGGCCACGAGTGACGTGAGGTCAGTGTACGCTCAAATGGATAAGGCTGAGCATCAATGGGCTTTTGTGTGGGCTTGCTGTGTCCGAGTCAGCATCGGGGGTCAAGTCGTTGTGTGTAAGCCAAAAGCTCAGACTTCAGATTGCTTGAAAGTGGTTTTTTTGTGTGTGTCTTCTAGTGCTTCCTCAATATATGATAATAACGCAAGCAAATGTCCTTAATTTGGACATCTCAGGCACATCTGTACAGGCTTACATTTTGTTTGCAAGATGTGACCAATCAGAAGTAAGCTGGCTTGAAACACAAGAGAATCATGGGAATCATGCAAAGTTAGTCTAGAGTCCAAAACAAGAGGAAGTTAATATGAGAGTAATAGTCTTTTTAAATCCCAGTTTTAGTAAAACTGGACTGTTTGTAATTGAGTGACTTTAAAGAAACGATACAAGTTGCCCAGTTTCAGAATCTTTGATGCAGAAGGAGCATTCACGTGCCGGCACATAATGGGTTTCCCCACGGTGCTCCTTCACCATTAACAGTTCCTCTTCTCACTTCTGTCTGCAGCTGTGTGCCCATCTGGGCCATGACTTTCCCACCGTTACCCGTTGTAAAGCATTCAGGTGCTCTGGTGCGAAAGGGAAACTTTCACTCTTCATTTAGTAATGACTTCTCACCGTATATACTGTACACGTAGCAATCCTACCACATTCTAATCATCTAATGAGATTTAGCGCACATGCTGGCTGTAAGTGGTGCTCTTCTGTTGCAAGCATTTAAATAGCTGCTTGCTTTTACAATATCATTTGTGAAACGCATTTTGTGTTCTTCTCAAAAAGGCCACAAGGAAGAAGGAGGAAGTGGGTTGGTTAAATGCAGACTTTATTTAGTGACTTATTGTCATTCTGTCTGGTTTCAATGTGACGTTTTATAGTGGGCAAAAAATAAAAAAGAAGTGATGATTCACTGTTTACTCATCTAAGGTACAGCAAAGCCACCTGAGGGTTACTAATTTGTATGCGACACCTGTTTCTCATATATTTTTTTTGTGTGTGAATCACCTCCCCAAAGCTGTACAAAAAAATGCAGCACAAAGTTGAATGAAAATTGTTGGTTCATATCTGGTCAAGTGTTCCATGAGATGCAATCTTGTCTTGTTTGCAGTCTGTACGCCACGGAGAAAGGCATTTATTCCTGAAGGCAAGAATAACTCAAAGATGAACATCATTAAAATAAGATTGTTGGCTGTAGTTGTTTGGGGAGGGAAATGAGCTTTTCATATTGTGGAATTATGAACTCCTGGAGGAGATGCCTGATGAATTAGAAGGGATGGATGCAGAGACAGAAATGTGGTTCCCTACTTAGTGTCTAGACAAGACTATTTAATATATCCCCAAATCATGTACATATATAGCAAGAGATATTTCTGCAAGGATACCACCAAGTGGCATTAGCAGGCATATTTTATACCTACTGAAACAGGAATCACTGAGGAGCATGGTAGGAGGGTCAGGTAAAGAGGAGGAGAAGGAGGGAAGAGAAGGAGCTACTGGGCCTGACTGTACTTGCCATTCGGAGAAAAGCTCTGAGAGCATAGCCTTATACAGATATTTCCAAGACGGCGTGTGCCCCAGCCGTGCACTGTGATTTCCTGTTAACCCCTAACTCACCAAGAAGGCCAAACCACAGAGGGGATGAGGCACTCACTCTGGCTCCAACAAGAAGCGATGACGGACTCAGCCGTGTTGCAATAAATGAGCAATTTGCATGTCAGTCAGGTGATCCCTTCCTGTGGTGAAGTCCTTTCTTGCATTGAGGCTGTTGGCTCAAATCCTTCCCAGAGCAGCAGTCGGTGACCTATTTGTGCTTAAGAGAAAACCTCTTAAATCATCTGGTGACTTGGTTAGTTTGCCTACATTCAGCTTCACTAGATTGGTGGTCTTTGTTCAAGGAAGGACAGGAATAGGTTGTTTATGACCACGCCTGTTGTGGTTTTATTCTAGTACTAAAAAGCAGTCCGATCAGACCCAGCTGCGAGCCCTCTGCACTGCAGCCTGTTATACCCAGCGGGCGGGTCAGCACAGGTGGATGTGTTGGCAGCTTGACAGGTGGGGAGGGTGTGTGAAAGTCTCTCTTTATGCGCGTGTCTGCCACACATGCTTTTAGTCTCAGTGTCCGTAGTTCTATCAATAATGCAGCTGCTCACTCTCAGTCTCACTCTTGAGCCCTTGCTTTCTCTTCCATTAAATATGCATCAATTTCCCAGTCCTAAGTCTCTGTCCCCTCCCAGTTCCCATAAGCTGCCCTGCAATCCCAACAGCATGCTCATTGCTGATGAGTTGACTTAGTAAAACTAAAATGTTTGTAAAATCATTCTTTGTCAGCTGTTATTAAAATGTTATTTCTGTTATTAATTTGAGCTTTAAGCTGAAATTAAAACATGATACTGACGAGCTCAGAGTGATTGTCAGAGGTTTGCCAGCGTGTTGCCATCAGTCTGAATGAGGGGACTCGACTCCACTTGGCTCCCAGCTGTCAGCCAAGTGGCTGCCAACTTACTCCTATACACCAGGAAGGCTGCTGAGGACAAAAGTAATAATTAAATGGGAATTTGTCTATACTGACACCAACAGATGTCACCGTATTTGACTTACTGCGCAAAGGTTTGGGGCAATACTTCCAAATGTTCACTTTAAAGTGCCATAACGATAATCCACAATACTGAAATCCTCTGTTCCTGAAGTCACAACTATTAAAACTCACTGATGTTCTTTGTCATGCTGCACAAATTACGTATAAAGCAATAGGCAGCCTGCTTCCTGACAATACACTACATTTCTTTTTTTTTTTTTTCTTTCTTTTCTTTTTTTTTTTTTAAAGAGATGGAGGATCCGGTTAAGCGGGGAATTCAATTTAAAACATCTGTGTTTGTACAATGCTAAAAAGTTTTTGCATGTCTGTATGTGGAGTGACATTGTGGAACAGATTGCTGAAGTTCATTACTCACTGTCCCAGCACGACTCAGGTTTAAAATGTAGAACAAAATGATGGTTTTTGCAGGGTAGAAGGAGGAAGGACTCTGATTGGGTGCTCTTGTCCCCTATCCACTCTTCACACACTGTGTGCGTATAGCTGTATGTGTATGCACGTGTATGTAAACATATTATTTTTAAAAAAAAGTATCTCTTGGTGTGTTACTCATGTTACCAAACTAAATATATGTAGAAAATTATAAGGAAGGATTTATGAAGGGATAAGGCAGAAACGGGAAGTAAAAGTGATGATAAGTAGTTACTAAATAATGGAGTATTTTTTGTTTTGTTCTTTTTCTCCTTGAGTTGTACTATCATGTTCAAAATAAGGTCTTATTTTATTAGAATTATCAGTGAATTTGGCATTTTCATATGCATGTATTGTCTGAGATGCATAGCACACGCAGTTATCTTTTATTCATTCATTTTTTTGTGCTTAAATTAAACTATTATAGTGGTGGGACAAAGAGATCACAATATTTGCCCCGTCTTAATTCATATGCTGGTTTCACATATCGGTGTTTAGATTAAAAGTAGGTTGGTGCTCTAAACAGAGAACAATCCTGCCCTCATTTGGTTGCCCACCTTTTCAACTTTATCTGTGTCCCTACTCTTCATGGTAGTATCAAAGCAACAGAAGAAGAAATACACAGAGGGGGGGAGAGAAATGCATTGAACAGTTGTGTTATTTAAAAAGAACTGGGGGGGGATAACATGCACACTGACACCTTACTACAGGAAGTAAATACATAGGGGTCATTCCATGTCAGTTTATCAAAAGGCTCCCACCTGTTCATCTCAAATTTGTCCCCCCAAAAACGTGGTGGTTAACCTGCACTTACAATTCTGCACCAACATTGAATGAGCGGCGTCCAGTGTTGTTATCAGGAAGTGTTTGCAGTTATGTGTCATAATGGCACAAAAGACACGATCTCTCTTCTTACCCAGAAAAAAACGTCTTCCCAGGGAGTGACTTGCCTGAGGACACACATCACATATTTTGGTTATAATAACATAAACATGCTTTTTCTAATAAAGTTAATTTGAATTTGTTATATTGGGCCATACCAGGGACAAATGTCAGAATGGTGTTGGATAAAAATGTATTTTTCCACTCATATAATATCTGTGAAAGTATTCACTAGATTTGAACAGCTTTAAATAATAATATATGACTTTAATGTGAGAAAATAAAATAAATTAAATATCAGTCCTCTACCTGCAAACTTCTGGTTTCTCCAGGTCTGCTGTCAGAGGGATCAGACATCCAGATATTTTAGAGAAATGAGGCAACATTTTATGCTAACTTGAGTTACACTTGAGCCATAGTATGAGATATTTACCCTAAAAGATCCGACGACCCCAGTGTAAGTAGTCTTCTGGATACTGGGATTTTAAAGTGGCCCATCAAAAACAATGCTGGAAAAATCAGGTGAGATGGGTTTTTTTTTTTATGTTAATTTGATCAATTGTGATGGAGTAAGATGAAGATGTTTTCTTTATCGCCTACACATACGTCTTAATGTAACAGACGATTTAAATCAGAGACATGCTATATCACAGCATTGTTGTTATTGTAGTCAACGTATTGTGATATCGTGAGTTACTCGGCTTACAATGCATTATCAGTGCACTCCTGTTTCCATGTGGGTATTGTCCTTGCCAGCTTTACTTGCTGCAGTCACTACTTATGACCACACATGATAGTGCTTAATATATGAGTATGTGAACAGAAGTAGACTAGTTTTCAGTGAGGTTATCTTGTGGTTTTGATGGATCCTAGATGCTTATCTGGGAGTCCCTGTATGAGAGTATCAGTGTTACCGTTGGCGACATATAATGACAGCATCTCATCGTAATTCCCGTGCCGACTTTGTGATTCCCATCCCCAGGCACTTCATGACCTGTCTATGCCCCTCTAATGCACATCCTTGTTACTTAATGACTGATGTACATGCAGATATGATAGAACTGCATCTTTAGTCTCTGAAACACAAGACACTGCAAAGATGTTTGAAGATATCTGAAGTTGTTAACCGATGTTTGCAAACATTGGAGGAAGAAAAATATGCACAGTTGCAGTGACTGACTTGAACCCAGTAATTTAAGAAGGGGTTTCTGTTTTTTTTTTTTTCCCAGACAGAGAACACCTACACAAATGTCTACAGGGCTACAGGTAGCACAGACAACAAAAAGTCACTCTGGAAAGAGTGAGCCAACATTTGATATCAGCGCAGTTATTGTAAGACATGTGCCAAATAACACAATAACAGGAAGGCATTTTGAAGTTTGACAGCAAACCTGAAGCTGCGTGGCTGTCGTGAGGTCACTTATACACATGCAGCCTCATGTTTAATTTACACACTGTTTGCACCAGACATCCTCCTGTTTCGGGATATTTGCAGGCCTAAAAATTCAAGTTGCTCCTGGTTGGAGTCCACAATCCCAGACACTTAATCACTCATGAAATCCTAATGCTTGGCTCCTTACTATCCTTTTTTTTTTTTTTTTTTTTTTTTTTCCTTTTTTGTTTTTGCTTTTCTTTAGTAAATATGGACTGAATTTTTATGAAGTTGTATAATATATAATATATATGGCCTTTTTTTTCTTCTTCCGTGTGTGCATGCGTGCATCCATTGTTCAGGCTGGATGAGTCCTTATTAGGCATTGCTGGCAACAGGAAGTGGGCTGGGCTTTGGTGCTGTGTCACAGGAAGTAGCAGATTGTATCACGGGCGGGACAGATGGAGGGAGAGGTGGAAGAGATGGATTAGGGGACTATAGGGAGACCATGCAGGGAAAATAAGGAGAGGAGGGGGAGGGATCGTAAAACCTTTGTTGTTCTGCATCTGCACAACTCCTCTACTCACCATTTACCGACACTTTGGTTTCTTCTGTTTTGCTGTGCTTTAAGCTGAGACACGCATGCACATTAACATGCATATATTAAGATTTACAGTTAAATGAATGAATGCAGACTTTACAGTGTTTAGTGGTATTTATTTAAATGTTACGCCATTACTCTGGTCCAATATTATCAGCATACACAAGGAAAAAGCAAATATGTGTGTAGAGAAGGAATATTTGTTTATTTTAAGATCTCTGTTTTAAACACGTCTGCCCTACCCGAGATACCTGAGTAAACATGGTTTTGTTTTTTTGTTTGTTTGTCTGTCTGCATAAACCTATTAATACCAGTGATGTCAGCGCACATGTGGCTGTTTTCTTCCAAAGTGTGATGAGGTGGAGGCTGATGGAAAGCAGGTGGAAGATTCCAGTGCCTCGTCTGTTTGGCAGAGCACGGCACAACTTCCCGTCTTTGTCGGCTTCCATTGTTGCGTTTTGTTTGGGATCAAACTAATCTGTTTATCCAAGCAGTTATCAACACCATACTGCATTTTTAGATTTTTTTTTTCTTCCCACGTGTAAGCTACTGATTTCTTTATATGTCGCTTTGAAGACGTTAGACTTTGTGTATATTGTTAATGTGGAATATTCTCCGTGTTTTTCTTCTGACATTGGTGGCTTTTTCACTCATTTTCAGTTCATTCCTTGTTCTTATTTTTGTTCTTTGTTCAGCCACTTAAGACTGATCTATGAATCATTTCAGCATAGAAACACCAAACTCAAAACATGAACCAGTTTTGTGTCTACAGATAACAGAGAACAAAGAACCAGTTGTAAAATATATCTTTAGGCTCTTTGTTGCTAGCATCCTGTTGCAAAAACACATAATGTGTTTATAATTCTTTAGTTTAATGTTTGTAAAAATGCCACAATAACACAAAATAGTAATTTTGCTCCAGAAAGGCCCAAAGAGTTATTCACTAAAACGTTGCTCAGCATAATGTGCAGTATGTCATTAAAAAATCAGAGGAAACTGAACAGGTGGAAGAAAAAGTTTTTGAAGGCTTGCCACTTCTATCTAAACAGTATCTGAAAGTCATGTCCTTTAAGAAATAGTAGGAAATCTAGCCTTCAGTTGATTTGTAAAGAATCAACTGAAGAAGAAAAACGGGGAGGAATGGGTGGGGTATACCAAATGACCCAAAAAGTTCAAATTGCTATAGGTAGGTATGGAGGAGGTCATGAGAGAGGTGCTAGAGCAGGGGTGGCCAACTCCAGGCCTCGAGGGCCGGTGTCCTGCAGGTTTTAGATATCACCCTGGGTCAATACACCTGAATCAAATGATTAGTTCATTACCAGGCTTCTGGAGAACTTCAAGACATGTTGAGGAGGAAATTTAGCCATTTAAATCAGCTGTGATGGATCAAGGACACATGTAAAACCTGCAGGACACTGGCTCTCGAGGCCTGGAGTTGGCCACCCCTGCACTACAGGCAGGCTCTGTCATGGTTGGATGGTTATAAATGTAGAAAAGTATTTTCACTTCATTTCATTTTTTTTATCCACCATGTAGTACCATCTAGAAAACCTCTAATTAGCACAGTTTTATTTTTCAGCATGACAATGATCCCAAACACACTGCCAGTGTGGTAAAAGATAGGGATGTGGATAGAAAAACACACAATGTATCACTATCAGCCATAAATGGACCTCCCCAGAACCCCAACCGCAACATTACCGAAGCAGTGTGGGATTATCTTGACAGAGAACAGAACAAAAGTCAGCCAACATCCAAAGAAGAGCTTTGAATGTCCTTCAAGAAGCCTGGAGAACTATTCCTGAAGACTGGTTAAATGAACAAAAGCTGCCTCAGAGATTTCAGGCTGTGCTGAAAAATAAGGGTTGACATACCAAAATTGACAAATACTGACTTCAAGATTATTAGACTTGTACAAACCTTTTTTTTCTGTATTTCCATTTATGTTTGTACTTATTCCCATTCTCTAACAAAATATAAAGAGTTTTTTAGACAGGAATGTACACTTAACCTTTATTTGCAAAGAAGCTGTAGACTTCAGTGAATAAAGGACATTGTCGTTCCAGTTTAGTGTGTTTTCTGACACGTATGAAGCTCAAACAAAGCTGGTTATATTAGTGTTGTGGGTTTTTTGAAACCTAGGACACACTGAAATGTTCTTAATCTGGCATTGTGGGTTAGTGAGTATGAGACTAGGTTTGTCTTGAAAGACAAACCTAGTCTCATACACGAGGGCTAAAGTTTTTAGCCCTCACGACTAAAAACTTTGTTCTTCATTCATTTGTCTGCAGTTCTTCCTCATCTTTCCTTGTTGGCCTCTCCTGTTCCACCCACAGTTCACGCTGAATGCCACATAAAACACATAGCCTTTATATGATATAAATTAACATTGGTTCTTCTTTGTCCTTATACAAAAAATGCAATGTAACTGAAATTTTAGTAGTTTGCTTAATTGTCCTTGATTCTCAGCAGTAACACAAATGAATGTTTCCAAATTTTTATTTTATTTTTTCATTTTTGCAAACATTTCAGGTTATTAATAGAACACGTTGCTAACGTAAACAAAACAAATAAAACACTGTTGCTGTGGACTGAGTTTCCTCTTAAGGCATCTAGAGTATGTTAGGTACCCAGCTGTACCTTTAGAAGAACAAGTACCTCCACATTTTCAGGATGTTGGTATCGATTTGGTGCTGAAGTATCTGTTTTTGTGACATCCCTAAAAACAACAGTCTAGTGTATTTCTCCGATGACACTCTATAGTACAAACATGTTTGCAGCAGAGCTCACAAAGACCGTTTCATGCGTTTGTCGGCTGAGGTTGCCGTCGCGACTATAAAGCCCTGTGGTTTAATTTTTGTGGCTGTACTTTAATTTGGCTTTGGATCTTTTTAATTCTTCCTCGTTTTTGTGGCAGCATGTAGTGGGTGTTTTTGTTCAGGCTTGGAAGAGCAGAAATCGACTCTTAGTTGCCAGATGTCTATATTACAAAGCAGGATTTCAACTTATCTAGGTAACCCGGAGTTAACCCTGAAGTTTTCTGTAGTGTGAAGGTGGATCACTTCTTACTGGGGTGCATCGCCATGGTAATGCACTTTGACCCTAACCTGCTCCAGAGCAGATTATGTTCTGGATTAGAGATCAACAGGTATGAAATCACTGTGTACATGACAGTGTGTACATAACATCACCATTCCTGCAAGACCCCAGAGACCTCTGTATACGAAATAGGAGGGTCTGAAGTCTTTGTGTTTCTCTGACTGTCAGTAGCTTAGATTCTCAGATCCAGCTTTATTACTTTTTTCCTCTGTTGGCCTCAGATTAATTTACAACAGTTTCATTGTTCCATCAGTATTAATTAGAACTAATTACATTTGGAACTTTTGCTGGCTTTCCTTCTTACCCTCAAAGAGGCTAAACTTTATTTATATCTGAGCTCTTTCTAGTCTTACTGGCTAAAACTTGCATGCATTCATACAGCACTTTGAATACTGAACTACTGAACACACTGGCACACACTCACCCTGCAGCACCTATGTTGCTTTGATTCTGTGTTGTGCGTTTTAAATTTTTCTAACATTACACTTTGCTATTCCTATGCTGCCAATACACTGTGTTCGTGATTAGCCAGATGCTGCTAGCGCCACTCCTTCCTGTGAACCTATTTGTAACTAGAACCCTGGGTTACTGAGTCGATAACCAGTTTTGTGCAGCTATAAGGGTAAATGAAGAAAGATCCCTTTGAAATGCTGAACTCGTGGTAGTACAAGCCTGAGAGAAAAGTAGATTATTTAGACTTTAAAGAGTCAACTAAGCTATGCTGTAAACTAATGTTGATGATTTCTTCTTTGTGCTCTGTTTTTCAGTGAATCAAGTATTTGCCAGGCTCGGGCCACTGTGATGATCTATGACGATGGCAATAAGAAGTGGCTTCCTGCGGGCACTGGACCCCAAGCCTTCAGCAGGGTGCAGATCTATCACAACCCAAGCAACAATGCCTTTAGGGTAGTGGGACGCAAGATGCAGACAGATCAGCAGGTACATCTGCCAGCTTTATGCAGGCTTAGCATAGTGTCTGGCTTTGTGAGATGTGTGTAGTGTCTGTCATGTGGCCTGTGGGCGTCTGTGTTGTTTAAAGGTGTCTGAGTAAGCAAGAGTGAGAATACTGGGTTTTGTAAGTACCCGTTCATTGACATCATTGTAAATGATACCCTAAACTGTATCTGTTTGTTATATGGAGCGTATTTACTGTAAGTATAGTTTTATTAGAAGCACTTGAGAGCATTTTTACATCGTCTACCACTGTGCTGTTTATGTCCCTCCCCCCTAAACCCTCTGCCCATCGAAGAAGCCACAGGAAGGATAATAAATCACAACCAAACCTATTTTCTGTCCCCTTGTTTGGTTGCAGAGCAGTTGTAGACTCTACCTTATGTTGCAGTTATTTACACTCACTGGCCACTTTATTGGGTACACCTGGCTAGTATACAAACACACACACTCTTTTGCCTTCAGAACTACCATAATTCTTCATGACACAGATTCAACAAAGTGCTGGAAACATTCTTCAGATTTTTTTGGTCCATGCTAACTTGATGTCATCACACAGTTGCTTCAGATTTGTTGGATGCACATCCATGATGGGTTTCATCTGTTCCACCACATCCCAAAGGTGCTCTACAAGACGGGATGGATCCAGTCTTTCATGTTGTTTATGCCACTGAGACCTAAGATCGGATCAGATGACATTTTTCCAATATTCTGTTGTCCAATTTTAGCCTGTGTGAACTGTAGCCTCAGTTTCCTGTTCTTAGCTGACAGAGGTGGCACCTGGTGCAGTCATCTGCTCTAACCCATCTGCTTCAATGGTTTAGAGATGCTTCTCTGCATACCTTGGTTGTAATAAATGGCTCTTTAGACAGGCTTCCTATCAGTTCAAAGCACTCTGGCTCTGCTCCTTTGACCTCTGACATCTTGTAGAGAACTGCCCCTCGCTGGACATTTTCTCTTTCAGACCGTGCTTTGTAAATGGCTGTGTGGGGAAAATCCCAGCACATGAGCTTTCTGAAATACTCCGGCCAGTCTGTGCGGCACCAACTATCATGCCACATTTATAATCAGTTAAATCACCTTTCTTCCTCATTGTGATGCTTGGGTTGATCTTCAGCAGGTCGTCTTGACCATGTGTACATGAGTTGCTGCCATGAGATTGGCTGACTAGATATTAGCATTAATGAGCAATTGATCACGTGTACTTAGTGGCCGGTCAGTGTATGGTCTAACTAGTTTCCTCATAGTTTCTCTCTGATGTCTGTGTGCGTGTGTCTGTGAGAGAGAGAGAGACAGAAAGGGGGAGGGGTGGAGCAAGCATACTGGCTTCTGTGGGGAGCCACTGTTTTAGAAACCCTCTATGAATTTTCATGATTTTATATACACTGATGCAAATATGATCACATGAACCTAGCAGACAGAAGTATTTACTTTTAGGCACAGAATGGATTAATGAAACCTGATGAAAGGTAGAGCAGGGAATCCGTTAAGTTAGCGCGTGGAGCACGATCGCTGTTTGCAGCCGTTTATCCAAACACTTGCTGCTCTTAACTACACTGATAAACAGGCCTTGGGTTACCTTATTTATCTTTAAGCCTGTGTTTTAATTCCTTTCAGTGCTTTTAATCTTACAGATTTTGCTGAGCTGAGCTTTGAATCGACTGTTGTCTTAAGCAAGAGCACTTCCACCACATTCATGCTTTTGATTACTGTCAGTTTGCGAGAGGTGCACACGAACATGCAAAGCTGTTTTTTGTGCATTGTCAGCATGCCTTTGGCATAACATGTAGGAAAGTCCTTCAGTTTTGAGTGCTCAAAGCAGAGGATAATGAAGGCGTATCTATGTGGTTATCACCAGATTATGACTCCACAGCTGATAAAGGTGAGCCGATTCCATGTTACAAAGCAGGGTTTGGGTGCGTCTATTCTTGATACGCCCGTCTCAGTGTCTCTCTCTCTCCCCTTCTTTAAACATTCAGCACTCTGAAGTGTTCCCCCGAGACGTGTCTTAAAGTGGAAGATGTTTCCTGTGAGATAGTTAGCCTGTTCAGCCATTTCCTGTGACAATTTAGGACGTAGTTTGATACCCAGTAAGAACTCTATATTTGTGTCTGACGGAAACATCCAAGTGAGTTTAGGCTTGTGGTTAATGAGAGCAGCAGGAAGAAAATGAGAATTTTCTCTCTCTCCTTTTCATGTTCTCCTCTTTCTTTTTTCTTGTGCCTGTGGTGTCTTTAGAAGTGTCTTTGTGGTGTCACGCTTGTTTTAGGCATCCTGGTGTGATTTAAGACAAGTTAAAAAGCACAAGTGGAACCTGCGGCATTAAGGCTTTTCATCATGCCACAGGTTTTACTTGATTCCTTTTATCCTGATTCGTGATGCAATTCTCTTTGCATCTACACACTACCTTTCTATTTTTAAACAGGAAGACTGAAGTTTTATTTGTTTATTTTTGATGATGATGATGATGTCTACAGTGGCAGATGAACTTGCTACCCTTACATTCAGTGCATACTGCCCCCCTGACAGGGTCGCCTATCCTCCCCTCTCCTCTGTGGAATCCAGAGGCTGTTAAACAAATAGTGAAATGGCATGTCAGCACATTCAGGCAAACACTCAAACCCAGAACATTTTTCCCCAGCTCCATAAGCTTCACACCACCTGGTGGTTGGAATCTGTACCAGCATAGTCCACAAACATTTGAGCAGATACAGTCGTGTTATGCATAAGCAGGGATATTAGGTTGTGGAGATTTTAGAAGTTGTTTTGAATATATAATTTATTTTTAAACGACTTTGCTCCTCTGCTCTCTTTCTTCTCCTCAGGTTGTTATAAACTGTCCAATCGTTAGAGGCCTCAAGTATAATCAGGCCACACCTAATTTTCACCAGTGGCGGGATGCCCGACAAGTTTGGGGACTCAACTTTGGCAGCAAGGAGGATGCTGCTTTATTTGCCAATGGCATGAGCCACGCTCTGGAGGTCCTCAACTCCATGGCAGACGCAGGTAAATTAGCATCTGTAGCTACTCCATGGACTTTGCTTATGACTTTACAGATTTGATACTGTACGAATGAAAACATCCCAACCTTACAACTTCCTGTTTTGTGGTAACTTATCAGCCAGTACATGGGAAACATTATACTAACACCACACAGAGGTTACATATGTGTTTCTTGTCAATCAGTTAGAGAAAACAGGCACGTGATTGACTTGATACTAACACCGCCCTGGACCGCGTGAAACACTTTGCTTCCTTCAAGTGATGAGTATGATTCACAGTGATGTACAACAAACAGGGTAGCTGGGTAGATATAAAAAGGTCAAATAATATAGCCTGATTATTAGTCCTGATACTCAGTTACTGCAGATACATTTCTCTCAGAACATTAAAGGAAGAGATGAAGTGAATTTAAAAGCAAAAATGAATCATCAAGACAAACAAATTGGTGGGAGAATGGAAAATAAGACGTGCTGGGAAGGTCCGTCCTGTTGTCTGAGTGAAAAAAATTATTTGTTTGGCCTTGTGCTGCTGTGCTGGCTGCGGTTGTGCACAGGGTTGGTGTAAATGCATGAAAATTACTCACTCAGATCACATTTTGTCATTTAGATGTAGACTTTATTAATTCCACACTGGGGGAATTCACATGTTACGGCAGCACTGGATTTATTTATTTTTAAATAAGGAAAAAAAATGATGCAAGGGTAATTTCTACTATTTACAAATTGTTGCTATATGCAGTAAATATTTGTCATTGTCATATTTTTCATATGTGCATAAAGTGCAGTGGGAGTAAACTTTTATTTTTGTAGGTATCTATTGTGTGTAATGTACAGTCTGACCGCTGTTGGGATGAAGGACCTGTGATAAAGCTGCGTCCTACACTGTGGCTGTAACAGTTAAACACATTATTTATTAGACATCAGTCCACACGTGTCCATCCAATCCTGTTAAATAGAAAATAGTTTGAATATTTCCTCAGAAGGAATCCTGGTATTCATCGAACAGTCACATAATTAGAACTTTTGTTGTTTTGTTTTGTTTTTTAAATGTGTTGATTTTTAACAGTTTCAGCACTTATTCATAGTCAGCGTTGTTCTTACCTCTGCTTATTTACAACAGCTGGCTATTTAAATGAATACTCTGTATATCCTGTGTCGCTGAGCCATGAAAAATACTTGATAAAATGTAGCATTGTAAATGCTTGATTAGTGGGCACCACCCATTTGAGGTCCCTGTGTGTCATATCGTGGCTGTCCACACTGTCTGCAGACTTTGTACAGTATCAGCAGCAAAGATATCAAAAGGTGTGTACATCTGTAAAAGCACAGATTGGATAAACTTGAGCGTGTCAGTAATTATTGCTTTATAGTAATCATCACAAATGTTTTCTATTTTCTGTTTTGGCAGGTTATGCTACCCTCCCCCGCCCCGTGTCAAATGGGCCTTCTCCTGAAGAGCTTGAACAACAGCGGAGGTACCTTGAAGACTTTCTGCTAAATGCAGTCCGCCTTCTTCACTTTGCTAGTTGTAATCCACCGCTGGTTGCATTTTACTGCTTCTCTGCTTGCATATCTTCTGGGCTTGGTTCAGCTGATAACTCTGATTACATTTCCAGGTTTCAGCTTGGTCGTAAATAACTGTTTGTTTAATAATCAGATATTTTTTCTGATTCTTTTTTGTTTACCTCTTATGTGAGCTTACTGTACTGTGCGGCCATGTGAAGTGTATGTTTTCTAACTGATGCAAACAATCTCCTGGGTTCAGTTGCATAACAATCAATAGCAAGTCAAGCTGTTTTGGCTCTGCAGTAGTCCACTTGGCAGGGTTAGGGCACACACGCATATGCAGAGGATTTGATGGCATTAGCTTGACGCTGTTAAAGCCTTAGTCAGCCCGTGTAGTTTAAAGGTTAAAAAGACAGTAAAGTGGATGCTGCTTACATTTTCCCGCCATGTCTCCATCAGCCTGTCCCATCAGCGAGACACTTGGACTCGCATGGACTAAGCATTAACCTTTTAATCTTATTTACACTAAAAGGTGATAAAGATCACAGTCTAGGAGGATTTTATAATCAGCATTGCTGCTTGCCTGGCTGTCTCATTATCCAGTGGCGTGCTGAGGCTCAGGGAGCTTCTAAAACCTTAAAAGTCCAACAGAGATGCAGGTGTTTGTGGGTAATATTTGCAGCTGTAAACATCGATGATGTTCAGCAGTTGTGAAAAGAGGCAGAATAACAGACATGAATGCGATCGCCCCTCACCCTTTCCTCGGCTCGCTGCTTGACATCATGTGTGATTACGGGCATGTGTGTGGCTCTGCACTTTAGTGTGTGTACACTGTGTACAGTGTATGTGTGGTGCTCTGTAATCAGCTGTTATGAGTGGCAGATGTGTTGGGGGAGAGGAGAGAGATGTAGCCAACTGAGGCAACTCGTATTGGATCATTTTGACCAGCTGTGGACTTTTTAGTGATAGACTAATTAAAAGTGAAATTCACCTCATGTCCTTGTACCAAATTCTCTAGATTTTATAAAACTCTCTTTTTGCGTGTTTGTTTGAAATGTTAGAAGTTGCCCTGAAACAGCGGTTGGTGCATAAATAATTCAGATATCTACAGGACATTTGCAAATGATTCAAGGCTTTCTGAGTCTCAGACTTGTGTTCACATACAGATGTAACAGATTTGTTTGTTTGTGCACAGGTTGGAGCAGCAGAGGTTGGAACAGCAGGAACGGGAGCGTCAGGAGAGAGAAAGACAGGAGTGGGAGCGGCAGGAAAGAGAGAGGCTGGAAAGAGAAAGACAAGCTGCTGCAGGTCAGGAAACACCTGCGCTGGTCAACTTAACACCACTTGACATTAATACACTTCAGTTTTGTTCTGTTTCAGCGTTATTCTCAGATAAATGTGCAGCACATGATTGCCCTGAAAGGAAAGCTGGAATTCATTCTGCGTACCAAAAACAACAGGGGATTTTAAGACTGATACAGGGTCGTGTCAGACAGAGGTTGTGACTTTTTCTGTAACTGGCTGAATTTTTGTTTTTTTGTTTTTAAACGTTGATGGAAAATCTGAAGGCTGTCCCTAATTCTGAACCGTAATAATAAATGATTCATGCACAACACTGTCGAGAACTGTGCTCTCAGCATCGGTGCCGCATCTTTCTTGACATCAGACATCATATATTAGAATTGTCGATCAAGGTCTTGGAGTGTCTGTATCCACAAGCAGTCACAGAGGGGGTGCAGCTGCACCGGGTACAAAAGCATGCTGCTGGATGCCCTCCAGATAAACCAAGTGCTTATAGGATTGGGAAGCAGATAAGATGCTGCTGGTAATTCCAGTGTCCAGCAGAGTGAAAATTTAGCATTCAAATCACAATTAAATCAGACATTAAAAGTGGTTTGTCCAAGGCAGAAAAATATAAAACCACTAGACATGGAGCATCAATCAAGCTGTTTAAGTTAAATTGGAATTTTTAGATGCAGGAGCTGTTTTAGTGCTTTAGGTGCTGCCTCTATGCTCTGTTTATGCTTTTGACAGTTTTAGATAAAGAAGATCAGTCATGCCCTCTGTATCATACAGAAGCCATCTGAGCACCTGCGTCATGCTCTCATTGGTGTGAATCTTCTCTGAATACTTTGCAAACTGATGGTCCTTCTCTGTCCAGTTCCTCCAGCCCCTCCAGCTCCTCCACTGGCCACTGGAGGCCCTGCTCCTCCACCGGCTCCTCCTCCACCCCCTGGCCCTCCTCCAGCTCCTGCCCCTCCTCCAGCAGCTGGCATCCCCCCGCCTCCGGGACCACCTCCCACAGGACCTCCCCCGGCCCCACCCCTGCCCACTTCGGGTGGCGGAAATGGCATTGGCGGTGGGGGAGGAGGGGCAGGAGGGGGCTTGGCGGCTGCCCTTGCAGGAGCTAAACTCCGCAAAGTATCCAAGGTGTGTGTGTGTGTGCCAGATTTGACTGTTACTTTGCTGCTGCTGTTAAAGGCCTCATTAGGATACAATTGACAAATCACTCAATCTGTCATGTGCTTCTCTCATTATTCTAATTGGATATTCCGCTTTTGTACTGACACAATACTAAGAGTTATTTAGAGATGTAGATCTGTGACACCACCATCCATGCTTTTGCTATTTGCTGCCCTCAGCAGGATGATGGCCCGCCTGCACCTCCAACTCCAGCTCCAGTTTCCAGAACTGAGTCCACCCGCAGCAGCAACGCATCCATTGGAGGAGGAGGAGGAGGGGGTTTGATGGGTGAAATGAGTGCCATCTTGGCACGCAGGTGGGTGACGCCACAGGTTTGAAGCCATATAAGGTTTTATATTAAGTAGTTACAATCTTCACTTGTCTTTTGATCAATAATCATTTATTACATGCGTTATATTCAGTCAGCTCTTGCAAGTTTTTCTGCTTGATTATTAAAACTTAGTATTTTTATTTTCCTTTATCAGGAGAAAAGCTGCAGACACTGGAGAGAAGCCACCTGTGAAACCACAAGATAATGTAAGGGTCGGCTTTTTGTCAAATTGTTTTTGTAATAATAATTTTATTCTTGGACTTTATTAAAGTAGCTTTGCATCCTTTATAGTTCATATAACCCATATTTATGTCTTGATGCATTCTCAATCATCCAGGAAAGTAAATCTCCAAAACGTTGATTCTGTTCATCTGGACATAGCGTTTTGTGGGAGAAACGTTTCGTCACTCATCCAAGTGACTTCTTCAGTCTCAGCTGACTGCAGGTTTCCCCAAATCTTATAAACAGTACATTTGCATAATGACTGAAACCAGCCACTGAAGGAACAATGGGCTGGGAGATCAGTTCCTTAATTTTAATTGTGCAAATTCTCATATGTGTCAGGAGTATTGGAGCAGTTGAGATGCATTTTTTCTAAACACCGGGTCTTTGTGGCTTTTAAACCCCAAAACACGCTGTGCCAAAAACTGGTCCACCCCAAGGATCGGGTCCCCCGACACAAACAGAGTAACATAGTGTACGCTGTTAAGTGCCAGGAGGATTGCCAGGATTTATACATCGGGGAAACCAAACAATCTCTGGCAAAGCGGATGGCACAACACAGAAGAGCTACCTCATCAGGCCAGGACTCTGCAGTCTATTTACACCTACAGGCCAGTGGACACTCTTTCAAGGATGAGGAAGTACACATCCTGGACAGGGAGGAACGCTCTTTTGAGCCAAGGAGGCCATTTACGTGAAAAGGGAAAGACCATCTCTGAATCGAGGAGGGGGCCTAAGGGTACATCTTTCGCCATCTTACAATGCTGTGATTGCAGCCATTCCCCAACTCTCTGTGAATGGTACTCATGGCCATTGATCAGTGGGTTTTGGTCAGTGGTTGTTGATCAATGGTCATGAGAATTTGCATAATTATGATTAAGGAACTGACCTCACAGCCCATTGTTCCTTCAGTGGGCTGGTTTCAGTCATCATGCAAATGTACTGTTTATAAGATTTGGGGAAACCTGCAGTCAGCTGAGACTGAAGAAGTCACTTGGATGAGTGACGAAACGTTTCTCCCACAAAACGCTACGTCCAGATGAACAGAATCAACTTTTTGGAGAACCCTTATTTATCTTACAGTGAGCCTCGACCCAGCCCCATAGTTCATTCAATATATAAAACAAGTCGTTACTACTAGCTACTGATATCCACACTCTCCCCTGTAAGCCAGCTTTGTCCTGATTGGTTGCCCCTCTTATATAAAACATTTAAACAGCAGGTGGGTGGGGTTTCTGTGCTCACGTTGGCAGGTTATTAAACATTGCCAAGAGTAGAATAAACGGTTGAAGCCTGAGTTTTCGACTCACACTTACAGATATGATGTCATCATTTGACACCAGTATCGTCGTAACATAACAATATAGACATGCCAGAAAGTAAAGATAAGCATAATCGGTTCCCTTTATGTAACAGACAAATGACAAATGTAGTGTTTTTACATGTAACCAACCACTCAAGGCTGAGGATGACTCACTGTTAAGAGAAGTCTCCATGTTTTTTTTCCCTCCTCTCTACAGGATGAGTCAGAGTCTCCAAGTCAAAGTGGTGAGAACTGAACAGTTTTGTCTGTAGCATGCCACCTACGTTCATTCTGATATACTGAGATGAGTGAAGATTAACAACTCGTGTTTTCATACATTTTCTTTTTCAGACGCCGTCAGAAGACCTTGGGAGAAACCTTCTATGATCAGGTGAGCCAAGGCGCAGTTATTTCCCTGCAGTAAATCTGTCACCTCCAGGTGTCCCATGTGTCGGTTCACCCCGTTCACCAGTGTGCGCACATTTTTGTGTCCACGCCTGCGTCTTTGCACAAAAGTGAGTTTTTTGTGCGTGTGTGCGAATGTCGTCCATTTTCATTTTAAGAGCGAGAGTGTGTGTGTGTGTGTGTCTCACTAACAGGAATAACTCCATCCCCAAGAGCATGGACTCCACTTCCTCATTGTCCCAAGTTCCCAGGTATACATGTGCCCCATTAATTCATGACCTTTAGCACCCCTTCCTTTATTCTTCCCTCTCAAATCTTCATGCTGGGGTAGCATATTTTACAGTTGATAGCACCATCTAATGGATGGGAGAATGGCGTGCACCCAAGCTACCCGTAGATGTAGCAGCTGAGTGTGCCATCTCTGAAAACTGACTAATAAGATGGGAGCCTGGGTCTATGATTCATGCTTATTTTCAAGTCACTTCTCTCAGCTGGGGTTGGCACTGTCCTCTCTGACATCTTTGATGGCTTTGTTTGTCTCTCGTTGTAGTTCAAGAACGTACACGTAGTTTTTGTGGTAAAAGGTCCTAACAGAGCCATACACTACTCTGAAACCTGTGCTAGCTAGATCAGTTAATATCAGGCATTTATTTGTACCTCGTCAGCATCCTTGAGCTTCAGAAAGGTAGGTTAATGAGTTTACATAGGTTAACCTTCATTTCATTTCTGCATTCTTCCATTCACTGGTCCTTCATTTGCTCTATACTGTGGCAGTGCACTTGATTAATATGTTGCACCTGTTTTGTGGAAAGATAAACATGAAATATTCGCATGTCTGTTTCATGTTTTGTTACAGGGCAAAGGCTGCAAGCAATAATAATGAAGCAAGTGGAGCCGATGACTCAGATTTAGAGAAAATGAAACAGGTAAATATGCTCATCGACCCAGCAGTCATCAGTTCTTGGCCAAAACAGCCACACTTGAATGTTTGGATCTGAATTTTTGTTATGTAAATGAGAAAGCTGATTTCTCTAAAGCTTCTGATACTCGTTTTGTTTTGCATGAATCTGGCTCTATCTGAATACGCTGGCTTGAGGTCACTTTTTGACAGCAGTTTGACAATGGCAGTCTCAGACTGTTGAACCTTGCTCTGACTTAGTAAGCTTAGGTAGCTTTTGATTAACAAAGATGAATGACACTGAAATTTATGGCGTTTAAAAACCCACTTTTATTCTGTTTCATCGTCTAACCAGCAGAAACTCCTGCTTCCTTCTTAGTGAAAAACTGAATTCAGAATCGATTTGTGTAGACTAAATGGACAAAAGTGCTGAGCCACTTCCACATTGCAGGAGCTGCTCAGCCATGGAAGCTCCCAGTGCACAGCTCTCTGTGCTGATGTTAAAGTCAGAGGTTTGGAACTCAGTAACTCTGTAGCTTCACATGGTCTGCTACTTCACTGCTGAGTTGCTGTGGGTTACTTCCACTTTGCAATAATATCACTTGAACGTGGAATGTCTAGAAGAGAAGACATTTCACAAACTCACTTATTGCAATGGTGGCAGCCTTTTACATCACAACGACTCATTCTTTCACAAATGTTTTTAAAGGCAGACTGTATGTTAATGTGCTTCATTTTGTACACATGTGCCAATAGGACTAAAACACCTGAAACACACCTATTTTGTTCTTTCCACCCCTCACATTGTTCTGTTATAGATCCAAATAATTATAAAATACAAAGTCTGTGACGGGACAATGTAATGACATTCACCAGTAATCACGATAGGCATAGATTTGACTATAGGAGATGAAGTTAGTTTGTAGCTTCCAGCTGTTTCCAGGAGTGTGTTGTTGAGTGTGTCACAAACCGGTTGGTGTGCGTTTATGCAGCTGGCACAACAGCAATAATATTAACTACTGACAATAATTACATTCCCAGCTTGGGACAGGATCAGTCCGGATCTTATCACAGATGTGGTGTATGTAATCATACTTCACAAGCTCCTGTTATTTCTAATCTGATGTGTGGGATGTTTGTTCCCATAGCTACACATAGGAAGTGGCCTCTTTAGTTATCAAAGCATCTATCAAAATAAAGCTGCCATGCAAAAAGACAGTCTGACCTCATGCATTATGTCACTGTTGTACTGTTAAATCTTGCAAGCAAACTGCAGGTAATGTGGATCGTCATTGTGTTTGCAGATTTCCATAAAAACAACCCATGCCTAAATGACAGAATTCAGTCCAGTTGATAGAGCCAACAATATTATAGGTTTCATGCATGAAAAGGTCTTAATCCTGACAGAGGTTTAGAGAAACCTACATTTTTCTGGTCAACACCAATGCATTGTGTTCTGCCACAAGTCAGAAAAATATATGTTGTATGTATATGGAGATTTCACGTCACCTGGTTACTGCAAATAAACATTTTTTTTCCCCTAAATCACAAATGTATTGCCATGGCTAACGGTTTGTTCTATTTTTCTGCAGGAGATCTTGGAGGAAGTGCGGAAAGAACTACAAAAAGTCAAAGAGGAAATTATTGGAGGTTAGATTACACCTTAAAAAAAAAACTTTAATTTTGCTCCAGTATCAGCTACTTTGTGTACTTACTGTGTGTTTCTCTTTGCTTTCACAGCCTTTATTCAGGAGCTTCAGAAGAGAAGCACATAGTTCTGCTGAGCGTCAGGTGTAACGGAGGGATGCGATGGGTGGAGCTGACCGAGGTCCGCTGAGGCCTTTCCTCCACGTCACCCTCTCATGTAGCCCAGGGATTTCTCTTTATCTTCTACACATTTTCTCTTCTCTCTCTCTTACACAAACACATGAGCATATGTGCTTACTGTACAACATGCATATTCACTTCATCTTAATGGTAACCCAGGGAACCTCCTCAAGTCGCCATTTGGCACTTTTTGACCATCACTTGCTTTTATTGCAGCGGTGATGTCCCCATCTGTACCATCTCTTCCCGCTCAGCCGTCCCGTCGTGCCCTTTTTGTGTCCCGTTCATCTGAATCATTTCAGAGCACTTAACTACCGCCAGAGTTGCTCTTGCAAGTTTGCCATCTCTAACCCTCTTTGTTGCAGAACCCCTGCTGCTTGTGTCCTCTCCTTCTGCTATCAGATGCACCATTTTTCCTGGTAGAGAAGTCTTCAGTATTCAGGCACACTGTATTAGTCATATTTTTTACTGTAATAGAAAGAGGCTGGCATGCTGGGATCATTTTCTCCCTTTCTCAGTTGCCATGAAAATGTTGAGACTTCTGCTAGTCTGTATGGCAGCTGGATGTGGAGAGGGAAAAAAAATCAAACAAAACAGTGAAGCCATCTTCTTTAATACTGCAGCATATCTCAGTCAAGTGGACTTTAAGCTCCCGCCAAAGACTAAGAACTAAAGCGGCACAACGAAAGCCTTCACACTCCTGCTGCACAGAGATACTAGAGGAAGAGGAGACAAGCAAAGGGAAGCTAATGTTCAACCAGAGTGCTGTGAAAGAGGAGTGTGTTGTAGTTTTATGATGTGAGAAACTTATTCTCTTTGCATTGCACTTGTTCCAGAGGATGTGTGTGTGTGTGCCACACCGCCTTGATAGACTATTCCCTCTCACTTAAAATGAGACCTTATTCATTGGCCAGTGTGGCGCTCCTGCTGTCCACTGTGCTTCCGCTTGTTGTTATATTTCTTTCTTTGTTTTGTTGTTTTTTTTCCCTTCTAGATCCGTTTTCTAATTTTGAAACATGAAAAATGGCCATGATGAGGTCAATTAATTTGGCCATGACCAACTGCCTTGAGAATAAATATATAAATATATATATATGGAAAAATATATATTTGTTTTGAGGGAAATGTTAGCGAAAAAGGTGTTTCTATTTTAATTGAAATGACTGGTGAATGGGAATTTCATTATCTTTTTTTTTCCAATGATTTGTTTTCTAATGAAATGTTGTTTTGTTGTTGTTTTTGTTTACTTTCTTTTTTCTAATAGAGTCTAGGCTTTTTACACTGAAATATAAAGAAAACAGCTTAGAGACACTGGATTAGAAATGCCTTTATAGTCGAATACAGCTGCTTCTTGAAACGCATCACTTTGTCTGGACTCATCCTTTCTATTGTATTTGAATTTTATGGAGTGTGGGCTGTGCTGCACAAACTTTGCTATATTTAAAATCCCAAACACCATTTATGCATAAAAATGTTTACTTAGAGCCTGGGTAATTGTCAGTCTTCTTTTGGCTGCTCCCTTTTAGGGTTCCTCATGACAGATCATCATCCTCCATCTCGCCCTATATCTAGCATCCTCTTCTGTTACCCCATCAGTCTGTATATCCTCCATCACTACATCCACAAACCTTCTCTGTGGTCTTCCTCTTTTCCTCCTGCCCGGAAGCTCGATATCCAATATCCTTTCTCCAGTATATCCACTATCCCACTTCTCCAAATGTCCAAACCATGTCAGCCTTGCATCTCTGATTTCTGTCTTCAAAGCGCTCAACCTGAGCTGTGTCTCTGATATAATGATTTGTAATCCTGCTTACTCCCAATGAAAATCTGAACATAGATCTTGGACAGTAGTGAAACAAAAATCAGCTTCTGAAATATTTTCTACATAAGGGACACATGCATTTGTGGCTTTAGTGTTATCTAATTTGACATTTCCTGGTTTGTGTATTTTATTAATTTTTTTTTATTCTAATAACGTCTGTGAAGGGTTAAAGTTTTACGTATATGCTGTCAGATTTGATAAAATAGCGTTATTATTTACGGAACTGACGTACATGTCCAAAAAACTAGTTGATTTTTATACAAAATTATAATGTATGCAACTTTATCGAGTAGAAACAGATTTTCATATTATTTCTCAGTTAAATTGGGGTGAACTTCTTGTCCATACGTTCAGGGCCAGAGCCAGTGCCCTTCCAGAGATCCCTAGATGCTTCCGGACTGGGAAGGCTGTGAGCCGTTTCCGCCGCCATTGCGGATTTTGGACAGAAGATCAGCCATAGCCACTGCTATCCATCGATGCAGTGCAGAAAGCATACACAGGAGGGGGGACGTATTTAACATTTTTCCACTGATATCTCACTTCGGAAACACGATTACCCACAGCATCTTGCTTATTTTAAAACCGTGCTATAGTTTTCACCGACTGGCTCCGACCTACACATTCAGTGAGGAGGTCGTAGCTAGCGCGGTGCTGCTGCTGCCTAGCTAGCTGTACGACCAGAATTTCAGGACTCCGGAGAAGCTCAAGGAAACAACCATGGCTCAAATCCTGCCTATCCGCTTCCAGGAGCACCTGCAGGTAAAGTGGTCGAATCTAGTAGCTATATCGTTTCCTTACATTCTCTTTGATCCCTTCATTTTCCGGCTTAACGGTCGTTTTGACAGCTTGCTAGTTCAGCTAGCGTTAAACGTCAATAACCGCAGCAAATGAATGACCTCCCATCCCCCGTTTAGCCAGCAGCTAATAACTAGCCTCTCAGGCTAGCTCCTCATTCATTGTACTGATGCTGTCACTCGCGGCCAGGAGGCGAAACTAGTTAACGACAATCACCTTTTCTGACCTTGAGTGACTATTTATTGGGTTGTAGCGTATGACTGATGCACGGCCACGTTTTGGTCGGTTCAGCGTTATTTCAATATCAAATTAACGTTTGGACCTTGTGAGCCGAGACATTCCAGTCGCTGACCTGCATAACATGAACGCGTAGTATAGCTGTTTAAAGCATGCTTTATGTTATTGTCATGTGTCCATTTAAGTTATGAGCCGTGAAACCGTGGTCAGTTGCAGTCTGACTAGACTCCGAGCTGCTTCACGTCATAGAGAAACGTTATGTCACGACAGGCCATTTTTACTGCTGAAGGGAGAGTCGGGTTATTCTTTCGGGTTTTTCTGACTGAAATGTAACCCATTCATCGCGTTATCTGAAGTGAACCAGGTGGTCCATTCAGTCTGCCAAAAGAATACGATTTTGCTCTGCTGTCCACATTCATATCAGTCAGTCATCTGGTACATCCCAGCTTCTGGCTGTATTGGATATACCCAGGGTTCCCAACCATAAATCAAAGCTTGAACCCCTGTGGAGATTTTGTTTATACTGTGACCCTTGGATGCCCTTTTGCCAAGCTAAACTTTTTTTGTTAACTTAGGGCACAATTGAAATAAGCATACTTGACATCATTTGCTTTTTACAGTGAAGAATGTACTAGAGATGCACCAGCTATGAATTTCTGGGCCAAAAAATATATATAAACAAACAATTTGCCCTGTGGTCACTGCCCTTGTTGCATTACTACAATATTATTATCTCCCCCTGCTGGTAATGCAATTTCTGCATGCGTGTCCATTTCACGTTTTGGATGGGCAATGCGTGAAATGAACACGGTAGACCAACGTGTCTGTTACACTGGGTTGCATAATTTGTGATTTATTTATTTTTTTTAAAAATTTTTCAGTCTTTGTTTATCTCAGATACGTATTCCATATAAACAAAACATATCAAAAAACACAAAGAGATAAAAACAAACCCACTCAATTCAACTTCCCATAACTATACCAGTGTCTGAACAATAAAGACAGATAACGTACGGTTCCATGTTATCAGTGTGTTAAGCCCACATTCTCAGAAGCATTGGGCCTGCAGATAAATTAATTCACAATATTTTTAATAAAGCTTTCAATGTACTGAAACAAGTAATCATAAACACCTTGCTTGAGTCGTCTCTGTCTCTTCAATAATAACATCATAGCATCTTTTTAAGCTACATTAGGTTTTCGTGAACTCACTTTCCTTTCCTTTGTACATACATTTGCATAAGAGGAAGTTCACTTGTGAATACATCAGTCAACATTTCCTACAGATATTATCATTACCTGTCATTTGATCTGTAATAAGATGAGCAAGATATTCGACCTTACTACCGACAGTAAGATTGTTATCAAGTTTTAACTCTGGAAATCTTTGTCCTCCTCAGTTCTGCAAATCATTACAGGTCACTTACGGGGATTGCATGTAATGTTATGTTCTACAGCATTGGCAGAACATATGTGAATGAGCTGCTGGAGATCAGCACTACTAACACTATGACCACAAGATCATCTGCATACATAATATCAATCTCTAGAATATTACCAACCGCTTTGTCATAAATGTTAAGTATTTTATCAAAGTGCCTTTGAAATGTATCCAGCATAAACATAGATGACTGCTATTAGTAGATATGATCATATTTGCTGATATAAGTAAACAAACTGGGCCTTAGAGTGGGCCTTTGTGTTAGGAAGCCCTGCTAGCTACTATATAATTATAGTAATATGTGTTAGCTTCTTTAACAGAGGTATGTACAATTTTATGTTATTTCTGGACATTGGAAAAATATATTTTATGATTGAGTATCACATATTGGTGATATTGCTTCGGTGAAAGTTCAGAACCTTTTTGGTTAAGGAAAAATCCTGCCAAAGGAAATTTTGTCTTCAATATTGTACTGTGTGCCAATGGCTGCCATTAAAACAGGTCTTCTCTTCATATGCCAGCTCCAGAACTTGGGGATCAACCCAGCCAACATTGGATTTAGCACGCTTACAATGGAGTCTGACAAGTTCATCTGTGTACGAGAGAAGGTTGGTGAACAAGCTCAGGTTGTCATCATTGATTTGGCTGATCCCAACAACCCCATCCGTCGCCCCATCTCTGCCGACAGCGCCATCATGAACCCTGCCAGCAAAGTTATTGCCCTTAAAGGTAAGCCCCCATCTTAAATCCACCGTTGCGTTTTTATCAGTAAGTGTGCTAGGATTTCAAAGCACATGGACTAAAAATTAAGCAGCTAAAATTGGTTTGTACCTTGCTATCTTGATAGCTTATATTTGTTTTGTTTTTGTAAAAAGTACACTGGTCCATTTGTGTTTAAAAAAAAAAAAAAAAAAAAAATTGTGTTGTCAGTTATGTAGCCGTCACAGTCTGCTTTTCATTTTGATGTTCATATGTAGATCACCCCATTTCTGTTTGTTGAAAACGACTAGTAGCTAAATAGTGTGTGTGTACGTAGAAATGTAATTGTGCTACATTTAGAATTTGCTGTTTTAGTTCACGAAGCAGTAGCACTAGCAAATTGTCATGCTGTCATGAATCCTTTGTCTATTTTGCTTGTTTTTGCTCTTTTTCATTTCTTACTGCTTTCTTATGTTTGCAGACGGTGAGTTGAATTTTATGTATCATGAGTTGTCAGAGTGATCCTGTATGCACTGTCTTGAAATGTTTGCACAGTAATGAAAGTAATTTAAACGAATGTCTGGATTTACAGTAATAACAGTAGGCGAGCACAACAAAATTAAGACAGTAGCTTAAAGGACCATATCTTTTTTTTTTTCCTTTTGTTTTCTGTGTTCACGTGTTTTTTTCCATTAGCTACACCCAAAATATATTTTATATCACAGTTGACCATTTCTAAACACTGTACCTTATTTTCGTACTGTACTGGAGTTGATGACAAATTAAAAAAAACATAAAAACCTATGGGTTATACATTTGCATTGGAAAAGTAATAAATTAGACGTTATCCTCTCCGTATTTTGTTATTATTTGATAACCAGAGTGTGTGCCTGTGTTGGTCATATAGTCAAATTAATGCACTGACATTGTGGTGAAAACACATGTAAATCTGTCTACGTCTTCATTACACAGCAACAATAAAAGCCTTCAGTAATACAGTTCCTGAGTTATTTTTAAACTGTCATTCACAACCTGAAGGCATCCACATAGCTGCTGAACATCTGAGTCAGAAAGTTGTCTAAACTAAATCAAGATTTTCTGTGACTAACAGTCACCGTAATATACGGAAAGTCAGGTGATTATCTGGAAAAATTGAGATGCCTTGGAAAATAGTTCATAATAAAGTGGAACGTGTGTGTAGTAAAAGGGGAAAAAACATGCAGAAAACAAAATGATATGGTCGTATTAAAAATGTGAAACTGTCAAAAAGGATACCATGGCAATCACACAAGGATAACAGAATGGTTAATGAGATTTTCCCATTTTAAGGTCAGGCTTCAGGCTTAAGGTTTTTCTTTAGTTTTTTTGGTGAGTGTAGGAAAAACAGAGAATGCTTAAAACAACTGGACTGTGATGCCAGCCTCCTATATCACAAAAATGTGCTGCTCAGTGTGCAGGTGCAATTTTGACTGGCTTGCCTCTGGGATAACGCAGATATTAGCATCAAATGCTCATTGCTTCATTGTCACCTTGCAAATACTGACATTCACGACAGGTTTTCAATAACTGTTCACGTTTTCACACTTTCAGTGTGCGGTGTTACTCTGTTTTAAATAGCGACTAATTGTAATTTTTATTATACCAGAGGATTAGTCATATATATGTTTATTATTTAGGGTTTGGGCACACATTTATATTTTATATATTCTAGACTAATAATTTTGCACTTTATATCTTGCATTGTAGTTATGCAGGCAGTTTATTTTATTGTGCACGATACCCACAGTATTACCAAAAACTGTTCAGAAATGTCACTATACTGTCAGTCATGCACTTTGTTATCATTGAAATATGTAGTTTATTTGGTTTGGGCCAGATTGAGACTAGAGCTTATACCTATAAGAATTGAAGTGTCTTTCCTCCAGTGCGACTGAACTGGAGGAAATGAACAGAATGGCTGTGAGTGCATCTGTCCAGCATCCTTCTCATCATCTCATCTGTTTTTGTGCTTTGTGGTCTTACTAATCTGCATTCAGACCCAAACCGCATCCCTTATTTTGGGATTAAATTTAAGCTTGAATCCCCTAAGACCTATGACAACATGACAGGAGTTGGATTTCTATAGTAGGTTGTGTGGGTGAAAAGCTCAACACAGGTCATTTCGAGCATGCACTGTGGACCATGTCATACTAGTAGGTAGGCAGTAGTTCCTAACTGATCTGGTTTGGATTGAAATATTGGTGAAGAATTGAAATACTGAACCAAAACTGCATGAAAGGTCACTGTTGAGCCATCTGAGAAGCAAAGACACCATAGTATTTGTGCTAGTGCTGGGCGATATGGAAAAAATATTTATCACGACATGAATTATTTTATATCACGGTAACGATATATATCACGATATACCACCTGACCTGTGGTCATCTGGAAAGTACGCAGTCTGTAAACAGCGAGCGCAAAGGGTCCAGTCTTTGTTAATGAAATGGATGGTTACACTCATGTTGGGGTGCGTATCTTTGCTCGTCCATATGTCAGTTGTCAAGGCATAATGCACGACACTGCAAACATCCTTCTCTACTTTGGCCCGGCATGCATCATATAAGCAAGGCAACTCGACTTTACTGAAGTGCTTACGACCGGGCATAACGTAACTCAGATCAAGAACTTTGACGAGGTCATGAAAGCTGTCCTTTTCAACTACATAAACAGGGGCGATGCCTTTATAAATGTAACGTAAGATGGCTCCTGTGATTTGTTTATGGCGCTAGGAAGTTTTTTCATACGGCGTGCCTTGTGCGAAAGACTGCTGTATCTTCAGGTGGTATAGCTGAAAATACAGCAATTTTCCCAAATTGCTCCCGTCGTTCCACAACTTGGTTTAGCTCGGATTTTCTGCATTCTTGAGTATTCTTTTTCGTGGACCTTCTGTAGGTGATAGAAGAGATTTGTTGTGTTGCCACTGAGTGCAGGAATAGTTTTATAGCATAGCTTGCAAATGGGCATCTTCTGCTCCATGTTGGTGCTGTTGAACCCAAAATGTACCCAAATCACAGACGTACTCCCTCTTTTCGGTAAAAGTGCTTCTTCTTGGGCTGCCTGTGTAGCTGTCTCTGCCTGTTGCATGTCCAGGCATGAAACTGCAACCTGTCGCACGTCCATCGTTTTGAGTTACCGTAAAGCATGTCGCAAATCCGGGTGCACGCAAAGCAGCACCATGTCGCAAAACCACAAGAGTTTCTTTGTGAAAAATGTCAATTTTTATACTTTATTTTCTCTTGCATAAAGTTAAGAGCATGTATAGTGAGAAGACAACATTAATTTATTTGCCACAGGCTATTTAACCCTTTAAGACCTACCATAGAACCAAGTCCGCCAGAGCTTATTTTTATATTTTTACATGCTGTAGTGCCATTTGTGGGAGAATTTCAAGTTGCTATACATCAATACAACCGTTATAGCCCAAATTGTAATAATATGTATGCATTAAGTCCATAGTAACTACATAAATTGCAAAAAAGTGCAATAAACTACCAAAAAAATCGAAAATTGTTTTGTTTTTTTTTACATATATTTCTAGTTAGAGAAATTTAAGAGGCTTATCCCTTTAAAACTGTAAATACAAACAAGTTGCACAAAATAGTTTCCAACCACGAGAAATTTATTTTGAGTGTCTTCATAGTTTTATTTTTGAGATACACAAATTTTTATATACTGCAGGAAAAATGAAAAATAAATATTATAATGCAAATTTGCAAAAGAAAAAAAAACTGCATATGCATCAAAATAAACTATTTACAACAGTGTAATTTGAGATCTAAGCATCCCAGAAACAATACAGAAAAGCATAAAGTCAAACATGACTTTTAAAAACACCAGTAAAGGCTTATAAGGCCCTGAAGGTAAAGAACTACATTTTCCGCAAAACTTCCGGTTTCGGACAGGTAATGGCCGGCGTGTGATAGTTCGCGCTGACGTATTCCAACGTAGGAAGTTATGAACAACTGATCGGATTGGCAAAGCGTGTTTCTGGAATATTATGTTTTTGTTGCTGCAAATGCTTTTTATGCAATTTTTGCAAAGCTATATGTGGAAGGAAACCGTGACCTAGGACAAGCTAATGGCATAAGATGTAAGTACAACTCCGGTTTCATATGCAAGAACAATTATTGCGCTAGCTTACGTGTTTCCAGTTCTACAGGGATTTAAAAATAGTTAGGCAAAACGGAGTGTGCCTGCTCCGGTTTTAAAGGGTTAATGACATATTTTATGTAATAATTTATAAAATTAGGTTAGAAAGGATAGAAGACAAATGGCACATAGACACTTTTCTATCGTCCACACGATATATATCGTCATATCGCCCAGCACTAATTGGTGCTATTTCCAATCAAGCTCCAGTACTGCATTAAAAAATGCAACCACCTGCAACTGCATCAGAATGCTAATAAGAGTAACTGATAATGAAATTTAGGAGTCAGTACCAGTTTCAAGGGAATAGAAGAAAAATTTGGGTGTCAGTTTTCTTGCCAACAGATATTAAGCAACATACAGGCCTATACACTGGTTCTAGTCTAATTGGAAGAAGACCAATCTGACTGATAGATCTGTGAGTTTAAAGCTTTTTATGATAAGGGATTGGGTAATTCCAATCCTCCATTGCCACTGCAAATGAATCTGTTTGTTTCTATGGATATTTAGCCAACAGTGTGGCACACCTCATTTAGTTTCTTTGCAATCTTGGCTACCTCTTGCTGTGCCGACCTCACTGAAATGAATGTGGGAGCTGTATTTCTTTGATGCAGTGCTAAGCACAGTCTGAGTTTATCTAATAAAGAGAAGAGTAATTAATTGGTGAATGATTTCATATTATCACAAGAGGGTTGTATAGTTAGACGCAGCTGAACACGTATCACACAAACAGTTTATTGCATCAGATGTTACTGAATGCAGATCCAACATTTTAAGTGGTTGCCCTTTTGTTGGTCTTGCCCCTTTTTTGTTGACACTGGTACTGGCTTTTTGTATGGTCTGTCGGTGTTACACACACAAAAAACAAAAAAAACCCAAACCCTCCCCGATTACCTGCATTTCCCCCACAATTGGAAGAGGTATGCCCAATTGATTTCCTCCCAAACTCTGCTGTGGGTTGTGTGCCGTAGCTTTAGTCAGTAGACCGATTCAAGTTTTCTTTCTTTTTTCCTCATTTTAAATGTTACAATCTAAATATTTTGGAGGGGGTGGGCTAGCAGCGTCCCAGCACGGCTAACGTGTTAACCTCAGCTCTAAATATTTTCAGCTGCAAAGACCCTGCAGATCTTTAACATTGAGATGAAGAGCAAGATGAAGGCTCACACGATGACTGATGACGTGACCTTCTGGAAGTGGATCTCCCTCAACACTGTCGCCCTGGTCACAGACAACGCGGTCTACCATTGGAGCATGGAGGGTGACTCTCAGCCAATCAAAGTATTCGACCGTCACTCCAGCCTGGCAGGCTGCCAGATCATCAACTACCGCACTGATGCCAAACAGAAATGGTTGCTGCTCATTGGCATTTCTGCACAGGTGAATTAGCACGGTTTGCTTTAGCTTCGTAATATTACAATCAAAATAATATTTCAGACAAAATAT
The DNA here is from genome assembly GCF_056152115.1 of Neolamprologus brichardi. NCBI lineage: Eukaryota > Metazoa > Chordata > Actinopteri > Cichliformes > Cichlidae > Neolamprologus > Neolamprologus brichardi. The sequence goes on along the minus strand of NC_142117.1, from coordinate 16,098,187 downwards.
TAAAATGATGTCAGTGTGTGTGAAATGCATTACATTTGCATTAGTCATTGCAGGGTAAGTTTATGATATAGCAGAAACACACAAAAAAACCCAATCACAGACTTCTCTCGTTCTCTCGTCCTCAGCAAAACCGTGTCGTTGGAGCCATGCAGTTGTACTCGGTGGACAGAAAGGTTTCTCAGCCTATTGAAGGACATGCTGCTGGATTTGCACAGTTCAAGATGGAAGGCAACACCGAGGAATCGACTCTGTTCTGCTTTGCCGTGCGGGGACAGGCGGGAGGAAAAGTAAGATTTATACTTATTAAGAGAAGCTCAAAGCCTCGTAGCTACAAAATAAAAAGATCAAGATGAAGTAATTCTAGTGGAAATTAATACTGATTAGAAAAAGGCATTTGGGGTCTTGCTTTGTCTTTTTTGTTTTAATTACTTTTTTCTCCCCTAGCTCCATATTATTGAAGTGGGGACTCCACCAACTGGGAACCAGCCGTTTCCAAAGAAAGCTGTAGATGTTTTCTTTCCTCCAGAAGCCCAGAATGACTTCCCTGTGGCCATGCAGGTACAAAACCTCCTCTTCTTTAATCTGAGGCTTTGTTTATCTAGTATTTAGTTTGGTATCCTGCTAAAGAGTCTTCCTATCTATACATGTTATACCTCCCTTCCCCTTTCTGTACATCTAGATCAGTTCCAAGCAAGATGTGGTCTTTCTCATCACCAAATATGGCTACATCCACCTATATGACTTGGAAACTGGAACCTGTATCTACATGAACAGGATCAGCGGAGAGACCATTTTTGTCACTGCCCCCCATGAACCTACTGCTGGAATCATTGGAGTGAACAGGAAAGGACAGGTACTCAAATGTACACTTGTGGAGTATGTTTTGCAGTAGCAAGTCTAGAATGCAATGATGAATGAGCTGTTTATTAATTTCCAGTGGAGCACAGAGCCAAGCTTAGTATAGATATTTCATCTGGGCCTTTGTGCAAGTGAACAGGTTGAACTGTGTTTAATTTTGGATGCAAAATGAGTTGAATAATGTCTTTGGTAGATATGACAGATAAAATTAATGTATTTCTTATCAGATTACAATTTTATTTTAATATTTGTGACTACATATTGTTTTTGAAAATTGCTACTTTCCAAACCTGATGTGTATTTTTAAACCAGTCTGCACACATGTGTAGTGGACTACTTTCCCTGTGGTGTGTTGGCCCTGGTATGGCAGCGTGGAGCCTTGGGTGTGACCTTGACTGAGGAAATCTCTGAAAATATCAGGCAGTGGCAGCATCTTCAGTGTCAGGCAGCATGTGACACTAACAGCAGGTGGCCTCATCTCGGCCAGGCAGACTACGCAGTCTAATCCTGTTATTGCTCTTGGCTCTCACCTGCGGGTCTGCTGTACACAGGCCAGTGTGCTACACACACGCACACACATTTCATGTGCAACTGTGTGTGTAACACTGTACACGACAGCTTGGGGTAATCCCTGCATGTAATTCAGAAACGTGACAAGTGCAGGTCTCATAATGCAGTTCTTTTAACTCAGATTTTTACAGTGAACTTCATTTCAAACCCAGGTTTGCCAGCAGTTATTCTCAGTTTAGTGTCGTTCAGGCAGTTTGTACTTACCTGTATGGAGTAGAATATGTGCCTGTCTCCTTTTGTGTCTTTATATCACTGTACACCAAACTGCATTTACATTTAGGTGGACTTTTGTTGGAAGCTGTTGTAGCTGGATACAGTTTGACATGAACCAAGAACTTTTTAAAAAAATATTCTGCCAGTTTTGCAGCATCATAGTTTTTATTATTTAGATTCTTTTGAATGTATGATGTGAATCTTTTATATAGGTTCATTAGTCTTTCAGGAGTGTACAGAATATAAAGACAGATTAATGTGATCCTAATGAAAGGAAAACGAAACATAAATAACACTGCCTGTTATGCTTTTAGCTTAAATATAATGGCACTTTTTGTTCCCGGTGTTTTAAAAACAAAGTCAACATGTAGCATGTTACTGTTAATCTGTCACCAGGAATAACACCTGTTAGGCCAGAGTAATACATCATCTCAGCCTCACCTAGCTCCCTGATTCCTGCTGCACTGAAAGTTGAAGAAGATGAATTTCAACTCAGTTTTATTTATATAACGCAAATCACAACAACAATCACCTCAAGGTGATTGTTGTTATAATTCAGCGGTCCCCAACCTTTTTTGCGCCACAGACCAGTTTAATGTCAGACAACATTTTCACGGACCGGCCTTTAAGGTGTTGCGGATAAACAACAAAATAAAATGATACGACCAAGACAAAAACTGTGGTATCTTGCAAATATAATAATAAACGTGAATTCACTGTGTAATTGTGTAACTTTATTAGCAGCGTACTCCTGAAATCCGCCAACAACATTGAGAGTAACATCCTCCTCTCTGCCCTTTAATGCTCTCCAGTCGCTATGGTAACACGTAAATATTTCTTTCAAAATAAGACACAACTACAACACAGGAAAAGACCCAGGGAAACCAAGTTAACAATAAAAACCCTGAAAACCATAAATTTCACACCCGGGCCTCAACTCTTGCGGCCCGGTACCAAACGACTCACGGACCTGTACCGGTCCATGGCCAGGGGGTTGGGGAACGCTGTTGTAAGGTAACGATGCTTACAATAATAACTAGAGGGAACCCTTAATATCATATTAAGCAAAAGGAGTCTCATTTTCTAAAACCGAAAAGCATCCAAACACCAAACACAGCTCCTTTCTTGGTCTGAAGTTTTTTTTGGAGCATCACTGTTCACGTCACCTCCATGTGTCTTTACTTTTCTCAGCCTCCAGCTGTAGGATTTCCCATCATGTTATGTGCCAGCTTAATTTTGTAAATGTGCCATTATTCGTTTTAGAAATAGTTAAGGCTTTACAAACTATTGAGTGCCATGGTGTTTTCTCTAAATGAGAGAGAATTGATTGTGAATGAATAATTGTTGTCTTTGTATACATTTTTGCATCATGTGATTAGAACAGCAAGAACAGTGCAGTGAATACAGGTCCCCTGTCATTAGTGGCAGTCAGTAACGTTTAAACGTGAATGTAAACACAGTGAATGTGTTTTGTTGCGGTTCAGTTCTAATTCTGTCAGGCGGGCAATTACCACCAGTACAGCTAGCATACGCCACAGCACAAATATCAGTGTTAAATAGCTAGCAAAGACAACAGAATTCTAACTGACTGTAAAGGAAGTTGGGTGTTATCAATTACACATGCGTTTATGTGCACATTTGATTTTCCAGGTGTTGTCGGTATGCGTGGAGGAGGAAAACATCATTCCATACATCACCAATGTGCTCCAGAACCCAGACCTTGCGCTCCGAATGGCTGTCCGCAACAACCTCGCTGGTGCTGAGGAGCTGTTTGCTCGCAAGTTCAACACCCTCTTTGCAGCAGGAAATTACTCAGAAGCTGCCAAGGTGGCAGCGAATGCACCCAAGGTACTGCCATTGTGCTTCTGTGCACTGAGACTGAGAGTCTAAGATTTCAGTAGTTTATATAACAATGAAAACCAACGAGAATTTGTAAAAACAAGTTTAGATATTGCTTCCAAGATTGTTTAAAGGGAGTACAGCCCGCGCGCTGCTTTTATTTCTTTTTCATGTATTTTACCTTTATGTATTTTCAATGGGCTAAGAAGTTTCCATCCTACCTCTCCAGGGTATCCTGCGAACCCCAGACACCATCCGTAGGTTCCAAAGTGTTCCTGCCCAACCAGGCCAGACATCTCCCTTGCTTCAGTACTTTGGCATCTTGCTGGATCAAGGCCAACTTAATAAGTTTGAGTCTCTGGAGCTCTGCAGGCCTGTCCTTCAGCAGGGCCGAAAGCAGCTACTGGAGAAATGGCTAAAAGAGGACAAGGTATGTGTTTAGTGGTTGGTTTTAAAGTGGACAGTCTTTATCTTAAGTTTAAATATTTATTTCTCAATTTCATCTATCATATCATAGAGTAAAAAAAAAAACTGAAACCATGTAAAATCAGAGTGCTACTCTGACTCACTGAATCATATAAATCATTTAGTATAAAGCAGAAGATCATATAGGCCAGTGAAACCCAGATTCCCTTTTTTTGTTTTTGTTTTTTCCACTGTACCATGGCAGATCACTGTTATAGTTTCTAACCCTTCTGTTTGTGTTTACAGCTGGAATGTTCTGAGGAGCTCGGAGACTTGGTGAAGTCTGTAGATCCAACTCTCGCCCTCAGCGTCTACCTCAGAGCCAATGTTCCCAATAAGGTCATTCAGTGCTTTGCAGAGACTGGCCAATTCCAGAAGATTGTTCTCTATGCCAAGAAGGTTTGTGATGACTGACTTGGTAAATAAAATATCTTGGGCTGTAATATGGTTCACAGTATTTTGTTTTGTTTTTTAATACACCTACATCACAGATGGGGAGCATCTCATACATCCTTACATGTCTGTCATCCTTGTAGGTGGGCTACACTCCAGACTGGATCTTTTTGCTAAGGAACGTAATGCGGATCAGTCCAGAGCAAGGTCTTCAGTTCTCTCAGATGCTGGTTCAGGATGAAGAGCCACTTGCTGACATTACACAGGTAAAAATAAAGATTTTTGGGGGTAACGTGGCTAAAAGATACTATGACTATGATCTGAATCGTAGTTATTCTCACAGTTGTAGCTGAGCACATGATTGCAAAAATACCCCACACCTCTGCGATGTGTAGCAACACAACCAAGATTTTAAGAGTTTAACTTCTGCGGTTTCTCTGTTATTTAATTTTCCAGATTGTTGACGTATTCATGGAGTACAACCTGATTCAGCAGTGCACGTCCTTCCTACTAGATGCCCTGAAGAACAACAGACCCATGGAGGGACCACTGCAGACGCGCCTGCTGGAAATGAATTTGGTCCATGCACCACAGGTACATAAACATGTAGATACATCAGGTCCAGACAGGCCAGATTATTTCATTTACCAGTGACCGGTAGGTCTCACCTAAACTAAAACAGCGCTCTAGCTTTCTTTCCCCAACTTCTTTCACAACAACTTTTGCTGTTTACAGACCTGTTTGGATTTGAGTGTCTGTGTGTGACAGGGCCTGTCTGTGTGCCATTTGTTGCAGGTTGCAGATGCCATTCTGGGTAACCAGATGTTCACCCACTATGATCGCGCTCACGTGGCGCAACTGTGTGAGAAAGCAGGCCTCCTGCAGAGGGCGCTGGAGCATTACACTGACTTGTATGATATTAAACGAGCAGTGGTGCATACACACCTTCTCAACCCAGAGGTACGACACAGATCGAGAATATAAAATTGCTGTTGTGGTTTGCGGTGATTGCCTTTGTGTCGCTGATGATTTTCTGTTTATCTCTTCAGTGGTTGGTGAATTTCTTTGGCTCCCTGTCTGTGGAGGATTCCTTGGAGTGTCTGAGGGCCATGTTATCTGCCAACATCCGGCAGAACCTGCAGATCTGCGTGCAGGTCGCCTCCAAGTACCACGAGCAGCTCACTACTCAATCCCTCACCGAACTGTTTGAGTCATTCAAGAGCTTTGAGGGTTAGTGGGGAAGGTGCCAAAAAACAAAACCCAACGTGTCTTTTGTTTTACTACTTTTGCTAATTCTGAGTTTTTTTGCTTTGAAGGTTTGTTCTATTTCTTGGGCTCAATTGTGAACTTCAGCCAGGATCCTGAAGTTCACTTCAAATACATTCAGGCTGCGTGCAAAACAGGTCAAATCAAAGAGGTGGAGAGAATCTGCAGAGAAAGCAATTGCTACGACCCCGAACGTGTGAAGAACTTCCTCAAGGTCTGTGCAGAAAACAGTTATCTGCAAAATAAACCTGTGATTCTTCTGTCTGTCAACATTTTATTGTGTTTTTTCCAGGAAGCCAAGCTTACTGACCAGCTGCCATTAATCATTGTGTGTGACCGCTTTGATTTCGTCCACGATCTGGTCCTGTACCTGTACCGCAACAGCCTACAGAAATACATTGAGATCTACGTGCAGAAGGTACATTAATAAAACTCCATCCTTTTACTCGTTTATTCTCTCTCGGTATTGGTCTACCTCTGTGGTTGTGCATTTGCTTTTACCTTGATGGAAACGTGTCATAATTCTGTTGTCATTTATTCCAGGTGAACCCGAGCCGTCTGCCAGTAGTCATTGGTGGATTATTGGATGTGGACTGTGCCGAAGATGTAATTAAGAACCTGATCATGGTGGTGAGAGGACAGTTCTCCACAGATGAACTGGTCGCTGAAGTGGAGAAAAGAAATCGGTGAGACCCAAAAGAACTGTTAAAAGTGCACCGCAAAAGAGGAATCGCTCGCTCAGCGGTCTAACTCGACCCATGTGTTAAACTGGTCCTTTCCCTTCATGATATTCTGTCAAAGCTTGTGACACGTTTACTGTGCCTCCTTCTCCAGCTTGAAGTTGTTGCTGCCTTGGTTGGAGGCTCGTATTCATGAAGGCTGTGAGGAGCCTGCAACCCACAACGCCTTGGCCAAGATCTACATCGACAGCAACAACAACCCCGAGCGTTTCTTGAGGGAGAACCCCTACTATGATAGCCGCGTGGTGGGCAAGTACTGTGAAAAGAGAGACCCCCACCTGGCCTGCGTGGCTTATGAAAGAGGACAGTGTGACCAGGAACTCATTCACGTGAGTTTAAAAACAAATCATTTTAACTGGAAGGCGAAATTCCGCAATACGAGGTTTTTATTGGCCTTTTATTTCAAATATTTTCGTTCTGCTTCAGGTGTGCAATGAGAACTCACTGTTCAAGAGTCTGTCTCGCTACCTTGTACGCCGCAAGAACCCAGAACTGTGGGCAAGTGTGCTGTTGGAGACCAACAATTACAGAAGACCACTCATTGATCAGGTGTGACTTTTTACTATCTCTGATACTAAATCATGCCACTTAAACTAGTGTATTGTTAAAAGTTCCCAGGCTGTAACGCTTCGTTAGCTTGCATACTGTAAACCAATCATCAGCTGTTATGCATCATGTTTGTCGTCGGTCTCTGCTGCAGGTCGTCCAGACAGCCTTATCAGAGACCCAGGATCCAGAGGAGGTGTCTGTCACAGTCAAGGCCTTCATGACCGCCGACCTTCCTAACGAGCTCATCGAGCTTCTGGAAAAGATTGTGCTGGATAATTCTGTCTTTAGCGAGCACAGGTAAGAGTCTTACCTGTATGTAATGTTGTTCTTCTTTTATTTAACCCTGCATATCCAAGATTTTGACATCACTGAGTCCCCTGCTCATAGTTGTTGTTCCAGTGACGAACACTGAGCTTGCAAAGCATTCGATATATTCAATAATGCATTTAGTGAAAAGCTTGTATCTTGTTGATTTCAGAAACCTTCAGAATCTCCTCATTCTGACTGCCATTAAAGCTGATCGGACACGCGTCATGGAGTACATTAATCGTCTGGACAACTACGACGCCCCAGACATCGCAAACATTGCCATCAGCAATGAGCTGTTTGAGGAGGCCTTTGCTATATTTAGAAAATTTGATGTCAACACTTCTGCTGTGCAGGTGCGCGCTTTCGTTATTAACTACAACTTGTTTAAAGTTTTTAAACACCTTGTTTTTGTCTTAATTCGGAGCGTGCTAACAGCCCTCAGAGTTTTGCAGTTCATTTTGATATTCAGCGATCTGAATGTTTGCTGCTGTCCAGGTCCTGATTGAACACATCGGCAACCTGGACAGAGCTTATGAATTCGCTGAGCGCTGCAATGAGCCCCCAGTTTGGAGTCAGCTGGCAAAGGCGCAGCTTCAGAAGGGCTTGGTGAAAGAAGCCATCGACTCTTACATTAAGGCTGATGATCCCTCGGCCTACATGGAGGTGGGACAAGCTGCAGCCCAAAGCGGTAAGATGATCTCTTTCAGTTTTTTAAAACTAAGATCTAAGGAACTTTATCACTTACCTTATTGTTTTATTTAATCAAGATACTTAAATGGCGTAATGTTAAATATGCAGTAGATAAGTGTGTCCATGATGCTTATGGTAGTTAATTTTTGTGTGCAGGAAACTGGGAGGACCTGGTGAAGTTCCTGCAGATGGCTCGAAAGAAAGCCCGCGAGTCATATGTTGAGACAGAGTTGATCTTCGCCCTGGCCAAGACCAACCGCTTGGCCGAGCTGGAAGAGTTCATCAATGGACCCAATAATGCTCACATTCAGCAAGTAGGTCCTGGGCCACACACACAGTCTTACATACAGCAGTTCCCAGTTAATTCTTTACCCCGTGTTTACAATTACAGTTGCTTCGCTGGTCTAACTTAATTTGTTCATCTTCCATTAGGTGGGTGATCGATGCTATGACGACAAGATGTACGAGGCAGCCAAACTGCTTTACAATAACGTGTCAAACTTTGGCCGTCTGGCCTCAACTCTGGTTCACCTGGGAGAATACCAGGCAGCTGTGGACGGTGCCCGCAAGGCTAACAGCACCCGTACCTGGAAGGAGGTGAAGGAGATTAGTTTCATTTTTGAAAGTATAAAGAGTGAGATCAAGTTCAAGCCTTATGTTCAAAACACAAACTCACTCGACTGACTAATTTTAACACCTGTTGTTTGTTTTTTCCTCTGCTCTGTCAGGTGTGTTTTGCTTGTGTAGATGGGAAGGAGTTCCGTCTTGCCCAGATGTGTGGCCTGCATATTGTTGTCCACGCTGATGAACTGGAGGAGCTCATCAACTACTACCAGGTATGTGGGTAACCTGTTGGCCAAACACCTTGGTCTTTCAATGAATGATAAGTAGGTGACCATGTATACTATCACTAATCTGGCATAAATAACAGTCAACAGTCATATAAGCCTGAGGATAGCAGGGTTTTCAGTTTTCTCCAGCTTACAGATGGTATATTGTTTTCCTGCGCCTCAGCACACTGTATCTACAGACTTGAGTTTTTTTTATGATGGTTCAAGGGCCTCAAAATAACTTCCCAGATTGTGTAGGGGAGCGAGATTAAGGGTTATAGTTGTGTCACTAAGTCTGTCTGTATCCTCCAGGACCGTGGTTACTTTGAGGAGCTGATCACCATGCTAGAGGCTGCCCTTGGGTTGGAACGTGCTCACATGGGCATGTTCACTGAGCTGGCTATCCTCTACTCCAAATTCAAACCCCAGAAGATGAGGGAACACCTGGAGCTCTTCTGGTCCCGTGTTAACATTCCAAAGGTGGGTGTGAGAAACAGATTTAGTATGAGCTTTACAGCCAAGCAGATTTTGGCAGAAATCTGACAAAATGCATCATAATACACAGACTGCGACTGCAGTTCAGTATAATGTGATTGTTTTAAACATTTTAACAAAACCATATCTAAAGAATTAGGATTTAAAAAGAAGTAAAGTAAATAAACTTTGACATCTTCAGTAACTTCCATAAACCCGCATTCGTTTTTAATTGTTAAATTTGACTTGATGTCTGTTTGTGTGTCAGGTTCTCAGGGCAGCTGAGCAGGCCCACCTCTGGGGAGAACTTGTGTTCCTCTATGACAAGTATGAGGAATATGACAATGCCATCATCACTATGATGAATCACCCATCTGATGCCTGGAAGGAAAGCCAGTTCAAAGACATTGTCACTAAGGTACAAAACATAATTTAAAAGCATATGGCAGTGCTAACAATTACTTCTCTTGACAGGAATACAGCACAGAGCTGCCTTTTTTTTTCCCAAAAAAATTGTTTAACTTGATTATGTTTGTCATAGGTGGCTAACGTTGAGCTGTACTACAAGGCCGTCCAGTTTTATCTCGAGTTTAAACCACTGCTGCTGAATGACCTCCTTATTGTCCTCTCTCCAAGACTGGATCACACACGTGCTGTCAACTTCTTCAGCAAGGTCAGTATGATTTTCTTTGACTGTTTCTTTGGTTCAAATCAAAAGATCAAGACTTTTGCCAGACTGAAAAATGATAAACATTTCTGTCTGTTCAGGTGAAACAGCTGCCTCTGGTTAAGCCTTACCTAAGGTCTGTCCAGAATCACAACAACAAGTCGGTGAATGAAGCACTTAACAACCTCTTCATCAATGAAGAAGACTATGCGGTACGGTTTCATTTTCATATTCATCAGTTGGGTCTTATAACATGTGCCGTGCTCTGATGTTTGATTACAAGAGAAACTCTTTGTTATTGTTAATTCCAGCAAGCACACATTTAAAACGTTGCAGTTGTTCCGCATCTTGCTTTCTCAGCCTAATCTCACAGTTGTTTCTCGTGTTACTCAGGCGCTGCGCACTTCCATCGACGCTTACGACAACTTCGACAACATCTCGCTCGCCCAGAGCCTGGAGAAGCACGAGCTGATTGAATTCAGGAGGATCGCAGCCTATCTTTTTAAAGGCAACAACCGCTGGAAACAGAGTGTCGAGCTCTGCAAGAAGGACAAGCTCTACAAGGTGCGTGGGTACAAAATTAACAAATGAGTTGCAGAAGAAAAGTACGTTCCTAAAAGCAATGTAAATATAAATTTTACATTTGAGCGTGGAAACAAACGATTAGGTGTGTCAGTTTGTTGACCTGGCTTTTTTTTCTGCAGGATGCCATGCAGTACGCATCAGAGTCCAAAGACACTGAGCTGGCAGAAGAGCTCCTGGCTTGGTTCTTGAAGGAAGACAAGAAAGAGTGTTTTGCTGCCTGCCTATTCACCTGCTACGACCTGCTGCGGCCCGACGTAGTACTGGAGACTGCCTGGCGACACAACATCATGGACTTCTCCATGCCGTACTTCATCCAGGTCATGAGGGAATATCTCACTAAGGTGGGTTGGCCAGAGGTAATGAGGATTAGGACAAAGTAAATGACTTTATGATAAGGCCTCTAAAGAGAGAAAAGCATCTCATGTTAGAAACCCAATTTATAATTGTAAGGTCAAAAGTTTACATACACTCATCATGGGTATGTGAATGTCATTGCAGCTAAGTGATTTCTTTGAGGTGTTCGCTTTCCAGGGTTAAGTGATTGTACAGCATTCATCTTTAATATTTTTAAAAACAAGAATTGGGTGCATACGTTTGAATTTTCTCTAATCCACACAGACACAAAGGTAAATACAGGGTACCATATATACATAAATCCCCACTTATATTTAGTTAAATGTCCCTTAGCAAGCATCGACCAGATGCTTTTGGTAGCCATCAATAAGCTTTCATTATAATTCTGGCTGAATATTTGACCACTCTTCTTAACAGAATTGGAAGAATTCATTTTAAATTAGTTGTCTTTTATGTGCATTCCACAAATTATAAATAGGATTGAGGTCGGGGCTTTGGAAAGGCCATTCTAGAAACGTATTTTAAGTCTGCTTTATTCATTCCAAAAACAGTTCTGGTGTGTTTTTAGGATCATTTTCCTGTTAGAACATGTAATTCTGTCCAAGTTTCAATTGTGTAGCTGATTTAAGATTGAGTTGAAGAACTTGGAGATAATCCTCCTCCTACATTATTCCATACACGTTGTGCAATGTACCAGTACTACTGGCATCAAAACAGCCCCAGAGCATGATGCCGCCACCACCATGGTTGACAGCTGGTACTTATGTTTAAAACCCTCACCTTTACTTCTCCAAAGAAAGCATTTGTCTTGTTCATGTGGTAAGCTGTAAATTACTCCGCTTGAAGGTGTTTATTTTGGAGCAGGGGCTTCTTTTTTTTTTGGTGATGTTAAACTTGCTTCACAGTAACAAGTGTTACTGGTGTTCCAGCAGTTTCCAGCTCATGACAGGCTTAAGCCTCATGGTGGTTCCTGGGTTGTTCCTGAACATCCTAACCCATTTCCTCTCATCTGAGGGTGACAGCTTGGGTCTTCCAGACTGTAATATAATATAAAAGTAATAATAGTATATATAAATGTAATAATTTAGAAATGGGAAGAGTTTTGTAAGAGACCTTCCCAAATTGTCTTCACTGAGTTATTTGGACTTTCCAATTGTTCTATTGGTCAACCCAGTGAGTGCTGTCAAACAAATCCTTTTCATGCTGGTAAAGAGAAACGACCAGTTGTAGTCAATTCTGATCACTAATGAGAAGTTAATAAGTCTTGTCAAGTTAAATTTATGTGCATTTTTGATTCTGTCTAAATAGCAGAAGATCATAAATAAATACAAACTTGTGCACCAGACCCTTGTCTTTTAAAATCATTAAAGATGTATGCTGTACAATCATTCCACCCTAGAAAAAGAACATCATAAGCCCAAAGTAACCATGACATTCATGCCCATGATGAGTGTTTGTGTGTGTCCAAACCTCTGACCACAACTGTATAAGGACATGCAGAGATGTTTCTTCTGCTGTTAGATTTAAAGACTTAAATTAGTCTCATCGTCCCTTCAGCCATCTGTGGAAGACTAAGACAAATCTTAAGAAATCTTTTTTCTGATCAGTGCCCAGGATTTCCATCCATCTGTTACAAGAAACAGTAGCAGCAGCTAAAATGTGTTTGCAAATACTGTTGGACTCTCAACAGTATTGCACAGTTAAAGCCCCCACCTCCCAGTACTGCCAGTTCTTTCCTTCATTCATGTTCATCTTCCTTTGCATCTGTCAGTCACCATGTGTCATCACTGGTGTTTTCCTTTTTTCATTTGGGTTTCCATCTATTCAAGCTGCTTTTCCATACAAATGTGTTACGGAGGAGATTCATGACTGCTGTGTGACTCATTACGCCATTTATCTCTGTTACATGGCAAGCAAAGCCCACACGAAAGAGAAACACCTGATTCTTTCATAACAGCGCGCAGACCCGAGTGAAGCATTTACACATTTATGTTCCAGTTTTTGATGATAAATTCAAAAATATTTCAGTCTGTTATTTAAGCTGTTAAAGAAACAAAGTGATTGTGTCAAGTTAAATGAAAGGATTGTGTATATCTGGGTCTTTTTTAGCGACATAGAGGAGCCATGTTGTTTATACTAGTCTAAAAAGTGAGGCACAAGTTCATGGTAGCAGGTTTGATCTCAAGTGTGCATTTGTATCAAAAGTGGCATTAATTACCCGCATCACTCGTAGGATTTTTATATTTCTTCTTTAAGTGACAAGTCCTCTGTTTGCTCTCTCTCTCTCTTTCTCTCTGTCACTTTCTATTTTGGGAGACTCCCATTTGTTTTTTCCTCCCTAAGTTGCCTCTCTGAATTTCCTTTCCAGGTTGATGCGATAAAGGAAAAGGTGAAAGTCCAATCCATTTTCTAATCATTCTTTTTGACCCTGTCCCCTGTCCTGTAGCCTGTAGTTTGGAGCAGTAAAACTAGTACAAACTGCATGTTCCCTCCCCTCCCGTCCCCTCTCCCATGTCACTCTCTGCTGCTTCTGACTGTAAATTCCACATCTTCACTAGACCACCTACCAACCCACGAGACTCCAGAGCGGGGCTCTTCATACCCATCAAGAGCCCTGATCGGCTTGCTGGTGTGTCCGTGACGGCTTGAGTTTTGCCTCAGGCCAGGAATCACAGAACTGATTGGTGAATTGGACACGTAGCTGACAGCTAAACTCAGATTAATTGCTGATTCAGCTCCTGAGACTTTATGACACTTCCACAGTCATTTTTTTGAAGATCTGTTATAGCAGTGCAACGGCAACGGCCACCTCCCGCAGCTGAAAGCAGCTTCAGAGTCTCTCAGTTGGTCTTTGTAAGTCTGCCTCTTAGAGAAAGCCCTTTCACATATTTGTGTCAGACGTGCAACCGAGCCCTCGACTGAAGCCAGCATGCTTATCAGCTCTCCTCGGCCGTGGGTGAACAGTGCCACTCTGCTTAGCCTCCCCTCACCTGCTGTGGGTCAGGTCCTTTTTCTGAGATTTGTAGATTAATTCAAGTTTTACTGTCTCGTACCTCTGCTCAGCTGCGCTCTACTGCTAACAAGTTTATTTCAGGAAGCCGATGTGTTTATACTGTCGATGTTCTAGGTTTGCCTTTTTTTGGTTTTAATCAAATAGTGGGAGGATATTGTACTGTTTAAACAGTGGTGCATTAGCATAGACTGCAGCTGAGTGTAATATTAGCATTAGAGGAGCCACAGAGGCTCCATTTTAACAAAGTATTTCTTTTCTGTTGTTTTCTGTCTGCCTGTACTTATTTCAGTGCTATAGTTACAATACTGGCATTAGAAACCATAAATGTTAGCCTGTTACATGCATTTTTAGAGGGGTGTATTTTTCTCTTTGTTTCTTTGAGTATTCTTGCAAAGTGAGCTCTCTTCAAGCGACAAATTGCTTTTGTGGGTCAGGGAATAAAATCTGTAGTCCGGGTGTATCCACTGGGGAGAAAAAAATCAGAACTTGTAGAAAACGACCAGCATGCATTTCCCTCCTCCTCCCTTGGTAGCATCAGCTGCACTCAGGCCAGGCTAAGAGACATGTTGTTGGCTGTGCCTGCTTCTTGGAAACGTTGAACTGGCTGTACAGTACCATCCCCTCCACCCTGTCGTTCACACTCCCTCCACTTTGGCTCTCTGCTTCTCTGTCTTTCTCTCATGCACTCCTCAAGAAATAAATGACTAAACTGCTGCTTCAGCATGTCTCTAATAAATCGGCACACTTTTCTTAAAACGGCCTCTTAACTAGATCGACTGATGTTTTTCTTTTTCACTAGTAAACCAGACAGTATGTAGAGAACTGAACCCAAAACCACCGTGAGAGAATCCAACCCCCCTTTTTGTTTAAGTTATCTTATCTCAACTGCAATGCACGCTGGCGTAGCCGAGAGCACTGAGGGTAATATCTGAAGCTTCCCGCTGGCTGCTTAATTCTCTGAATTGTTTCAACTGTATCTTTTGTCCTTCGACTGTCATTGTCTGCTTCTGAGCTGAGCCTAAAACACCAAAGAAGAAATAATGGGAAGTTTGAGAAAGTTCATCTCAAGGCTTTTACATGTTTTACAGAGCTGTTTACACCCATGCAGGGAGTTAGAGATACGATATGTAGCATGTTAGCTGCACAATAAATAATATTAAAGTCACAAAAGCGAACTTCTGATTTTCAGGCTTTAGAAAATGTAGTTTAAAGCCTGAAAAGTCTGGGAGGCTTCATCCAATCACACCTCTTTTCTGGTAAAGGTCAGGTGAGTAGTAAAAAAAACCAAAAAGGAATTAAAACACTTTATTGCATGATTGGAAGGAGGAAGCAAGGGGTTATCAATCTATATATATTTACCTTTTCATTTTATTTGACCTTATTTTACATTTATTTAATTTTGCCTGTATATAATGGCCACTTTTGCCTGTAAAAGTATTAAATCCTGGAAATACCAAGTTCTTACTGGTGTGGATTGGCATTTGTGTTTTCAGAACACACTGGATGCTAAGCTAGGAAACAAAGATGACGACAGATCCAAGCAGGTTGGTTAGTATACGACAGTGATTTTTAAAAAAAGACTGAAAATGAGGTTAAATTAAAGGTAAAAGGTGACAGTGAGATAGTTGAAATTGCGTAGTTGTAGTGTTCTGGAAGAAAAGCCTGATGTGAGGGTGTTTGCACTGGTGCAGGGTGGGTTCTCTACATACTCACAATTGTTCAACATGTTAGAGTAGATGTTTTTGGGTGGCTGGATGGTGGGACCATTATTACCCAGTAGCTGTTTGTCTTTGTCTCCCCTCCTTACTCCCTAATTCGTTTCACAGTAAGTGGATGTCCATAAGGTAGAGTGCTGTATAGAGTAGCCAGTAGCTCTGTAGTTGTAGTTATTCCTCTTAGGCTCCTTAGCGAGGCCTGCTTCCCGCAGCCTGTTTTTATTTAAATCTGGACTGTAATCGTCTTCGCCTGTCAGGAATGGTCCCATCCGTCAGCCAGTGAAATAACCCAGAGGTCAGTTTTTACAAACCCTTGCTCTTCAAGAGCCCCGTCGTCTTCACTTTAATTGAAGTGTGACACATCCGCTGTCGTCGTGTGCCCCACAGGTGGACAAACTCGAAGCCTCCGAGTCTCTGAGGAAACAGGAAGAGCAGGCTACAGAGTCTCAACCCATTGTTTACGGTAAAAAAGGCCTCATGTTCAAAACTGGATCACCGTAGTGCCTTTTGAGGATAGATTTAATAGTTTGATCGCAGCTGTGGTGTTTTTAAGTACTCATCTTGGCGTTGTCTTGCAGGCACACCCCAGCTTATGCTCACAGCAGGGCCCAACGTGCCCGTACCTCCTCAGCAGCCCTACGGCTACGGCTACACAGCAGCACCCAACTACGGCCAGCCGCCACAGACCACCTTCGGTTACGGCATGTGAACACCCAACTACCCACATCCTCCCCCACCCACAACTCAACCCAACACCTTCCTTCCATCTGTTCTCCCTCCTTTGTGTTCCTCACCAGCTTCCCATGGTCTTCTACTCACAACAGGGGCCACAAGCAAGCAACAGCCCACTCTCGTTTCTGGCACTATTTTTTTATTCTGTCGTCCTGTTCCAAGAGAAAACACTTAACTGCATCGAAGGACTTTTATTTGTATTGTTTGAAAGAAATTGGACCACACGTTTGTTTTTTTTCCACATTCCATATTTATGACTACTTATTATGATATTTTTGTGTGGTTTTGTTTTGTTTTGGGTTTTTTTTGTTAATGTCAAAATTTTTTATTGGTTTATGGAGAAGTGGACTTGCTCAAGCTCAGCAATGAGCCTTTGAAGTAGGTGGAGGAGCATTGGATTTTGCACTCATGAAGAAATTAATGTAGAAGAGCTCTTACTTTTGATGTACTGAACATGTGGACAGCTTACATTGTCTCGTTTGTCTGTATAATGCATTTCATCATTGTATATTCTGAGGAAAAAAGGTTACATATAATATTGAACATATATTGCCATTTCAGTGGCTATAGCTAGCAACACTAAGTAATGATAGTATATTCTGCACAGGCGTGTAGCTTTATGGAGTTTTAAATGCATACAGACGTATGTCACTGTGTGACTGGGAGTGTGTGTGTGTGTGTGTGTGTGTGTGTGTGACCTAAAGGTCTGAATAAGAATTTTAACCCCCCTCTCTCTCAGCCTGTACTGGGCTTCTTCACTCCACCCATCTAGATATTAGCTCTCCCTCATTAGCTCCATATATTAAGGTGACCTCTTGTGCTGTGTACAGTGCTTGTGTGAGACTGTATCTGTGTATGTGCAAGGACGGGACCACGGCCACTAAACCCCAGGGCCCTTAACCGTACCGTGTGTATGTATTTACTCTGAACCCTTTTTGTGCTGAGGTCCGTGTATGCCAGGTGTTGTGGTGTTCCCCTCGGTCACCGTTACTTTTTTTTTTTCCCCTCTTTTTCTTTTTCCTCCTCGCGTGTACAGATGTGAAGAATTGAAAACTTTTAGATGGAGACCCCCACCTCTCTGTCGTCCATCCCCTCCCCTGTCTTGTTACCTCCTTTGTTAATGCTTAGTGGCAAGAACAAAGAAAGAGGCAGAGGAAGACAGGCTGGTGGAACGTTTAGTGTTTTAACGACAGCTCGATTAGCTCCATAAACACTCCTGTAGGTTGTGTGTTTAGATGGTTACGATGAAGAAATTTACTAAGTCTCCATACATCCAGTTCTCTGTCAAGAATGGTTTGAAATAACAGCCTGTTACTTACCTTGATGTACTTAACTTCCTTACATGCTTTAAGCTGTGTGTGTAAAGTGTCATCCTAACCCTGACATAAGTTGAATTCCTTTCTGTTGTCATGCATATTAATAAAGGGGATCTGTCATTGATAAGTGGAAGAATATGACTTAATTGAAAGGGAACTACTAGCCTAAATAAAAACTAAAAATTGTACCCTGTCTCTGTGTGTGATGGCAAAAAAGTTGATTATTTTTTCAGTATACATAAAACAGACTACATCAGTTTAAATAGGCAGTAACTACAAAGAAAACCCTTGAGGCTCTTTTCTGAAGTGAGAGGGTTCTGTCATATTTGGGGCCTGCTTATAGTGATGAATAACTGGGTGTGCCTCAGAGGTTAGGAGATTTGAAGACTTGGAAAAACCCAGAAGCTATTCTAATGGTTGCTGAATCTATTTATAGAGTTAACAGCTCAAATACATGAATGCCAGTGTTTTCCATACTAGTAAACTATTAGTCTTTATTGTTACATTCCTTTACATTTTAACCCACATTGAAACATGTTAAATTAGACTGTAAATACAATGGCGGGACCAGATGAGAACTTCTCACGTGTTCTCGTTTGAATCCAGTGGTCAGGTGATCAGCCCGTCATGGTCTGGACCTTTCTTTCCACCTGATTGCAGTACTTTTCGCAGAGTCCTGTAGCCCTGTAGTGGATTAACAAGCACAATTCAATGTATTTGTATGGCAGTGATTCATAACAACAGCCTCAAGGCACTCTACATTATTAGGTAAAGACCCTACAATCACACAGCTCCCTATGAACAAGCACTTGGGACAGTGCTCCCAACAGTGGGAGGAAAAACTCTATTTTAACAGGAAGAAACCTCCAGCAGAACCAGACTCAGGGAGGGGCAACTGTCTGCTGCAACCCGCTGGGGGTGAGGGGAAAAAGAAGACACACTATTTGAGAAAGAGCCACTATAGGAGAAATGCAGAGTGGTTTACAAACACACAGCAAGGTGAATGAAGGGGAAACACTTTACATTATGTGAACCCCCCCCCCTCCCCCCCCCCCCCCCCCCCCCCACACACACACACACACTTACTTAAGCTCCTGGAGCTTCTTCTGTTTGAGCTCATCGAGGCGCAGACGTCTCTGCCGGGTTTCCTCCATCAACCGTTCGGCCTCCTTGAAGGTCTCTTTGCGCTTAGCTGTGGCTAAGCTCTCGCGTTCCTTCATCTGCTGGCGGATGGCCTGCGCGTGCTGCTGCACTTTGTGATGCTGCCTGTCGTTTTGCTCCTGCTCTTTGACCATCTCTTCCTGCTGCACTCTGCGTGGAGAGAGCACTTTTAACGGAGCGTATTAAGATTATTTGAAAATCGGTTTCGAACGGACTTTCTTACTTTAGCAGCCTCTCAAACGCTGCCTTCTCCCGACTCGCCTCCACTGACAGATTGCGCTCTTTGTAGTGAACCTGCTCCATGTGAGCCGATCTCAGCGTCGCCTCCAGCTGCACTTTCTTTGCAGCCCGCTCCCTCTCTTTTCTCCTCCACTCTCTCTCTGCAGCGTCCTGGTTCCTGCGAGCACGGAGCTCATCCTTCCAGACAAACATATACACAAGCACAAGTAGCTAAGAACATCTGTAAATCTTCTGCCAGGTTTCAAATCTTCATATATTGCACATCTGTTAGATCCTGACCTGCTCAGCCTTGTAGTCTTTTTCTTTTTCTTGCTGAGCCCTCAAACGAGCAATCTCCAATTCTTTCTCTTTCTTGATTCGTCTTTGCTCTGCTTCGTATTCTGCCTGCTGCTCCTGCAGGTTTAATGAATTGCTAATGTTAAAAACAATGTCAGAATCAAATGTGTGTGTCACATGATGTAGCTTGCTCGTCCACAAAGAACAGTGGGCTGTGACCTGCTTTTTTAGGAGATACTCCTTCACTCTCATGTCAGCCAGCTTCTCCTCCTCTATCCTCCGCTCCTTTGCCCGCATGGTCTCTGCGTTGATGCGCTTGATCTCCTCCTGCAGAAGCTGTTGCTCCATCCTCTTCTTCTCCAGCACCTGGAGGAAGACATGGGTCAGAGCAGAAACTGAGCGCGGTGTACGTTAACTGCATGTGTGGATGTGTCCTCCGCGTGCACCTCGAGATCCTCCAGGTTCATTCTCTCCTGGTCCTCTCGTGTCTGCTGACTCTCTTTCTCTTTCTTGCCTTCCTCCAATTCTCGGTTCTCCAGGCGTTTCTGGATCTGATCGTTAATTTCCTGCCTTCCCCTGAAATATAAAGCACACACACACGTGTTGACAGTGCTCCTAGTTGACCTCCACTGCTCATTATTAGGATTTCTGCGATCTCCCAAACAGAAGAAGACGAAGAATGACGTTAATTGCAAACAAATCAATCCGTGAATAGAGGGTGATAGAGGGTGTGTTTCTGATAGGGCTCCATTTACTTGACTCTCTGCTGCCTGCGTAGCTCTTCAATCTTGTTCAGAGTCTCCAGAGCCTTGCGGCGCTCCACCTCCATCATGTTGTCCAGACGCCTTTCCTCCTCTGTCAACTCCATCTGGATCTGCTTCTTCTCCTGGATCTGGTAGTCACGGTTTGCTTGGCACTGAGCACCTAAAATCAGCTGAGACGACCACACAAACACAGGTTTATTATTGTGTACTGGTATGTTTATATTTTTTTAAAGGTTGGTCATCCACACATCTGCACTTTCTTCCTACCTGGTTGAGCTGTTTGATCTCATCTTCCTGTTCCATCCTTAAAGCATTACTCCGCTCCACCAGGCGCTGTGCACGTTCCCGGGCTTCAATCTCCAGCTCAGTCAGTGGCTGGTTCTGCTTACGGGACAGGTCTGCCTCATGGATCCTATGCTTCCTTTCCTCTGCAGCTTTCTGAATAAAAAGTACATAAAAAATACTAATTAAATCAGTGGACTTCTTTGTTGTTGTTATTTTAAAATTGCAGTCAGCTTTCCTACAAGTTCCTCTTCTTTCTTCCTCAGGTAAGCCTGCCTCAGGGCCTCTCTCTCCTCCTTGAGCAGCAGCCAGGATGTTGAGTTGAGCCTCTTAAACTCAGCTGGTGGAAGTAAGACGGACTCTCTTGAAGGATCTCTCTGGGGGATCCTGGCATGATGACATGTGGTATAATGTTTCAAAAACTTGGTATACTGTATTAACATCAGCAATAGCAATCTGATTAGCCTGCCGAAATACGGCAGAGGTTTATCACAGAGCAGCACACACACTTTACAGACTCTCTTCATGTTTTATTCAAATGAGCTCGTTTCATGCTGGCCTACCGCAGATTTCGGATGAGGTCTTTGGTGATGATTTGAAGAGTCTCTCCTTCCTGGTTCTTCCATGAACAATCCTTTGCTACACATGCTGATTTTACCCGTTTGTCAAACTGCAATGACATCCACACAGAGATTTAGCTGTAATTAGCTCCCAAACTCATCCACGACCTCTGTTCTCACTGCAGCTACATGCAGTTTCTGATGATATCTGGGGATATCATTGTGAATAATAAGAGTTGAGCGTTTCCCTCCATTTCCCGCTGAGTGTGCAGGGACCCACACTCACCGATTTCTGGTTCTCAAACAGATCTTCATCCACCCGAGAAACGGGAGCCAGTGTGCGGTACCGGCCGAGGTACATTTTGCCCCTGGATGACGTGGAGCTCGAGGCAAGTCTCTGCGGGGCAGTAATTACAACGCTCAGGTGTTATCAGCAGATAACGGTCACGCATTTGAACTCTGGGATTTAGCATAGAATAGCTTTTTTATTTTTAACCTAACACTTACCATAGCTCTCGGTTACTGTGGGTCAGTGAAACAGACTATATTTGTTAAAAAAAAAAATACTAAACTCTAAATATTATACTTTGCTCTTGGATAACTTCCAGCTAGCTCAAATATTTAATGTGGTTTTTAAAAGAAATTAGCGTACTACTTATATCGGCTCCAGCTCACGGGGCACTGACTTTGAAATGTTTGGTTACCCGTTGTCATGGGAACAGGAGGAAGGGCAGACCTCACGTGACCGCAAAGTAGTGCTGTGGAAAATTTGGTATCGATTCGATACCATGTAAATACGGGGCCAGTGCTGCTGATACCGATACTGACTAACATATAAAGGCAGCTTATGCAGGGGAGAACATATCGCCATGATATTTGAGATGAATCGTCATCAATCTGAAACTTCTGACCACATTTTAATGAACGCTAAATCACTTCGATTTCTACTTTCCACAACACTTTCACACAACAAAAATCGATTTGCCCAGCTCTAGTGTAATGATGGAGCTAGGAATAAAAAAAAAAACACAAAAGACGCTTTTTAAAACCTTATTTTCAGGCAAAGCCGCTAAGCAGCAAATAGGGTTTTAAGATTTAACTGGCGCTTTAAACATGTATGCTGTATGTTCTGTAAATTTTGCTAATATTTCAAAATGCCCGAGATGCCCAACGGCGTTACCAACATGGCTGCAAAGAAACAAAACTTACTCAAACAATGTTATTGGCTTATTAAACAGTGGTTAGCTAGCTGGTAAAATGCTACACTGTAGAAATATTTGTGTTTACTTGAATACAGGGGGAAATTGCTAACACTAAAAACAGCGCTAACAAGCTTGCTCATTCCGCGGAAATACTCGTAGTTACTTAGATTTAAATTACAATTTATGTCGTTATGTGTTATTTAATTTCATACAGTCATTGCCACAGTTATACAGAGCATTATCCGGACCGTACCACCACCGTCGGCTTTCGTGGCTGGGCGGTGCTAGTTGGCCCACATGATGCGGAAATTTTGCACAAAAAATCCTTCAGCCCCGAAACGAGCAGAACTTCAGAGAGAACTCACTCTAAACTCAGGGAAAGTTAATCTGCGAGATTTTACGCATACACGGAAAAGCGGAAGTGGACACACCGAGGTTTCTGCAGGTATATATACATTAAAGACTTGGGTTTTGTAGATTACACTGTGTTGTGCACAATGGAACTGTATTACCCACAACTCTCGTGTGCAACAAAAGATTTATGCACTGCCACAAATACCGTGGTCTCCCTCCTGAATTTATGAATGTGTCTCCGGTCTTTTTGCTGATGAGGATCACACTCACACACCCCTCCATTTGGATAGGAGCCTCCCCCTGGTGTACAGCAGCTATTGGACTCCTCAGTAAATCATTAAACGCATCAGTCCGAGGACTCCTGTCATGGCATTATCAGATAGATAAACAGCAACAAGAAAATAACACTTGATAAAACAGAAGGACTTCTGCCTGAAGGACAGAAGATCACTCTCAGGTGATAGTGTCACAAACTGATGGTCACCTCCTCCGGCCCTCGTGAAGCCAGCGTGCAGCGCAGGGTACCCGCCATAATTCAATCAGCTTCAGGGTGTAGAAGTTGACCATTAACCTCTGGTGCTGATTGCAAACACTTCTTTGCTTGTAAGCAGCTGCCTGTGTACAGTGGATCCTGAAGCAAAGTTCACTGCTACAGGCTGCAAAAGGCAGGAGCTCCTCTGGAAGCTGCTTTGCAAGTGTTTTAGGACTGAGCTGCAACCATGGCTGCCTCAGGTTATGGATACTACAGAAGTACAATATTTCTGGCCATGTTTGTGGGCTACACATTGTACTACTTCAACAGAAAGACGTTCTCCTTCGTGATGCCTTCTGTAATGCAAGAGATCAAGCTGGATAAGGACGATCTGGGTATGTCAGTACTATAAACTTGAACCCTGTGTACCTTCTATAAATGTGAGAACACTGATGTGCCTTTACAACAATTGTGCAGCAAGTGCATGAGCGCTCCTCTTTTCTCAGGTATGATCACCAGCAGTCAATCTTTGGCCTACGCTATTAGTAAGTTCATCAGTGGTGTCCTGTCAGACCAAATCAGCGCCCGCTGGCTCTTCTCCATTGGCCTGTTCATGGTGGGAGGCATCAACGTGATCTTCTCTTGGTCCTCCACTGTCGCTGTCTTCTCTGCCCTCTGGTTTCTCAACGGTCTGGGCCAAGGCCTGGGCTGGCCTCCCTGTGGCAGGGTGCTGCGCAAGGTATATGACCCGGTACCCTCTAATTCAAATTGAGTTTAAAATTTAAGTTTCTTCTGAGTGTTACAAAAAACAAACCGACACTGCAGTAGGAAAATACAGAATGAGCTAATAAAGTAAAGCAAGTAAACAGGATGAAATAATGAAATGGACCTAAAACTGTTTGTATTCTCTATAAGATCTTGAATGAACTGGAAACTGATACTCTCGTCTGGATTATTTTTTGGTCAGCAGCTCACTGCTGAGTGACATTTCAGACACTGAGATTCACCCTATAGCTGTCAGCGATCATGCTTCTGTATCTTTAACACTAATGCACAAGAATAATACTACGCCAAGTAAAAACTGGAGATTTAACACATCACTACTTAAAGATGAAGACTTTATTAAATATTTTAAAAAGGAATGGATTTCATATTTAGACTTTAATGACACTCCCGGAACATCTGCTTCTGTTCTATGGGAAGCAGGAAAAGCTGTGATGAGAGGTAAAATAATTTCTTTCTCATCACACAAAAAGAAAGAAGAAAACAAAAATATTCAGGAATTAGAAAAAACCATCAAATCCTTAGAAGAAGCCTACGCGTTCCACCAAGATCAAGAAATAATGAACAAAATATGCAAAACAAAACTAGAATTAAATGAAATTATTAATAGAAAAACACAATGCCTTGTACAAAGACTTCGCTTGCAGAATTTTGAACACAGTAACAAATCAGGTCGATTTCTAGCAAACCAGTTAAAAATAAATAAAGAAAAAACAACTATATGTGCTACTAAAGATTTATCGGGGAACACAATATATGACCCTGGAAGAATAAACAACATTTTTAGGGATTTCTATGAAACTTTATATTCACCACAAATAAACCCGTCTAAAAATGAAATTGATTTGTTTCTTGACAACGTAACTCTTCCAAAATTACTAGACAGTCAAGCAATAGCACTGGATTCGCCACTGACGCCAGGTGAACTCCAGGAAGCCCTGATAAGTATGCCCAATAACAAGGCTCCAGGTCCAGACGGCTTTCCTGCAGAATTCTACAAAGAATTCTGGACAATTTTGGCACCAGTATTCCATAGATTGTTGCAGGAAATCAAGAAAAATGGCAGACTACCACCAAATATGAATTCTGCCAACATTAATCTCCTGCTAAAACCAGGAAAAGACCCTTTATTTCCCTCAAGTTATCGTCCAATATCCCTTATAAATGTAGACCTTAAAATAATCTGCAAAGCTCTCTCAAAGAGATTAGAGAAAATAACCCCCCTCTTAATTCATCCTGACCAAACTGGTTTCATAAAAGGTCGGCACTCCTCAACAAACACTCGTAGATTATTTAATTTAATAGACTACTCATACAATAAAAACATTGAAACCATAATATTATCTCTAGATGCAGAAAAAGCATTTGACAGAGTTAACTGGAAATTTTTATTTGCAACTTTACACAAATTTGGTTTTGGAAACTCTTTCATAAATTGGATAAGAATATTATACAATTCCCCAACAGCTCGTATCAGAACAAATGACCAGACATCCTCCAGCTTTTGTCTCATGAGGGGCACCAGACAGGGATGCCCACTCTCCCCTTCACTTTTTGCAATTTTTATCGAACCTCTAGCAGCAGCATTTAGACAGGCTACAACAATTAAGGGCATAAAATGTAAGAACGTAGAACATAAAATCAGTCTCTATGCGGATGATGTGTTGCTTTTTCTGCAAAACTCACAAATCAACCTCTCTGAGGTAATTACTCTAATAAACTGGTTTTCAAGAGTTTCAGATTATTCAATTAATTGGCCAAAATCTACAGTTCTTCCCATTAACTGCTCCTTCCATAATTCATCTTCTGCCCCACTACAATCTGGAAATATTAAATATTTAGGTATTAATGTTTCTCCTAAGCTTTCAGACTTAATTAAATTAAACCACATCCCACTTCTAAAGAAAGTAGAAGGCGATCTGACTAGATGGAAATCTCTACCCATATCACTCATGGGAAGGGTCGCCACTATAAAAATGATGATCTTGCCAAAAATAAATTACTTATTTTTAATGATCCCCAACAAACCATCACAAGATTGGTTCAGATCTCTGGATTCACATATTTCTAAATTCCTTTGGAAAGATAAACCCCCGCGTATCAGCTTAAAAACACTACAAAGAACCAAGGATAGAGGAGGATTAGATCTGCCTAATTTTCACCAATACTTCTTAGCCAACAGGCTTCAGTTCATCTCAGAATGGTTAAAATGTACCCTCTTAGATGAGCCCTGGCTAGATGTTGAACAGGCACTATGCAATGATCTAGAGATTTCAGACCTACCATTTATTAGCTCAAACATCAAAAGACATGAATGCTTTAAAAGCATCAACATCAGCTTTTCTCTGACAGCATGGTGGGAGTTTCTAAAAATAACGGAGTCTTCATTAATCCCATGCAAACGTACACCTATCTGGAATAACCCTGACATATTACAAAACAATAATAAGATTAATTTCCCAGAATGGAGTTGTAAAGGAATTAAATACTTAGAACATATATTAGAGGGAACAGAATTTATTCCATTTGACAGACTAGTTACACAATATGGGATCAACAAGAAAAGATTTTTAGAATATCAACAAATTAAATCCATAGTAAAAAAGAAATTTAACCTCAGTCAAGTTGAATTACAAACACCACCAGGTGTGGTTCAATTTCTTACTCTTAAATCCCCCAAACTATTATCTAAAATATACAGAACACTTTCTAAAATAGATGAATCAATATCCCTTCCTATTGCAAAGTGGGAAGCAGATTTATCAGTCAGCTTAGACCAAAACGTCTGGTCTCAGATGTGCTTAAAAACCTTTAAATTGATTAAAAATCCCAATCTGCAATTAATACAATACAAAATACTGCATAGAGTGCACTATACAGGTCATCGAATGTTCAAGATGGGCTTTACATCCGCCAACAACTGCTCACACTGTCAAGGCAATACACCAGACAATTACATCCACGCTCTTTGGTTCTGTCCACCAGTGCAGAAGTTTTGGCACGAGATATGTGAAGACTTATCAAAGTGTCTGAAATGTAAAATTCCAACCTCCCCTTTAGTATGCTTGTTGGGAAATTTGGATGATGTCACTACAGAAACTAATACAGTCCACATGGTTTTTACTGCCCTATGCATCGCCAAGAAAACGGTCCTCATGAACTGGAAAAATAAAAATAATCTTAATTCTAGCCAATATAGAAACTATCTAATAGATCACATTAGTCTCGATATAGCCTCTGCCACCACATTAGATCAATCCCTCTGGGCTCCTTTGATCGGCTCCATCACCTAGCGGGGTTGGGGGGTCGTGGTTTGGTCCCGCCTTGGCTATTGTGGTTGATGTGGAGGTTGGGATGGGCTTAGGGCACCTGGAGGACCCCTAGAGACGTTATCCCTGGAGGGCTTAACCCGGGGGTTGTGTTCATAACCTGGTTAGTGGCTCTGGTCGCTCTCAGAGGGTGTTCTCCTCGTGGCTGCGTGCAGCGGGGCTGGAGGATGGTCTGTGCTGGCGGACGTAGGTTACTGGCCTGGTGGCCTGGCTGCCCCTGAGTGGATCCGGGGCGGGCGTGGGGGTTTGGGGTTCGGGGGTGCTTCGCCTCCGTGCTGGGGCTCTGGCTGGGCCTTGGGGGCTTCGGTCCTCGTCGGTGTGTCGCCGAGGTTGTGGGCGGGTGGGTGCACGGGGGCTCAGCCCTGGCGCAGGGGGCCTCTTGTGCATCGGCCTAACCGGGGGGCTCTTCAACTGGCAGGGAGGTTGTTCCATCTTTGCAGGAGTCCACTCTGCAGGTGGGGGAGAGACATAGGAGAGGTGGAGAATAAACTTAACCTGGGTGTCTGTGTCTTGTGTAGTCTGGGAGATGATTGAATGTTGGGGTGGGTACAGTTTCCTCTGCGGTGGGGTGGGGTGGGCTGCCCCGGGTCCTGTGGGGCTTGGCGGTGCTGCTGCCGTAGGCCCCGGTCTGGATGGGCCTGGGCTCCCTTGCCTTGGTGGATACCAGAGGACGGGGGTGCCTATTGGGGTCAGCGGGGGAGCTGGCCCTAGGGAGGGACACCCTCCCCTCCCTTCTTTTCCTCCCCATCCCCGGCTGCCTCCCTCTTCCCGCTCCACCACACCCACCCACACAGGTAGGGCTTTGGGGTGCGGGTGTGTCACCAGGGTGCAGGGGAGACATTCCCCCCCCCCCTCTGTCCTCTTCTGGCCACCTGTGCCTCAATTTTATCTCACAACTTAGACATCCACATTACTTACACTCTCATAACACACACACACATATATATATATATAGGGCCTTGAGGGTGGGCACGTTAACGGCGTCCAGTAGACGGTCTGTGTATTCAAACCTACCTCTGGCGCCGGTGCCCACCTCTCAATTTTAAATCCATGTAGACATTGAGGGTTCTCGGGAGGGGCCGTGCTAACACCTGCTGCTCTCTGGCAGCAGCACCATGCTCTCCCTTGTTTTAAACACACTTTAGAGCAACACGCAGCAACACTACACTTGAGCGGGAGGAGGAGGGTATGGGGTCTTAACACACCCCCGTTCTCTGCTAGCCATCGAGGCGGGGGGGCTGGGAAGAGATGCTGGCTGTCCGATTGGCCTCCCTGCTGCTGCGGAGCCTGGGGCGGTCTGCTAGCCTCCACCCCGGAGGGAAGGGTAACATCTCTTGGGTCTGGGTGCCGTTTCCCCCTCTGGGGGCGAGGATACCTGGACCCGGGGTATAGAGTATGTTTGGGGAGTGTGATTGTGTGTACATGTCCATTTACGTTTATTCCTACGTTGGGTGAGTGCTGAGTGTTTGTATATGTGTGCATGAGGGTGGGAATGCATGTCTGTGTCTGTGTGTGCCTGTTTGTCTGTGTCTATATGTCAGGTCGGGTCTTAGACTCCACCTCTCTGGGAACTCCCAGGCCCTCCAAGTGTGGAGGCCTATCTCCCCTCACCACACTCCCTGCCGGTGACTGATGCCCTCAGGGGTCGGTGCATTGTTGGTTCTTGGTGTCCGGGGCTGGGCGCTCAGGTCATGTGCCAGCTCACTCCCGGTGGCTACTTGGCGGGGCCTGGCGCCTGCTGCTCAGTCAGGCCTCTTCCGGGGCGCGGAGGGCCCTCGGGTCTCTGGCCTCTGTGCCTGCGGCTCGGTTCACTCTGGCACAGCTGGCTGCCGGCGGAGCCGGCGGGCACGCCGGTGCAGCCCCCTCTAGTTTCTGCCTGGCGGCTACTGGGTGACCCCTCGTCTGGGTATCCTCAGCCCTTCCCATGAAGGTGGCACGGATGCCCCTCCGGTGGTCCTCCTTGGGCTCTTGCACTCTGGGACCTCTGGATGTCTGGGGCCTGGATCTCCTCCATGCCTGCTTCATGCCCTGAGGGACAGGGCTATGGCTCTCTACATCCTCTTGCAGACCATTACATGGGGAAACCATTTGAATACAAGCGCGCCGACCCACACAGGTGTGCACACAGGTGTTCACTGTTTGTAGACTTAAATCACACCTTTCTTGGCTGCTACTTCAAAGCACATTGTGCGCTGTCTGTCCTGCGTGCTGCACAACAACATTCAATATTTAGTATTTACTGCTGTTTACACTTAGCTAGATTAATGCGATGGTGTTGTGTATAGTATGTTGCTTTGTTTTGTTTTTTTGTTTTTTTTGCTTGTTTTCTATTCTTTTTCTCTCAACAGGTGATCCCGGAGATATTTTTTTTCCCCCCTTTCTCACTGTCCCTCTCCCCTTCTGTTTTTCTTTTCCTTCCTCTTTCTTTCTCCCTTTCCTATCCCTCACTCATGTCTGTCCCGTCTGTAACAACTGAAAATAAAATAAAATAAATAATAAAAACAAAGGTCGATCAAATGGACCAATACGGCAATGCCATGATGATCCATTTGGCAAAATAAATCCATTGGGTATCCTTGTTGGTCTTCAGACAACAATTCTGACGACTAAAGAACCAAATGGGACAGGCAAAAAAGAAAAAAAAAAAAAAAGAAAAAAAAAAAAGAACTGGAAACTGATGTTAGATCCCAACTATTTTATCAGCAGGTCAGGCAGAGTTAGAGCGTAAACAGCTAATCCAAGACAATAAAACAAGTTTCTTTTTAAACTGTATTTTCATAGTGTCTTAAACAGGACTCAGAAATCTGTAACTGTTTTGTGTGTCTGAAAGAAAAAAAGAATATCTGACTTTTAAACTACCAAGTGTGGGGATCGTCTTAAAAATCCTCTGTGGGTATCAAGGAACTTCCTGCCAGGGCTGTCTTGACTTAATGTTTTTCCCTCTTTTCCTCCATCAGTGGTTCGAGCCCTCTCAGTTCGGGACGTGGTGGGCGGTTCTGTCCTGCAGCATGAATCTGGCCGGCAGCTTGGGCCCCATCGTTGCCACTGTGCTGTCGCAGAGTTACAGCTGGAGGGCGATACTGTCCGCCTCTGGAATGATTTGCATCGTTGCCTCATTTGTTTGCCTACTGGTAATCAAGAACGAGCCCAAGGATGTGGGGCTGCCCAACATAGAGGTGTCGACCAAAAAGAGCAAAGGCGGTGAGTCTGACTCTTAGTCAGGCACAATCAGAAACTGGTGCGGTTCAACTGGTTTGAACCGCTGCTTTTCTCAGAATCTTGTTAACACATAGACAATGCTCTGATAACACAAATTTGAACACACACACATGCACGTGTGTCTGTTGTCTAACGGCATGGGCCCTGAGCGCTGTAACTAAAGATCAGTAACTCGGTGGACTCTGCACTCAGCGTGTCCCTCACGTGAAACCAGCTCATGCAAAGTGTGAACACAGGATGTGATGCAAGTTTCTTTTTAAAACTGAGGAGTGCTCCCATCACCACATCACTCACATCTGTGCTCGTGGTATCCAAAAAAGGGTCTTCTGTCTGCTTCCTCTTCAGGATCCTCAAGCCATGAAAGCACCCTGTCTGAGTTTCTCCTGTCCCCCTACCTGTGGCTGCTGTCCATCTCCTACCTGGTGGTGTTTGGGGTGAAGACCGCCTGCACAGACTGGGGCCAGCTGTTTCTCATTCAGGACAAGGGCCAGTCTACACTCATGGGTACGGACGAGGGGAAAAGCAGTCGCTTCTGGAGTCTGCTTTGAAATAAAGAGTCAAACTCACTGTGTTCCTTTTCTTAGGTAGCTCATACATGAGCGCCCTGGAGGCTGGCGGGCTGGTGGGCAGTCTGGCTGCAGGTTACCTCTCTGACAAAGCTGTGGCCAGAGTGAGTTTGTTTTTTAAATATGAGTCATTATTTGATCCAAGATTATGGTCAATAACAGCCTGTTTAATATAGAGAGAACTGGACTAGAAAGGGTTTTAACCTTTGAATATTTCAATGTTATTTTTTGGAAATCGTCTTCTGTTTAAGATTGCTTTCTCCCTGTCTGCACTTTCTTCATCATTTCATAAGTTAAAGGGATAAAACACCCCTAAGTGGGCAATCAGTGTTATTTTATTCAGCTTATAGCCAGGAAATGGAACATCTCATAGTATTTTCTTTGTGTGCAGCAAGGGATGAGGCTCTATGGTAATCCCCGCCACTTCATCCTGATCTGCATGATGGCAGGAATGTTTGTGTCCATGTACCTGTTCAGACTCACTGTTACTCCTGACAGCTCAAAGGTAACACAGACACATTAATTCCTGTGACCTGTTCACACTGCACAGCAAATGCCAGACTTCAGTAGCCCTTTTTTTTTTTAAAAATCTCTCCTCTGTACATCAAGGTGTGGATACTTGGCTTGGGCGCCGCCTTCGGTTTCTCCTCATATGGACCAATAGCGTTGTTTGGAGTTATAGCCAATGAGAGCGCTCCATCCAACTACTGCGGGACATCACATGCTATTGTTGCCCTGATGGCAAACAGTAAGTTTTCATTCATTGAAAGTTAAATTCTAAAGTTGTGTTTTGTGTGTGTTGCGCTCCTTCCATTGAAATAATCCATGTGAATTCCCATTGTAGTTGGTGGCTTCCTTTCTGGACTCCCATTCAGCACCATTGCCAAGCACCATGGCTGGGAAAAGGCCTTCTGGGTAGCAGAGGTCACCTGCCTTGTCACTACTATCGGATTCTTCCTCCTGCGCAACATTCGAACAAAGATGGGACACGTGCCCAAGAAGGCGGACTGAGCTCATTCTGTGCGAGCCAGTCATTTTTACGTCTTTGTTTTTAATTAGTGATATGTGAAATAAAGTTCATAGAAATGTGCAAAGGTGCTTCTCAACATGTTGCTTAAATAGTGTGTGAACTTGAAGAAATTACTGCAAATTGCTAGAGAATGTTTTTTCTGATAATGCCTCTGCAGGACTGCAATAGTAAAGAGTGCAAAATAGGAGGCTACAACACACTGAAATGAGCAATCTTAGGTCAATGATACTTTTTCTTAGTTAACCCTATAACACTAATATCAGTTGACTTTTGCAAATTCCAGTCCTGTGAATTTGCTTTTTAATTTATTTTTTAAAAAAGCAACATGATCAGAGTACCCCATTATACCTTATTTTATCAGACATTGTACAGGATAAGAGTACTTCAATTTGTCATGTATTGCACTTTAGTGTACTTTGATGAAGTATATTGAGTAAAATATACCCACCGTTAGCGATACTGTTACAGAAACTGCACATTAGTGTTCTAGGGTTATTTTTCCAATTTTACACTTAATGCGCCAAAGTCTTCACTCACTAATTCAGTAAAATGGATTCAGAACATTTAAATACAGTATGGATTTTAATCTCTGAATTATTTACAAAACAATGTATTTACAAAGTGTTAATGCGAAAATGTGGGCAGAAAAAAAAAAAAAAAAAACGGTCCAAGACAAGAAAAAGGAGTCCACTTATTTCTTTTCAGTCTGTGAATGCGCTGATTTAAGATCCAGCTCCAAAGTTGCCGGCTTTCTCTGCTACCTCCAGTGCACTCTTCAGATTCTGATCAAAGAGCTCACACCTGAAAAGCAAGAGTAAATGTGTGGGTGTTAAAC
Organism: Neolamprologus brichardi; assembly: GCF_056152115.1. Taxonomy (NCBI): domain Eukaryota; kingdom Metazoa; phylum Chordata; class Actinopteri; order Cichliformes; family Cichlidae; genus Neolamprologus; species Neolamprologus brichardi. The sequence continues at coordinate 16,065,536 of NC_142117.1, read as the reverse complement.
AGTGGGTACAGTAATAAATTATTTCAGGATAATGCAATCCTAATTCTCTTTAATACCTGATTGGCATTTCCAGAGAATAGAACGGGTTCTTGAGGGCGAAATCTGAATACACCTCATAAATCTTCCTCAACAACGCATCGATTCCAGACTGTCGCGGGTCCGCCAGCACGATAAACTTTATCCCTGAGAGAACAAAATGAAAAAGATGTAATTTTATAATAGTGACTATCAACAAGCTGGGAAGGAAGGAATTTATACACCAGGAAGATTTATTACTGGAGTTGCATGCTGTTCACAGCTAAAATTAAATGAAATCGTTACATATGGAAGTGCTTTGGTTTTTAAATCTACAGCCAACTAAGAAATTACTTCTTTGGTATTTTTAACCTAAAATGACACTTAATTGCACCACTGACCTGTGAGAGTCTGGAAGCAGTGAAGTTTGAAGACGTCAGTTTCTAACATTTCAATCCCTGAACTGCCAGCTTCAGGGGATAACTGTGAACCTATTGCAAACAACCTGAGGGAGGGATCACAAAAATAGGTGTCTTTATTTAGCTTCATTCATAAAGTGAAGGTACATACAGTTTTTGTCTGAAGTTTAGCTACTGGGCACGAATGTCATGGTAATTTCTGGATTTTAATGAGTTCTTTGAACTGAAGAATTAAGCGTACAAGATTTTGTCTGATCCACACAGGGTTAAAAAAGGCTCAAAGGCCTAAACAAATATTTAGTTAAATGAATGTTTGCAAGTTGCATTTTGTCCAGGTGTCCTTATTAAAATATTAATAATAAAATAAAATATTAATAAGTGTATGTATACTTTCGATCCTGTGTAGAGTAGGAAAAAAATCAAACAACAGTACATACTATAAAAATGTATTGATGTAATGTATTGTTTTCACTTCCTTTGGCTCCCATTCAGAAAAAACAAAACAAAACATAAATAACACTAGTAAACACCTGGCCCCGCTGTCCACTGTGCAGCTCGGGTTTAATCCACACACACGAAATTACTTACGAGTGGAACATGGACGCCAGCATCAGCTTCTCATTGGAGCTCAGGCGCGCTCGTCCAAAGCGAATAGACACGGGATAGTTTGAAGGATCTTTCAGGTATTCAAGGATGTCCTTCCCATCTGATGTGTTCTTCCCGATCACATCAACTCCATTGATGGACAGCACTGCATGGCCCACTGACGAATGACAAGAGGTTTCAGTCCAGTCATACAGTCAAGCTAGTGACACCGCAGTATTTTTAAATGAAGAACAGTGAACATTTCAGTTAACTTGGACTGTAAAAAACGATACAAATACGCATACTATAGATAACAAACCGACAAAGACTGCATGCGAGTATTTTAGCTTGGGCATAAGGCAGGTTTCGTTAGAGATTGCCCATATAGCTAGCTAATAAATAAGCTAACGATGTGCCCGTGAGGTTACCTCTGATTCCGTCCCGCTGTCCAAACGATACGACCACCTTCTCGTCGTGGTGCTTCAGCACCAAGTCCAAAGGGTAGCTGAAGGTTTTCTCCACCTCTGCTCGCGGGACATAGTTATCATATTGATAAATTAACCCTCCAGCCTTGTTCACCACATACACACTGTATATCACCATCTTTGCAACGTCCTGCCCAGCTGACAGCGGCTGTCACATGACCTCGACGGGTGGCTAAAAATCAAATGAATAAATTAGATTTTACTTGTATTTGTATTTGTATTTGTATGTATTTGTAAAAGTTTGAGTTTTTGGTCTCAAACCTGCCGCTGTAATGACTGTGAGAATGTTTGCCAATTTCATAAGTCAAATAAAGTCAATAAAAGCGACGAAACATGAGAAAACTCAAGTTCCCATAATGCCCCAATCTCACTTCCGCAAAAACAGGTTGTCTAAGGGGCTCTTGCACGGGCGAACTTCCTTTCGCTCCGACATCTTGACGAGGAAACATGGTGAGGACAGTTATTACACGTTTGTTGAAAGAAATTAGACTTTTTTCGGCTTATCGTTAGTCATTCAGGAGTCGTAGTACCTCGGGACATTTTTTGATAGCACTGCTCTTCCCCGCACCGGGACGAGAGTGTGTGGATGAAGCAGTCATTCTTAAGATTTCACGCATTTAGCTTATGGCTAGCAAAGTAGCAGTTTGCTAAACGCACCATGCTTCCAACTACACTGTGCTCACAGAAAGGACCTTAGTAAAGTTGTCCCTCATGTGACCGCTAAATATACTAGCATGTGCACAGATGACACAAACACTAAATACTAAAGCATTGTAGTGGTGCAAATGTTAAAAATTAATGAAGACTGCGAGATTAGAAACGTTTTGAGGACGAGGCCTCCCCATGCCGACCATCCGAATTCGGCATTAGCCCCTAGCTCATTTCCCTTTTTTTCTCTTTAAAAAATATTAATGGAGTACCGATGCGAACTTGCTCTTGTGTACATTGCAGCCCATGTTAAACATGTAGCTTCAGAGTGAAAGTTTAACGGATGTCTTTTTTTTCCAGCCTCCTAAACAGGATAAGAAGAAGGATGCTGGGAAGTCCAAGAAGGACAAGGACCCAGTCAACAAGTCTGGAGGCAAAGCCAAGAAGAAGGTATGTTTTTGTTTTTTTTGTTCATATTTGCCCATATTGGATGGATTTTATATTATGTGGCTGCTGAATAAATGTTGAGGCTAGAGGTTTCCCGGTCTTTAAAACAACGTCTGTTTCTGAGCAGAAGTGGTCCAAGGGAAAAGTGAGGGATAAGCTCAACAACCTGGTCCTCTTCGACAAGGCAACCTACGACAAGCTGTACAAAGAAGTTCCCAACTACAAGCTCATCACCCCCGCTGTTGTGTCTGAGAGGCTGAAGATCCGTGGCTCTCTGGCAAGGAACGCCCTCCAGGAGCTGCTCGCCAAAGGTGAACTTCACTTTCTCTGCTCAGAGCTCTTGAAGGTCCGTGTTGGATCTTTGACGCTAGGAAGGGCATCAAAGTTAATCACACGTCTGTCATGGTAGCGAGCTTTGCTCAGTTGGTCAGCACCATTCCCAAGCATTAGATTTTAGTCCCTGCCAAAAAAGCAGTGTTTGCTTATGTTACCAGCAAAGGATTTATTTACTGCCCTGAATAAGTCGATTGAGAGTTTGGCAGGGTGATTTCCAACTTCAGAGAAAACTCAGTTACACGATGGTACATCTTATGCATTAAGGACTGATCAGGAGATGGTTCTTGCTCCAGCTTTAAAAAATGGAAACTGTAACATCTCTTGTCATCTACTATTTTGTGATGCAGCATTAAACTCAGCCGATGAATATGCCCGTAGTCATCAGCACTGCTCGCTGTCTGTGTCTAATGTTTATAAATGCTTACACAGTATGAACCCAGGCCAGAGTGGTTTGGCAGCGAGTTCATCATTTGTTTTTAAATGACAGTGATGTGCATGCAGCGTGACTACTTATCTCTTCTTTTGACATCCTTCAACTTCTGTTCGAAATGCTACATGGAAACAAATGATATATTGCAGCCTGTCTGCTGTTTCATGTGATGTGAAATGCTGAACATATTTCAAACGGGTGCATTATGCTTTATTCATTTGATTGATTTATTTTTCCTCCCTACAGTAGTTTAACTGAAGTGTGTGTGGTGTTACTGATTGTGTTTCAGAGATATTGTCATCTAGACTCTGTATAGCATTCTTTTTATGAATTAAAGCCTTTCTTCAGCAGGCTGTGCACTGTGCTTCTGATTAAAGAAAGCAGATTTGTTCTTGTCCCATACAGTGAAGCTTCATATGCAGCAGGAGGGACACACAAAGAAATTCTGTATTAATTCCTTATGCCGAATTTAATTTGAGAATTAGCTGTCAAACTGATTTGAGATATAATGGCTACATTGGCATCCTAGCTAGATTGCTTTTCCTGCCTTGTAATACATTTACTTGTCAGTGTTTGGACACCTGGGAGAAGTGATCTGTTGCACATATCTGCTTTACCTGCTGTATATCATGTTCATCCCTGTGCAGGCCGACTAGGGCAAATGTATCATAACAATTGACATAACGGTGCAAATTAAAAACACAAAAAAAATGCTGACAGAGAACTTGGGTCCGTTTTTGTCTTGCAGGCATGATCAAACTGGTGTCCAAACACAGAGCACAGCTGATTTACACACGTAACACCAAGGGTGGAGATGAGGAGGCAGCAGCAGAGAAGGCATAATCAGGTACTACAGCAGCATCTCTACACGTCTCTATTTTATTATTGTGTTTGTTTTCAATTTTACTAACCTGCAGTCTTTGTTTCTTGCAGGTTCCCCTGTTTGTTTCCTGTGATGGGCTGTTTGTAATGAAAGGTGGAATAAATATGTAAAGACAAAACCTTTGCACTTGTTTTGCTTTAACTGTTCGTCTGTCCAGCTAAGAAGTGGATAAAAGTTCCTAGTGTATTCATGATATGGTCGGGTGGTCACTGGATATCAGATAAGCATTATGTTGGATTTAAAAATGTCATTTAAGCAAAAATGTTAAGATTGGTTAAAGCAAAGAGTAAAAAGATGAGGATAGTGACTGGTAACTATTCATCTATGTGATACTTATAATAACGTTAAGACCTTTTGTGTCTGTGCAGTTGTTTCCTGGTGCCTGATAATAAGGTGCAAATACTGGTTCCTCTGCATCAAAGTGTGGTTTTGTTTTTTACATCCTCCTTCCTGAAGTTGACTGAGTTAAGTGGATTAAAATCAGGGGCAATAAATTAGTTTCATTCTGTTCTGGTACTAAAAAGCGTGTCATAGGAAGTGTTACTTAGATCTGATGGCTTTGCTAACAAACACAAGGTGCATCATAAATGAATAAACACTGCAGCAGGTTATTATGGCAACATTATTCGCCGTCTTCTTCTTAAACTCTGATAAGGTTATTTTTTCTAATTGGTTTTACATAACGCAGCGGCATGAAGCTGTTCTAATCTAAGTGTAGAGAGATTAAGAGCTTTCCAGATATCTGTTCAAAACTGCACACAAGGGGAGAAATTTACAGATTCAAGAGCTTCTGCTGCTGAGGTGCTTTCACACCCCATTTACTGTGGTGCATTCAGTTTGTCACCCAGTAAATTTAAAGAGGCATTCTGACTCAGTTGTCCCACGTTTTCAGTGTTAGATGGATCATTTCTAATTTGGCTGGGTAGATTTGCACTTTGTCTTCAGCTTGTCTGTTACCAGCCACCGGCAGCGAAAGGTTATGAGATATTGATAGGAGTGAAATGAAGAAGCTATCTTCACTGTCACCGTTTGCTCGGGGCATAAGATAGCGCAGGAGTCCTGTGATGGATGCTGTCAGGTGCTCCTTTGTCACTGCGCAGCACCACCTCCAGCACCAGCCACAAAAACATGCTGCAGGTTTAACGCCACTGACAGATGCAGTCCTCCAACATGAGCTCAGAACACAAACAGAGCCACCTCTCAGTACACATGATGAAACAGCAGTGTCTGTTTAACACCTGCTATTGCTGGAGTTTTCCACCAACAAACTGAAATCCCATCATTTCTATTTATGTTTGCTGCTTGATTAACTAGAATAAAGCATTTACTTGTTTTGCAAGGCTGAAACATTTTCATAATCAAGTGTGCTGCTCAACACTTTGATAGTGTTCTCGGTTATGTAGTGAAACAGCCTTTGATTCCCGTATAATTTCAGGACATGCAATCAGTGTTTGACTTTTTCTAAATTTATCAAAGTGACAGTAATCAGTGATTTAATCGTTCCCCCACTGTGCTGCGTACAATTACTGTGCAAGCTCAGTGAATTCCTATTTTTGTTTGCTTAAAAATATGCCTGCACTGGGCTTGATTGAATGCTCTGGACAGGTTAAAGGGGCTGTAAAGGCGTTTACATAAGGGCCACCATTCTTTCACATTCAAAGTCACATTAAATTAAATTCAATTGCCCCGAAGTTTAAAATACAATGTGATGTTACATTTTTTTAAGGAATGTGTTAAGTCAAGGAATAATTATTAATTGTTTCTATTGGATAACCGTGTCATATGTCCCGCCCCCGCTTCTTAGCTTGCGCATGCCCAGACGAGATGTATATGGCCCTTCGCTTCAGCTACGTCGAGTCTGTACGTTGGTTGGGCTTTGATGGTAATAAACTGTCACTCTTTAATAATGACAACAACAACAGTAATAATAATAATTTTATGTTTATTAAGCTTGTTTCCCCCACTAAAAAAAGACCAAAAAAGTCAAATTATTTTTATTATCTAAAAAAAAAAAATCGAAATGTCTTTTTTTTTTTTTAGTTATTTTCCCAACATTTCGAGTTAGTAAGGCTAAGACTTAACCTAACCATAACACTTACCATAAGATCGAGTTCGAGTAAATCGAAACATCGAGATAATAACCCGGGATTTTCGGGAAATATTTTATTTAAATGGTGGTGGAAACAAGCTTCTTCATGCTATACTAAACAGGTTGTACCTCCTGCATTACCTAGGTTTAAATAACTGGTCAGAAATTGTTTAAAAGTGGCTCGTTTGATAGTAAAAGTTGCCAATCCCCGAACTAGCCAAAAATAATGTGATAAACTCATGCAGGGTCTTCCTTATTTATGCCTGAATTTCAAACATATTATATTTACCTTACCCATCCTACATCCTAGAAGCCTTTAAATCTATTTTTTCCTGTTTTTGTTCGGGCACAGACATCTCTCCCGCCCTCTTTAGACTACAATATCAGCATTTAGCTCCAAGGCTGGTTCTTTAAACCTATCACTGTAGATAAGTTTCAGTTTAACAGCAACATCAAGTGGCTGTCCCTGTTTAATCGAGGTTGTCTTAACAGTGTTCTCACTCAGCGTGCCACTTCCTATCATCAAATGTTGGCACGTACACAAACAGACTATATGTAAATATTTCATAATGAAATGTGTTATCCTCAATTTAAAAACATTTTGCACTTTTGATACTCGCTATATTGCTGTCATATTAATGGATGACCTTGAGTTATTGAATTGTATTTACGTACATAGCTAAAGTTTTTTAAAAAAAACCCTCACTGATATATTCAAGGACCATAAAACAATTTCCACATCAGGAACCACAGCTTTGCTGCGTTTGCTGAACGTCCGCCTCTCTCACTTACTGACTGCCCTCTTCAAGGTCCACCCTTCCTGCTGTCACCCTGCAGAGCTACAGTATCTGAAAGACCAGCTTCAGTTTATACTGAGAGGCATGACTGAAGTCTCAAATTAGACACCGCTGCTTCAAGCCCTGGGTTGGGCAGTGAAAGTGACTCAGTGGATTGAATGACAAACAAATGCTCTGTTCATTATGTGATGGTTCTCTGTGTGTGTGTGTGTGTGTGTGAGAGAGAGAGAGAGAGAGAGAGGCTTTCCACTCATCGTTAATACTCGTCTCTCACACTCTCTCTCTCTCTCTCACGCATACTCTGATGATATTCAAATATCTGTACGGCTAAAAAGGCAGAGGGAGTCAGAGCTCAGAGTCGGAGTGGGAATGCAGGCGAGTGGGAGCGCCGTCTCGTGGTGATTATTCAGGGCACTTCCAGAGCTGGATTTATGGCACGCAGCTGTTGAGTGGCTGACAGACGCGTGAGGAGCTCAAGCGCTGCTGCTTCTCAAGCTGCTTGTACCAGCCCGAGCACTGCTTGCTGTTGCATAGGAAAGAGGACTGCTGTGCCTCCACACAGATCGGTGAGTACTCTGCCCCCAATTCGACATTTACCCATTTGGTTATTATTATCAATTTTTTGTGTCTTTTACAGCCTTCTCTTTGTATAAAGTTAAAGTGTTTTATGAAGGTAACCTTTCACCTACTGGACATATTTTTTAGTTTTTGTCCTTCTGTACTCCTCACATTTTGCTCAGTTTACTTTTCAGTCCTCACAGAGGCAGTTTTGGATTTGAAAACAGTGTTTTTAGTCAGCTTTCAGTCAGCCAGTTCCCCTGTGTTTTAACCATACATGGCTAACAATGCTGAAATGCTAAACTAACTGTGCAAAAGAGCGACTCACTAATGTTTTCTGTGTGTTCTGAGAAATCCTCCAGTCTCTTTGTAATATTCATTAGATGTACCTGGGTGGTTTGTGTCTCTGTGCATTTCCTCTGGTGCTTTTTTTATATTTAGTTCACAATGCTGTGTCCTATTTATAGAAGTTAAGGCATCACAGCGAAGTGGAGGCATGACGCCAGCCTCCTTACTACACACAGCCAGGCAGAAACCCTCAGCACTGTTGTCAGTTTCTAATCGCCCTTCGCTCCACACAAACGGTGTTACTCCGCAGTCCTTCCTCCACATTAAAGCTTTTTGAGCTTTTATAAGTTAGTGCAACTTGTGACGTTTTGTCAGGTCAAGCCTCGGCTCAGAGAAGAGCCTGGATTTTCAATTACAGCCGGACCCCACAGACTGAAAGGTAGAAGTTAGCCTGTCCGACCCGGCCCTCTAACTCTGATTCAGAGGTCAGAGACAGAGCCAGGGAGTGAGCATCATATGCTTAAGGTTAATTGAGAAGATGCCCTAGGATAAATGGACCTGCCTGGAGCAGAAGATTGTATTAGAGCTCTGTGCTACTTTATAATTTTTTGTAGTTGTTTCCACTGTAGAGTATTTGTGACCATTTATATTTAGAAGAACTCAAAAGGACACTTAGGAAATAAAGACCTGACAAAAGTATTTTTCTCTCTAAGTCAGATTGAATTTCCGACCATAAATTGAGCATTCCTGGCCCTTCCAGCGAAGCTCTTCGGGGACTGTTTATTTGGGTTGCTATGGAAGTCTGTGGTGGTGGTAAGCACAGAAACTGGAAGCTGGAAGACGCCCTTTAAAGATCTGGCCTCAAAGCTGCTTTCTCCTCGTGCTGCTGACAGTCTCTTAATGCTTTCATTTAAAGTAATTAGACCGAACTAGATCAAATTCATTAATGTGATAATGAACAGAGCCAGAGCTCTTTCACTCTCACTGCTCATTTGCCCAAAAAGTATAAAAGAGTTGAGCCGATCTACATGTTAACACACAATAGATCCCAGGATCTGAGGCTGTTAATAGATACAGTGTGGGAATATTGGAATCAGTCAATTAAACAGTGTCGGGCTGTTCTGGCTCCCTTTTTTATTTTTCAAGCCTCGCTGGAGATCTCCCTTCAAAGAGAGGGACTCCCAACAACCGCTAAAAGTTGCTGTGCCTCTGCTGCATTGCTGACATTCAATTTATTATGATGATTTATTCTCACAGTTGTGATTAATACATAAACATGAAGTGATATAGGAGAAAAAAATGAGTATTTGACACAAGTTTTCCTTATAAAGTCTTATTTTTCCTTCTTTTTGCTGGCAGTGTTTTTTTGTTTTATTGTGAAATAAAGGCTATTCATCACAGCTAGGCTTGCAGGCCATGTGACAGGACCTGTGGTCATAGAAATACCATCAGCCTTTTGTGCTCTCTCCCTGTGTTTACAGCACACAGCAAGGAACAACCCGTTTTGCTTTAATATCAGTGTCTGTGATCCCGTCCTCCTGGACCTCAGAGAGCTCAGACCGCTTGCAGAGAGCGTGTTTGCTTTCATTCATCACTCCTTGGTGTGAGGGTGGAACAATGTTTACCTTCATTATTTACAGCAGCACAACTCCTCTGCTTGTACAGTTTGTCACTGTATGCTCAGCTCATCTTCCCCTGCCTGCATCATCATCATCTTCGGGCCTGGGGGAGTTACAGCAGGATAATGTGCTCGGCTGAACATCTGGTAACGTCAGGAAGAATTGCTTTTGGGCTTGAAAAGTGGCTCTTTTAACATGATGGAAAATGTTTTTGCTGTGACAGTAAGATGTAACATCTGTGTTTTATGTAAATCGCCGGGCTTCTTTCATCTGGGCCCTGTCGAGTTCAGAAAGCACAGCTGAGACAACCCAGATACATCTGTGTTCAGGTAACTTTTTTTCCCATTAAGCTGAAATGTGGTGGCTCTGAAGATCTGATGAAGATTAAGAGCAGTTTGTAGCACAGAGAAATCTTCATTCTTTGTGTTACTGCTTCTTTCGCATGTTTTATTGACTCATAATAATCCTTAACTGACAGCATTTTCTTCAGGCTCACTCCTCAATGAAAGCAGCGTTCTCCACAGCCTGCCCCTGGTTATTAATGCAGATTAATCAATAGAAAGTAACACCACTCCTCTCTCTGCAGCCCTCTCATGCTATGCGCTTTTTGGCTCCGCTGTACTCGAACCGCTGTGAAATCTCCCCCTGAGGTTCTCTCTTGTCACTGTGTCAGATGGTCCAAATGTGCTGACTGGGGGGCTCGCTCGCAGGTTCTGCAGTCCTGCAGTTCGGAAGGCTATCACGTGAACTGAATACAGAAAACGACCGTTTTGTCATAACTTATAGTACCGGCTGTGGTTTGAAATATGCTGACTTTCATCGACTTGCTTTTTGTCACTGTTAGTCTGCTGCTGTGTAGCCAGAAAACACAGCCTCAGCTCTGTAATAAATACCATTTTTCCTTTGCCTTTTTAAAAAACTGCTGGAAATTCTGTCAAGTTTTCCACCGGTGCAAAGAGCCAGCCATACTGTAGCTCTGTGTGTGTGTGTGAGCTTTGGGCTCATGAATCATACTGTAGACTGTTAGACAAGGCGTTACATAGTGCTGTATGTACATTGTATGCATGTAGTGAAGCATAAAAACTGGAAAAGTATTAAAATAGACCTTGAGAACTTGGATGCTGCAGAATTTGTCACACAGAAGCAAAGCTAAAGTTTCAATTCAGTATTCAGAAAGAGACCAATTGCCATATAAAACATGTTTTTAACATGGTCTGGTATATAACAATAGCATAATGATTTGAGGGTTTCACATCTCTTGGGTGTCTGAATTCATTTTCTAACTCTTTTGTGTGGTAGCATTCATGGGAATAATATGCAGCCTTGTTAAAAAGAGTTTTCACAGGAGTCTATGAAGCCCTGTGAAAAACTGAGCACCCCGATTGATTCATTAGCTTGTAGAATCACCTTTAGCACAATAACTTGAAGTAATTGTTTTCTGTATGACTTTATTAGTCCCTCACATCATTGTGTCCAGATTTCTTCTTATCAGAGTTAGCAGCGAAGACACCTGGACGAGTCCCCTCATCCACAAGCTAAACTCTTCATACCTACTGGGTAAGATCAGGGATTAGGACTTCAGGCTTCCAGTATAGGAGTTGTGGGCCCTGCAGATTCACAGTCCTTTGCAACATTGCTTCAGTTCATTGAGGTTTGTTTATGCACAGCTCTCTTAAAGTCCCACCACAGCATTTCAGTCAGGTTGAAATTTGGCCTTTGACTGGATCATTGCAGCACCTTGATTCTTTTTTCTGTCATTCTGTGAATTTTTTGCTGTGCTTGGGATCATTGTCCTGTTGCATGACCCAATTTGGGCAAAGCTTTAGATGTGAGTCTGTCAGACAGACTGCAAGGTGCTCAGGTCCCGTGGAATGCAAAACAAGCCCACATCACCAGCCTTCCAGCACCATGATTGAAAGCTGTGATGAGGGGTTTGTGCAGATATGCTGTGTTCGGTTTTCTCCAAGTCTGGTGCTGTGCATTATGGCCAAAAATCTTCACTTCGATCTCCTCTGTCCAAAGGATTGTTGCAGAAGTCTTGTGGTTTCGTCAGATGAAACTTTGTAATCTTAAGCCATCCTGCTCTATTCCTTTTGGAGAAAAGAGGATTTCCTTGGCAGCCCTCCCAAAACAACCCATACTTGATCAGTATCTTTCTAATTGCATCTTTATGAACTTGAACATTTATCATGCTGAGGTGTGTAGAGTTTGAACTATAGTTTTTCAATTTCTTGAAGTTTCTCTGAGAAATTACAGTTTTTGATCTTGGGTTGAATTTGCTGGAACATTCATTCCTGGGAAGATTGGCAGCTGCCTTGAATGTTTTCCAGTTGTGAAGATTTTCTCTCACTGTAGAATGATGGACTATATATTGTTCAGACATGGCCTTTATAACCCTTTTCCAGATCGATGTGCAGAAGCAGTTCCTTTTTTAAACTAAGAATAAGAGATCCCAATTCAAAGAGAAAACAAAATAAAGCTCTTTTTTTCTGTTGCCCACATTGTAGAGGGTGTAATTTCTATTGAGTGCTCCTGTTGATTTTTCTTAATGTATAGGCTGTGACCTGCTGCTCTTTGTGTATGTTCACAACTGAATTCGACAAGATGTCAGCAGGTGGTCATGAGTTGTCCTTTGTGTCAATCCTCCACACTGATAGTCTACTGTTTATGCTGTCTTTTTTCCAGACAGGATAATGTTGATATGAAGGTTTAATTCTGTGAATGAATCTAAGCACCATCACCTTAGCTTATAATTATATATAACTGAACTCTGACCATGAGCACCACAGCCACAGTGCACCAGCCACACACACTTTAAATCCTTCCCAGTACAGCAAACTAACCAGTTTATCCTGCAGAGTATTTTCATGCAGCCTTTAAATAACAGAGTTAGTCAACCTCAGTTTGTTTTGCATTACATTTCACAATTTGAATAAAAAAACGGAAAACCAGACGGAAAACCTGATTTAAAAACATGAAGACTTGCATGTAAGCTTTACATTTACAGTTTATCACATACCAGTGAGCAGTCCTTACCTTTAAATCTAACCTCTCTTCTTCCTTTCCTGTTCTGTCTTTCTTATCATTCTCCATCTCTGAGTGGAGTTAGCTCTTTCTTTTCTCTTCCTGTGAAATACTGCAGTTGGACCTTTAGCTAGCAACACACTCTGCTACAAAATGTGTTTGCTGATTTTTGTTGAGCTGATAGAAATGTTGCATTTGTAATTACGTAGTTAGTTACCAATACAACTCCAAGTCCTCTGCACACCGCAGTACCAGAAAATGTTGTCAAAGTGCTTTGTGGTAGGTGGAGAGTAGACCCAAAATGCAGGAACCCTTATACTCCAAGTGCAGCTTTATTAGCTAGCACCAGCAAGCTTAACAAAAAAATAAGGTGAGGACACAACATGGGCTTTAATACACTCGAGGTAATTAGGAAGATGCAACACAGCTGGGGAAAACAAGGCACAGGTGAAACAATTAAAACCACTATGATAAAAAAAGACCATTCAACCATAAAGCCTAACAAATAAACAAAAACTAGAATTCAAAATTAATATAACTCTTAAGAACTTAACACACAAGAACTCTAACTTTCTTTTTTGTATTAGTGTAGATCAGGGGTCCACAACTCCAGGCCTCGAGGGCCGGTGTCCTGCAGTTTTTAGATGTGTCCTTCATCCAACACAGCTGATTCAAATGGCTAAATTACCTCCTCAACATGTCTTTAAGTTCTGCAGAGGCCTGCTAATGAACTAATCATTTGATTCAGGTGTGTAGACCCAGGGTGAGATCTAAAACCTGCAGTACACCGGCGCTCGAGGCCTGGAGTTGGAGACCCCTGGTCTGAGAAAAAGGTCCTTCTCTAATAGGAAAGCAAAAAAGGAAAAATACATATTAAAGACAAACATCTTATATTTTAAGAGTGCAAAAGAAAATAAATGTTTGGTCATTTCCTTGAAATAATAGAAAGTGTGTGCAGCAAATACATATAGATGTGTTATACATCAGCCTAACGACAAGTAGAGTCTGAACCCCGCCTCTCACTCTGTGTGCGCTGGGCTAGGCTTCGGCTCCCGACCTGTCCCTCTGGACCTCCAGTTGGATTACTGGTTGACAAAATGGATGGATGGATGTTATTAATTACTATAGCTGCAGACTTGAAACTGCTTTAAATTAACAGCAAAAACCAATTAGTTGCACACCGAGACGCTTCTTAGTCACTTGATTTGCTTAGAGACTTTTGTAAAGTGATTCTGATGAAGGCTCCTGACAGCACCATTTCACTTGTAAATGCATGAAGTGATGAAGAAAGCAAAAGGCTCTGAGTGTACGAAACTTGTGAAAGTGTTTTTATTTTTTCTTCTTCTTTTTGGGGGGAGGGGAGCTGTTTTGTGCTGCTTTTCTTGGTGCTCCTGTTGTCAGAATGCTTTGAGCAATGTTCGCTCACTTCTGCAATCAATATTTTTATATTAACTTTATTTTAATTAAGAGCAAAACAGAGACGCAGAGAATTTTAATGAATTTTTACAGTTCCCCTTAGTCAAAGATTTAAAGCAAGTTTCGGGATTTGAGCAAACTTTACTGCTTTAAGCAAATATTACCTCTATCATAGCATTGTTTGTGATCCACAAAGGAGGATTTTTATTCCAAGAAACCCCTCAAACTTACTCTTTACCAACTACCCAGCTCCAAATGCAAGATAGACACAGAGTGATAACAACATATTTAGCAGGTAAAGACTGTGATAAGTGCTTTGGGTGCTGGTGAAGACCAAATATAGAACTTTACAGGACACTGTTTGCTTTCTTAAAAGGTTCACTAGATATTATCAACATTATGTTCACAGGTTGTTTTAATAATTCTCTATGCTCTGCCAAATTTATTTCAAATTGATCTTTGATATCTTTACTAATATCTTTGATTTTACTCCATTGCCTGTGTACCTGTCTTCATCTGTGGCGGCCAGGCGACAGATGGTGCGGGAACAGTATGTCACCACCACCGAGGGCAGCAGCACGCCCAGGTCGGTGCCCGACGAACTCTACAAGATTGGCATCTATGGCTGGAGGAAGCGCTGTCTCTACCTGTTTGTGCTGCTGCTCATTGTCATCCTGGTGGTCAACTTTGCCCTCACCATCTGGATCCTCAGGGTGATGTGGTTCAACACGGTATGCACAGCTCACATTTGGACACCATGTTTTCAGTTGGGATTGTTTTTCCTTTCTCCTTTCAAATGGTATGTTTAAATCTTTAGTATGTAGCTTTTGTTGATCAGCCCATCATTTGACTATTACCTGCTTATTATTGTAATGTCAGGCAGCAATAGTGTTATCCATCATTAAGTCCTACTTGGCTGTCTAAACAGGAGAGTAAATGTGTTTGTTATTTCATGGAGACTTGTCAGCTTTCTGTCTCAACTCCAGATGGCAACTGTGGATTTATGAACAAAGCTGCAAGCCAACACACACTCTTGCATGTACATGTACACACTATGGTGGAGACCTTAGACAAATACCTAAGTGATAGAGGGAACGCTGTTAGCTGGAAAGCCAAAGCACATTCCTCACCTTCTTGGCATGCCTTTGTCTAAATATGTAACCTCTTGATTTTATTTTGATCATAGGAAGGGATGGGACTGCTACAAGTACATGGAGATGGGGTTAAGCTGGAGGATGGCGAGTCTGAGTTCCTCTTCCCTCTCTATGCTCAGGAGATCCACAGCAGAGAAGTAAGCCAATCAGAAATGCAAACTTTTTTTCCTGCTCTTCTTCGCCACATTCTTCTGAGATAAGCCTCCTCTCTCCCCCTCTACCCTCTCCTTCTCTCCGTTTCTCGTCTTCTACCCCATTCATTTTCAAACCTCTGTTTGCTCAGTTAAGTAGCCTGACAGCCTGGCCATTATTTCTCACTGTTTACTAAACTTAAACTTGAGTGTGTGTTGGATCTTTGGAGACTGCACGTCATCTTATCGTCTAAATCTAATTCCTCAGGCAGTTTTTATCCAGCTGTAGTGAGAGAGCTGCATATTTCTGACAGTACTTTTTTTAGGAGATGTGTCAGAACAAACTGGATTTGGCAGTAGCACACAGTGCACGTGGTGGTGTGCTGAGCTCTCCATTAACCTCAGGGATATTTGTGGTGGAAAGTAGTTTATGGCCCGCCTGCTAGCAGCAGATGGGAACACTTTGCTGCAGTTGTTTACATGTTATGGCTTTTCTTGCTCATAGCAGCAATATTTTTTTTTCTTGCTTCATGGGCCTCATTAAAACGGCAATGTATTCCTCATTTATGGATGGACACATTTTCTAATGTGTTCTATGGGTTTCTAAAATGATTCAGTGCTTAGAGAGACATCCTGCTGCCCTCTACATGAAAACTTGCTTTCCTAGACCATTTTTAGAAGCACGTCTTCCCCTCAGCTACAAAGGAGCAGAAGAGATTTATTGCTAAGCTTCTTCATTTAAACATTTTATGACAGTGTATATTTGTGTGTGTGTGTGTGTGTGTGTGTGTTTGCCATGTCTCTTATACAGACCTAATTACTTGCTGTCACATCCTGTACTAATATTTAGGTAAAATAATAAATAGCCCGATAATAATGCATTCTTTGTCAGCCTTAATAAACAGTAGTCCATGGCACTTTTTCTGGTCAGTAATGCTTCAGCCTGGCTGGTGAATATCCTCCCCCATCAGGATGCTCAGTGCCTCCTAATGGCTGCCTAATCATAATAATAATTGTCAATAATATATCAGTAAACTGTTTGTAGAATAATCCAAGTCGACAGCTGTAAATGCTAATGTGTTAGCAGATAAATGATTGAGAGGAAACATTTTGATCAACTAAAAACAAAATAAATGGCAGTATTAATATTTGTTATGATCTTAATACGTAGCTAAGATACAATAAAAAGCTGTTAATCAGAAAAATCAGAAAAAGTTTCTTGAGTTTACCGCCATGCTAGCTACTTTGTGGTGCTTTGGGCTAAATGCTGTTGTTAGCATGCTAGCTTGCTCACAGGAATAGAATCATGTGCAGAAGTTTATGGGAATGTGTTATGAAAAGCTCCAACACTGGTGGGGCAGCCATGTAACACAGTTTCTGTTGGTGACCACCTCCTCTGACCACATGTGGAGTCCCACAGGGTTCTATACTAGGACCTATCAGTATGTCCTGCCTTTTGGCCACATTGTACAGAAACATGTTATCATACTGCTCTTTCAGCAACATTCAGTGTTATCTCCCAGTTAAGACCATCCATCCATCCATCCATCTTCATCCGCTTTATCCGGGGCCGGGTCGCGGGGGCAGCAGCCTAAGCAGAGAAGCCCAGACCTCCCTCTCCCCAGCCAGCTCCTCCAGCTTATCCGGGGGAACACCAAGGCGTTCCCAGGCCAGCCAAGAGATATAATCTCTCCAGCATGTCCTGGGTCTGCCCCGGGGCCTCCTCCCGGTGGGACATGCCCGGAACACCAACCCTAGGGGGCATCCTTGTCAGATGCCCGAACCACCTCAGCTGGCTCCTTTCGATGTGGAGGAGCAACGGCTCTACTCTGAGCCCCTCCCAGATGGCCGCACTTCTCACCCTATCTCTAAGGCAGTTAAGACCATCTAACCAAAATGAATATCTGAAAATCTTCTAAAATGAACATTTTAAATAAAATAAAAGTGTAATACATTTAAACATTTAAAAAATCCTGTTATCCAGTTCTTTGTCCTTCCAAAATTAAATAGGCTGAAATCTGTGTTTGCTATTGATGCAAACCTAATGTTTGAGAAATATACCAGCAAGCTAATCCAGCCCTCCTGTCTGCATTGGAGGAGTGCTAGAATACAACTGATATTGAGTTTTAGCCGCATACTCTCTATTATTCTTACTGTTCTTAACTTTGCCACGGAGGTTATGTTTTTGGCAGTGTTCCTGTGCCTGCATGTCATTCTTTCTGTCTGTAAACACTATAGCTCAACGTTTTAAATGAATTCTGATAAAAACTGTGTAGGGGTGTAGCGAGGGGTCATGCTAACAATCCATTCAAATTTCGCTTATATCCCCTGAGGTCATCAAGGTGAACTTTATGATTTATTGGTAGAAAATTGACAAAAAGCCTAGCCATATCTTAGAAACTGATTCTCACAAGTCTTGTGTGTATTGCCAACATATAGAAAATAATCTAATATAATATGATTGCAATATACAGATTTGACCTCCGACCTCTCCTTGATTCTTGATTGATCTGAAGGTCAAAGCAATAATAATGCTATTTAAAACTGTGTTTCTTATTGTCAGCCTTTGTATTGAGAACATATAGGCATATAAGGAATGATATATGAGGATTGTAAATATCACGTTACTTTGGACCTCTGACAGATAAACCTCATAGCATGCCCTCATGATCCTCATGCTGTTTATTTTACAGCATAGCGAAATAAAGTCACCACCACAAAGTTAAAATGCTTTATTGACCGAAGTGAAATACAAAGTGCAGAAAAGCCAAAACGTAATGTCACCACGTTAGGACAGAGGGTGTCAGGAGTGAGTGCCCTTCATGACCTGGCTCCAGAAGAGATGCTGGAATAGACTGGAACCAGTGAGCAGCCTGAGATCCTGAGGCAGGAACCTGCCAACTGTTCCCACCTCATGCTTAAAAACTGAAGGTGACTGAGCATTTGTTGTTTGGGCTCCTCTGCTGTGGAAAAACCTGCCTGAGCAAGTCTGACTTTTATTTTGCAAGTGTTAAGCTTTACTAATTTTATTTATTTTTTTAAATAAAATATTCTTATAATGTTTAATTTTTAAATTTGTATTGTATTTCACTCTTGACAATGCACTAGCTTATCTCTAGAGTGCAATACTTTGGTTTTAAATCTTCTGATAACTTTGACTTTTTTGTATTTTTTTGTGTGTATTATGTTTTTGTAAAGCAGTTTTGTAATGCTGATTTTAATGGGCACTATTCAAATAAATGTCCTGTTTTTTTATGGATGCCAGTTTTGCAGAGCTGTTTGATAGCCTAATAAACCTCACATTATCAATCTCATGGTAGCGTTAGAGTCAGGCAATGAAAGTCAGTAGGAGTTATCCTCGGGGAATCATGAACGCTTTTACAATCCATTAGTTAGTGTGGACTAAAGGGTGTGACCAGTGAACGAGTGCTACCTGCAGAGCCAGCGTGCCTAAAAACCTCCCATAAAACCTCTTTGTCCAAGTTCATACATGCAAATATTCTAATTTTTATCATTTTACTGTTGCAGATTGATGTTATTTCCACAGGCTGTTAATAAGGCAATATTTCTTCATCTCCACAGGACTCTTCACTTCTATTACACTCATCGGAAAATGTTTCCCTCAACGCCCGCAATGAAAATGGTGACGTTATAGAGAGGATATCTGTGGGTGAGAGGACACACAGAAACATGCGGCACACACACATCACATCCCACTGATGAGTGACACTGAGAGTGACAGTAAAGACACTGGTGCACTGCAGGGATTTCTCATCCAGCATTAGCAGAGACAAGAGGCCATATTTCAATTCATAATCTCTTAGATTTCCATTTAAAATCCATTAAATTCAGCATTCCTTTTCTCCATCCATTGCTTCTGGATCGTTCTGTATTACACGCGAGGGCCTGAGGCCGGTGGAGGATCATATTTGTGCGTCTCTTTATGGCTCACCGACTGCCACGTTGGGGGATTTTGTCATAATTAAAAGGCCAGCAAATTGTTGTGTTCCACAGTGCCGTTATGTGTCCTTGATCATTAAGCCACAAGATGCATAGCCTGCATAGTCTTGGGCTTCTGTGAATAAAACTGAAATGCTTGTTAGGGAACACCGCGTGTCTGTTCACAGTTGTGAGCCCTGACAGAGGTTAAATATCTCACTGAGTGATCTACATGTTTTAGATCAGCTTCTCTCAGGGCTGATGGAGTGAAGGGCAAAGTGAAGTAACCTCAGATGAGTTACGTGTCAGACCAAAGCAGTAATATGGTTACGCATTTTTAATCAGTGCGTTTCTCATCAGCAGGTGGCCGCTGTCTCTCCCCTTTCCACCTCTACGCTGATCTAAATTGGGAATGTGTCTCTGAGCACATCGAACTGAATCACAGGAAGAGAATGATGATAGATTTTCATGGTTGCACGTTACTCATGTCTTATTGCCAAACCCCTTCAGGTGTTGTTGTTGTTGTTGTTCCAGGTCCAAAAGAGGCTCAGGGACACACTCGAAATCTGCTCATTAACTCGCACAATGACAACATGCTGTTCACTGCAGATGGCGACAAGGCTGAGATTGGGCCAGACAAACTACGAGTCACAGGTACACCAATGGCCGCAACGTGCTGTGTTTCCTTGGACGTAGCACACACCTGTTGGTGGAAAAAAAATGAAAAAATAATAACACTGACAACAGATGTAGACTCAACAGGACCAATTTGGTTTGATGGCAAATATCCGCTCAACAATCCAGCACCCAAGGGCAGAGACAGCCCCGTCATTTTCACAGTCATTCGTGTCATACAGTGCGTGGATATCTTTGAAGTGCACAGAGAGAGCAGAAAAATGAGATACCAGAGCACAATACTGTACAGTTTATCATATTACTGAACAAAGGGTTGATGGGATATTTCTGCGCTTTTATTCTGAATCTTAGTCTCCGGTGTGTTGCGTTAATGGTTACGTGTGCCTCTGGCCACACGCTGTGATGACTGATTAATGTTGAACAGAGTGTCAGCCCATAGCTTCGTATCGCCCGGGGTCAGTTTGATCCGCAGAGAGCAGCAGGTAGCGGGAGCTGTTTTTCCAGGAATCCTCTAAACAAAGCTTCTGTACTCTCTGTGTTTGTGGAGTGTTTACATCTTTCACAGTTGGCTCCAAGTGTTGCAGCATTTGGATCCAGTTTTACTTCTCTGCTCCAGCATTGCCTGAATTTTTCTGAAGTCGAAGTAGGCAGACAGCCCGCCTCTATTTTTAAAAAAAAAAAACAATGTTTACACAACGATGCAATCCACAATATATACTGCACTGCAGTGCTTTGAGATAAATATTAGAGGATTACAGTCAGCAGCCCCTCATTCTCTGAGCACAGGTGGCGTCTACAAAACTTTAGTTACACTCACCTGGCACTTTATTAGGTACACCTTCAGAGCATGCTTAATTCTTCAAAGGACACCTCAGAGATTTTGGTTGACAGTGACATGACGGCATCACACTGTTGCTGCAGATTTGTCAGCTGCACATCCGTCATCAGAATCAGACCCAAAGGTCCTCTATTGGACTGAGATCTGATGACTGTGGAGGTCATGTGAGTGCTTTGAACTCACTGTCATTTTTAAGAAACCAGTTTGAGTTTTGTGACATGGTGCGTTTTCTTACTGGAAGCAGCCAAGGATGGGTACACTGCGGTTATAAAGGGATGGACGCGATCAGCTGCAATATTCAGGTAGGCTGTGGTTAAATAATGCTCAGTTGCTCTAAGGAATCCAAAGTGTGCCAAGAAAATATTGCTCACCACCAGCAGCCTGAACCATGACAGGCTGGAACTATGCTTTCACAGCATGTCTTTTGTCCCATCTTCCTTCTCTCACCTCCAACTAGTCGCAAGAGATGGCTGCCCCTCCCTGAGCCTGGCTCTGCTGGAGGTTCCTTCCTGTTAAAAGGGAAAAGTTTTTCCTTCCCACTGTTACCAAAGCACTTGCTCATGAGGGGTCATATGATTTTGGGGGGTTTTGTCTGTTTTCTCTGTATTACTGTAAGGTCTTTACCTAAAAATAGAAAGTGCCTTGAGGCAACTGTTCTGGTGATTCGGGACTATAAAAATAAAATTGAATTGAAGTAAATTCAATTTAATTGAAATTCTCACCCCATAATCTGAATATTGGAGCAGAATCAGACCTTCTCTTGTCCCATTTTGATGTGAATTTAGACCTCATTTTCCTGTTCTTAGCTGACAGGAGTCAGGAAAGGTAGTTTCCTACATACCTTGGTTGTAATGAGTAATGAGTTACTGTTGCCTTCCTATCAGCTTGGAGCAGTCAGACCATCTCCTCTGACCTCTGGCATCAAAAAGGCATTTTCAGCTAGAAATCTGCTGCTCACCGGATATTTATCAGACCTTTGTCTGTAAACACTAGTGATGCTTTTGTGGGAAAATCCCAGTAGATCAGCAGTTTGTGAAATTCCCAGAGCAACCCGTCTGACAGCTACAGTCAGTCTACATTCAAAATAATTCAAATCACCTTTCTTCCCCATTCTGGTGCTCAGTTTGAACTTCAGCAGGTCATCTCGAGCATGCCTACATGTCTAAATATGCTGAGTTGCTGCCATGTGATTGGCTGATTAGATGTTTGCATTAACAAGCAGTTGAACAGGGGTGCTTAATGAAGTGGCAGGTGAGTGCAGTGTTAAAATACTTCAGTCTGGGACAAAGGGGTGAACTGGCCAACATACCATTAATGCCACTGTCAGCAAAGCTACTCATGTTGTTTTATTAAAAATGTTTGGTGTGTGTTGTGACCATATCAGGCTCCTGGACTCTATTAAATGCTGTAACAGATCTTGATGTTTGTGTATCTTTGTTTGCAGGTCCTGAAGGAGCGCTGTTCCAGCATTCAGTGGAGGTGCCTCAGCTGAGATCAGAAATGTTGAAAGAGCTGAGGTGAGCGTTTCAGACTTTGTGTATTATTGGATTTTTCAAAACAATCTGCTAAAGAAATACAAAACTGTAAGATGTAAAAGTTTAGGGTCAGTCTCACTAGTGTTGCTCAGGTGAAATAAACAAGCAAACGGATAAAATGGTGGTATTTTTAAAGTCGAGATGTTTCTTTAGGTTGGAGTCCCCGACTCGCTCGCTCAGTATGGATGCACCGAAAGGAGTTTTTATGAAAGCTCTGGCTGGCAACATTGAAGCTGCTTCCAACATGGATGTCATTCTGCAGTCTAAAGAAGGGCTGGTACGAAATCCACTTTTCGCATCCTACTGATTGCTACAAAGCCGTCTTCAGGCATGCTTTTCCCTTTAGCTCACAGAGGGAATATAGAGAGCATGTTTTTCCAGCAAACATGCTGCGCTACGCTTTTACGCTCTCTCGGGTCACACCTGGGAGCTCGAGTGCAGCTTGAAAGGCACTCTGCTGTTTCCATTTACTGAACATTTTTGTGTAGAAACACCTTACAGACAGCTGGCACTTAAAAAGCCTCTTTATCTTTCTTATCAATAGGATATAGTGTAACATATTAAAGAAAATCTTTTTCTAAAGCAGTGAGAATCTCGTCTAACCCTAACCCTTTCTTTTGAACTTTGGAAACATCTGTTTGTGCTCCGTAGGTTTGTTGTGGGTAGTGGTTTGCTGTTTCCATGTTAGTGTTTAGAGTGAGTTTTGGTAATTGGTGGCTGAATCGGATCTGACTAATAGCTGTGGTTCAGCGAGCTGACTGAAGCATGTTAGAGGCATTTGTATCACGAGCACTTATTTGACCTTTTTTGAATTCATTCTCAGTTGATCAGCGCATTTATATGACAGAGTAGTTGTGTGCTGCATCACTTCTTCATCTTTCTTTTCTTGCTGTGAGGATGATAACTGCATGTTAATCTGCACTTAACTTTAACGCTCACGTTCTCTCATTTTAAGATGATTTACTGCCAGACCTTTTTTCTTTTTTTAAATAATTATCATCATGTCGTCATGCACTGGTTAAGTATTAAATAGATAATTCTTTAGCTCGCTGCACACTGTGTCTTATTGTGCGTGCATGACGTAAAAGGACTGAAACAGAGTAATATTTCCTTGCTCTTTCGCTGGATCTTTGTTGTTCTCCTTTAATCGTCCTTGCTCTCCGTGCTGTCTGCTGTACAGCTGGTGCTGGATGCTGAGACGGTGCGCATGCCGCGCCTGCCCAAGAGCGAGGACGGGGTTTCTGGAAATGCTCAGATTCTCTACGAGGTCTGCGTCTGTCCCAGCGGAAAGCTCTTCCTGTCCAAGGCTGGAAGAACTTCCACTTGCAGCGATAATCAGGACTGCTAGATAGAGTCTGACAAGGTCATTGATTTTTCATCTCTCAGAAGAGGCACCTTCTGGGAGCCAACAAGCACAACAGTTTTTTTTTAATCTTTATACCACAGTGGGTCTACCAGGATCCCAGTGGCACATCGAGGCCTGTGAAAATACAAATGCCTGCTGGCATAAAGGAAATGAGTTCTTTAAGTTGCATTTATGAACTTCTGACCATTCAACCAAAACAAATTGGCTCTCACTACTAAATTTGTCTGCATCGGAGCTTTATGGATCATTTTTTTACACACACAGTGTCATGGCTGGGCAACGAGGAGCTGGTAACAGCTTACATCCTATGCAATATTATCTTGTGGTGCAATAAATGAAAGTGACGCATATCAAGGGCTTAAAAATTTGAAAAATAAATCCCTGAAACAGCGCCAGAGTGTTATTGAAAATATTTGTTTTGCTTTATACAATCTCCTCTTGGTCCAAGCCCTTGGTATGCTGTGTTTTGGTGTTTAGCATGTATTTATTTAAAGGGAGACAAACACAGATGCTGTATATTTGTTTTATTTTTTGTCTTTTTTTTTTTTTTAAACTCAAATTCAGATAATGAGGTTTTGATATTAATGAGGTTTCACATGTGTATCTACAAAGGGCACTTGGAGAGCATACTCTCTGATAAGACCAACGCCAGTGCACTATTTTGCAATTTTAAAGTAAGTGGCCTGAATCCACACAAAAAGGTCATGGGCTCTTCCTTTGCCAGTGCTCCAGCTCTCCACCAAAATTGATGAAATCTGTTTTATGTGTAGTCCTGATGTCGGACACACAGAGAGCAGCGATCACATGCCACATGTTTTTAAAGCCACTTATGTTTGGCATGTGGTAAGCATGTAATTACGCAGCAATTTCCTGCTGGTAAGCTGAGCTGGTCTGTTTGTTCAGTAATCTCACTTACGGCCAAAGGACTAATATATCATCACTGCTGACCTCAGAAACAAGAACGCAAAAACAAAATATGTGGAAAATAAAAACTTGGATCTCATACTTTCAGTATAACCATTGCCTTTATGATTAAATTTGCCTTTGTTGTTTTATTTAACACTGTTGGAGGATAAATGGGTCGAAAGTATCCGTATGTTGTAGTGATAGTCGCACCGAGTTTGGCACCAGTTCGTCTGTACATCACTGTTTTAGAACATTTCACACCTCGTGCCATTGTGTTTTTGTCGTCAGTCTTTTTTAAGTAGTTCATTTGGAGTCCTGAGATATTTTAATAGTGTGCAATGTGTATGTTTTATTTTTGAATAAACTTTGTGCTATTCTTCTACCTGCCTGTCAGCAGCTGTAATCTTCACATGCTTGCTTTTCTAAAAAGTGTTCTCATGTTTTATAATTCAATCTAAGAAAGAAAGGAAAAAAACAGAAAATGAAAAGCATTGACAGACTGATGTGCACAAAAGCTGCATGCTGGTGGACTCAGTTTAATATAACTGGCCTAATTAATGGCTCTGTGATGCACTCTAGTGGTAAAACTCTGCAGTAACACCACAGTGACTGACACCAGCAGCCCAAGAGAAGCAACTAAAGTGTCACTGTGATTCAGTGGATCACACAGTGTGTGCTGCAGCGGGGTCATGACCTTTGCACACATCCACATGTGGTGATACTATTCTTGTCAGCTCTCCTGGTCACCACATCAGCTGTATGCTCTTTATTTTTAGGATGGTTCAAACTGCAGTAATGTGATGTCAGCGTAGAAAAACAATTTGTTTTGGCAAGTGTAAATTTAACCCTTCAAATAACTCCAGAAATCAGCTTCATTAGAAAAAATTGTTCTACTAGTACCAGCTATGGCTAGCTTATAAACATGCTACATTGTAACTGTATTCTATGAAAATATTTATAAATCTTATAACTTTGAGGTTTTAATGCAAATGCAGATGCAAGACTGTAGGACACTAGGAGCATTTGTGCTTAAAACATGTCTGTCACCATATCACATTTCCACATCACGATTGTCTTATACACATATCATAATTTTGGTATCTCAACTTTAAATACATATATAAATATACAATCCTGTGAAAAAGTAATTATCCCTTTTAGCTTCCATAGGAATGGAAAAGTTAAGTAGTGGCCAAGTGTTGTTATGAATGCACTTCATTAATTGATCATGAACAAGTGTAAGCGCCTTTATAATAGCAGACATTTTGGCTGTTTGCTAGTCTGGAGAATTCGGGTGTGTTAACATGATTGTGAGGAAAGATTTTAGAAAAGCAAATTTTGCTGCCCATCGGTGTGCCAATGGGTATACGGTCATTTCCAAACATTATGAAGTCCGTCATTCTACAGTGAGAGATTCTTTAAAAGTGGAAAACATTCAAGACAGTTAACAGGTGATGTCTCACGAAGTTCACCCAGAGGTCAGCCCATGCAATGCTCAGAGAAACTGCAAAAAAACAAGCGCTACATCTCAGACTACAGACCTCAGTTAGCTGGACAAGTATGGCTTTCTTTAGAAGGGTTGCCGGAAGAAAGAATCGTATCTCCAAGACGTACCATGCTTTGGTTTGTTAAATTGCATCTGAACAAATCGCAAGACATCTGGAAAAATGACCAAAGAGAAGCTATTTAGCTCTAGTTATAATACACTGCACTACATCTTTCCAAAACCAACATTTGCCCAACGATGTGAGAGACTGATAACCCCACAGTGTATATGATATATGCAGTGGGGTTTGCATAGTTTATCTCAGGATAGCACAGAGTTCTTTTTCACAGGATTGCAGTGATTCAGTCAGTCCAATTCATCTATAACTTTGCATCTTGTCTTTTTAAGAAAGTACTTAAAACTCACACCTCACTGTAAAACAGTATACATTACTGATACAATATCAATATTTCATTTTAAAAAATCAGTTTCTGTCAATGCAAAATTAAAGTGACACTCCTCTATTCAAAATACACCTTATTTTAAAATAATGTCCAAGCAATAACTGGCACAGAGTATTTGGGGGGTGAATTTATTAGGGCTTTCTATGGCCAGTGTACATCATCATGATCTACAGAAAAAACTCCAAAGTTTATTCAGGGGACAGTCTTGACTGAGTGACCTCGAGCTTGAGGTATAAGTTATTATTTCTGTTTACAATGTGTGATCAGTGTGTGTATCGTCCTTCAAATCAGAGGTAAAACCAAGCTGCTAAATCAGCAAAAACAAGAGCACCACAGTCTGGTGCTTATCTATGTTCCTTAAACCAAAAGATTCAACTGACAAAAATAAAAAGTATGAACATGGGTTAATGCTGGCAAAGGTTAACATGTTGGGTTGTGCCCAGATTACAGAATATGGCTCTTTATCACAAATCCTGCTATTAACAAACAGGTAAAAAACAAAAACAAAAAAACCTACAAGAATACTTGACTAATCGCCTTTTCTAAAACTTCACAGATAAAAGCAAGACACTTGCACTCCAGCTTTGAGTACAGGTACTTCATATTGACTGACACAAAACATACAGGTGAGTTAAAAGTAACAGAACATGTTTCTGTTCACAGCTGGATTGTCCCAAGTTTCTGGGCTGACTAATGCTACACAAGTGCAAGTACATGAGTTTCAAAAAGTGCTCTGTCCATAAACAAGTGCCTGGCTATGTTACAGAGAATGTACAACTTAAAACAAAATGATACAAAATCAAGCATAAAAGTACAAAAAAAAATGTACAAACATGATTGTATTTCCTTGACTTGCTGAGCTTTTGCAAATAGGAGATGTTGCATGACAGTAACTGCATTACTTGACAGATTTGACCTTTTTCATAATATGCACAGCCTTTAAGTACACCCAACGGGTTTTCCGTAGCAAGAAAATATATTCATTTATTTTTACAAAAGATAAAGTAAAAAAAAAGCAGCATTTTTTCTAACTTAGAGCAAAGATAGTCAATGTGGGGACTTTGGTAAACAAAATGTATTGCTGAGGCATCTGTATGTACAGCATATGCACAAATGGCTTTTTTACATATTACATTATGGTTTATGTTTTTTTTTTTACATATTACAGCAAATTTCTATGAATGCAGCCTAACAGGTTATGGAAGCCCTACATGTATTTACTGTGCATGAGCCACAGCATCGCCATCACAGGTGTGAACTGCATATGTACCATAAGCTGCCAGGGGGATTCTTGATACATGGTCTGTATTGCACACAATCACACATTTCCTCGATTCCACAGAGGATCTATGCATACTCGTCTTCATCAACAGCAGTATCATATTTTTTGCTGCACAAAGGTTTCAAGCTTTATGATTATCCGTGCGGTACATTCCATCACTCTCATTGCAACCTCAGATGTGTATCTGTCATTGGGAATCTGCGGGAATGGCAGGAGATCAGGGTAGCGAGTTCTCAGGCTGTCCACACCGTATCCTTCCAGGATCTGAACGTCACTGGCGAGGCCTTTGAGCTGGGAGTTGTACTCCTCTACTTTTTGAGCCAGCGCAGTCGGCTTTACATCTTTGTCTGACTTTCCTCTGACAGCATAATCAGCAGCTATCAATGCAAGCTTTGTGGCCAAGTAGCACTTGAAACAAACCCACTCGTTAGCATTCTTATGAAGGTCATTGCGAGCAGCAGAATAGTTTGCTCTGGCTTGTCTCAGCCACCTGCGGGCCTCCACAGGGTTTCCAACTGTCTTAAAGGTTGGGGGAACAAAGAAACGATGCGAGTGTGATGAACTTGCATAACTTGTATAATGTTCCCTGAACTGTTGCCTTTCTGATTTGTGACTCGTTGCTTCCTGGTTCCACGATGAATAAAACCTTTGAAATGAGAATTTCTCTGACTGGAAGCGGGTTGATGATGCAGAGTAGGCTCTCCTGGAAGCCCTGTCTGTATTTTGCTGATCAGCCAAAGACTGCTTCTCCATCCTGTTTATCTCATTCTGTAGGTGCTTGAAGACTTCTGTGGCAATGTCCAGATTTTCTGCATTTTTGTCTGGATGCCATTTGAGATACAGTCTTCGGATAATCTTTTTTCTCTCCGTCTCAGGAAGCTTCCAGGCTTGTTCAACTACTAAGGTCACTTCTTTAAGAATCTCAGGCAATGCCTTAAGTTTGATCTTTTTTGGAGACTGTTTATGTGGAGGGGGTCGCAAGTTTTCTTTGCCAGGAAATGGAGGGGGGACCATTCGTAGACCGGAGGAACGACTGTCTGGGCTCGTAGGTGTTAATGGTGTTGATGTGTCTTGAACTTGAGTGCTTTCATCTTGTCTGGAGAACTTGTATAAGTCGAGGGAACTAACTATTTTGTACTCACTATAACCAATGTCGATCTGGAAGCATTTCCCTAGGAAACTTGTGTTTTCTTCCTCTTCTCTTTCGACTTCTTGCACAATGATGGCGTATGTGTAGGTGGGCTGATATGAGCCATATATGTCTCCCCCCTCAGAGTCTACAAGATAACCCACATATTCCCCTGGATAGAATACATTCATTGGATCCATGAGCAGTGTGTGATGTATCTCTGCTGGAATTGGGGTTCCAGGGAGGGGTAGCTCAAGCTGTGAAGGCTCTGTTGAATCATATTTAACACCAAGGTTGTCCAGCTTCTCTGTGATTCTATAGATGTCATTACAGCCCAACATAGCAATCAGGTACGACGTGTCTGAAATCAAATTGTCTGTAGCAGACTTCAGTGTCATAGCAAGAGCCAAAAGAAAGTTAATGTCTTTGCTGTCTGAATGTTGGATGTAGAGGTGAATCACAGCTGTCCCATATCTCTTGAGGAATGCTAGCGTTTCGCTGCGACTGTGCGGGATAGGGCTACATCCTTTCACTCTTAAAGTTGTCTGAAGTTTCTCGAAACAGGACACTTTGAGTCCTTCACAAAGCGCTTTGCAGAGACGTATGGCTTTGTCTTCATTCACAAGGTATGCATTATCGTTCTCATGTTTCATTATTCTGATCAGTCCTGTGATGAACTGTTCTGATGAGAGCAACAGCTGAAGGCGACCTTGTAGCGAGCAAAGGGCACCGAACTGGCACATTTTTGGAGAGTCCTCATCAAGTTGCTCTTCAAGAATGCTACTCAGCAGTCTAGGCCTTAGCTTCTGTGGAAGTAGCATGATTAGTTTTGTGTGGTAGGCATGATCTTTGCCTAGATAACACTGGCTCAGATCCACAAGCATCTGAACTCCAACATTACCCTGAATTCTGCTCTTGTAATGTGGTGCATCATCAAACACCAACACATTAGATTTGGCTAATCTACCATCATGGCTTGGCAGGTAAAATATCAAATCTCTTAGATCTTCAAGGTCTTTGCGAATGTCCTTTGGCTCATTATGAAGAGACTTGAACAATCCCGAAACAACCCTTTTCACAGTTCTCATTTCATTTGGGTCAAGCTGCTTTCCCTCTGAATTTCTGTAAATTCGCCACAGCACTTCAACATATTGTCTGGTTGACACAACATCCTCTGTACCAAGCTCTTTGAACAGTTGATGAAAGGTACCGAGTTCTAGAGGTAGTTTGTACAAGTAGGGTTTGAAGTCAGATTCATTGTCCAAATTAATGACCACCTCTTCAGGTTTTAGCAGTTTCCAGCCATCTTCTACCATGACAAAGGCTACTCCACGGAGCTGGTAACGGAAATCTCTTTTATCTGCATTGAGGAACTCATATGTGGATCTTAGAACTTTGTTCCTGGTTTTCACCATTTCATCATCAGGATTGGATATACTGCAGATATTCTTACAGTTGCTTATGACTTTCTCCAGAGGTGGGTCCAAGTTGACACCTAGCATGTTTAACACTTGGTCAAGTTGTTCCTGCCCAGTGAAAGTGCTACCCTCTTGGTCCCTTATGCTTAAAGGTGTAGCTTTCTCCGGTAGTATTGGACATGATGTCCAAAGCAAATGAATAATATCTGTTTGCTTGAACTTTGGATTCACTTGGGACCCACTGAAACGTATGAGAGGAAGTGTGGCACTCATCTCTTGGTACTGAGAATGAAGTTTGATGAGTTCTTTGGGTGCTCTCTCAGGGCACAGAAAAGGTATCATTGAGAGCTCTTTGAGAAAAGTGCCCTGAAAAAGGTCCATCCTCTCACTGAAAATATGGTTCAAAAGAACATCGACAATGGTTTGCACTTTTTCCTTGGTCCAGCTCTCCGTTTGCGCTTTGATGCTGATCTCTTTTGCAAACTGAAGAATTTGCTGCTGTGATACTTCATGCTTGAGACCAATGTTTCTCAGAAAATTTATCCATGAGGTGAGCAACAATGTCCCATTCTTGGGTTTTGACACTTGCTCTACTTTTTTAAAAAACTCAGTAGGTATGAATGACTTTGTAGGTAGCATAACTTCAAACACTTTAACTGTTTTATCATAGAAGAACTTAGTTGGCCTGATTCTGTTTGAGTAGTCATAGATGAACGACAGTTCCTTCAGTTTCTCATAGAGCTGATCTTTCATCTCACATGGTTCTTCCATTGCCAAAAGCCTCTCCTTCAGATAGACAATGTGTTCAACTTTGGCATCATAGGAAAGACTCTCAAACTTTGGCAGAAGATGATGGAGGTAGATTTCTAAGTCATCTATTGGCATGCAGCCAAGGAAGGTATACAACTCTTTGAGCTGCGGACAATCTGCAAGAAATGCAAAGGAGTTCGTGTTTGCCCATTTGTCTATGTCCGCAGAAGGGAGACTTTTGGCAAGAACATAGTTTGCCCCGTAGTTAGCAATGCTGATATATTTTCCGCTAACTGATTTAAAGCATGGGAGGAGTTTTAGGCTCTGTGCATCTTCTTGTGTGAGGCTAGCCAAGTTGCAGTTGAAATATAACAAAAAAGCCTCAAAGTCCTTGTCATTCAGGTTTCCCGATTTGAATGCAGATGTCTGAATCATGTACTCTACAGCTTTCAGAACACTTGATGGATTTTCAATGTTTGCAGTGTACTGTGTCAGAAAAGGCACGAGCTGACTCTCTTTGACACAGATTTTGTTAACTGCAAGTTGAATACACCCTGCTTTCATTAGGGTATGAAAGACTTTGTCATTTTGGCCCTGTGGAAATATGGCAATGCTCATCAAGCTCAGAGGTAGAAGCACATCATACTCTGGAACAACAAGCTTTTCTCTGGCCATGAATTTGATTCCAGGCAGCAAAGCCCAATCTTTCAGAATTTCAAGCACTGTGTCGAAGCTAGGTTTCACTTCCACCTGATTATCCTTAACAGCGATATTCTCACTGATGAAGTTCCACACATTCTTTAGCCAGGATTCACTTGCAAAAGTATCTCTCCATTTCACAGGAATCTTTGATCGATACTCTCTTGGAAGAACAGACCCAAGTAGGTCCCCAAAGCTGCTGATGTCAAAGCTTTTTGCAACTCCTGCATTCAACAGGATGTTGCTGTACCTAATGTACAATGTGTTCATGAACATGTCTTTCCTAGAAGATATCAGTTCATGGTGTGCTGTCAGGAACTTTGGTCTCTTTGAATCAAACACCTGAAGCATGTTGTCCATTGTTACCGACAGAGGCAAGCCCTCGACTTTGACTTCATTTTCCTCTATATCTTTAAAACAGTAGTCCACTAGAAGCTTCAAGTTATGAACTAGCTTATAGTTTGACTGCTGGAGACGACAGGGGAGTTTTCCAACATGGCATGATGTATCCGGTGATGAGAAAGTGTAAAGAAAGTGACGGACATCACTTGGTGTAACATAACATACTGGAATCCCTGCATCTTCCAAACAGAAGTAGAGATTTGCAGTCTCATCGCAGCTGTGAATCAGGTTGAAACCAATATCAAGAAGCAAGGTTTTCAGCCTGTAGACATTTTCAGCCACAGACTTCCTTGAAGTTAGGTTGTACTCTGTGTTTTTCAAATGCTGAAGTTCATCTTGTAGTAGGTTATCAAAAAAGGCTCTTCCCTTGTTTGTTGTAGATGTATTCACCCATGAAATATAAATGACAGAGTGCATCTCAGAGTTGTCCATCTGTGCTGCTCTGACAACAGGAAGGAGACGTTTCAGGTCAGCATGGATACAGCTGTATACTGCTTTAACCAGGCAGTACCAGTCTGGCTGTATATCAAGTCTGTTGGCTGGGAAGAAGAACAGATATTTCCGCAGTGTATCTTTAACAACATGAAGTGGTGTTCCTTGGACTATAGTCATGGTGGGATCTGGACCTGGGAAGTATCGACGCTTGAGCTGAATCAGCAGTTCCACACAGGCGGGTGCTATCAGCGATGTCATCAGATTGTTATTCCAGTCACTCCTCACCCCAACTCCATTGTCATCTCTCCACAGGTTTCTTCTGGCAGAATCTAGGGCAAAATGTCCATTGACATGAAAGGGTAACCCTGTCTCGAGTGAAAGAGGAAGAAAGCAGAAAGCTCTGTGGGGTTTTTTGTAGTTGTGACTTACACATGCAGCTACCCCTCCACGTGGAAACAGGGTGATGTCTTCATTTTTGTGAGCTGAGATCACACTTTTAGAGACATTTTCAATGTTAGGGAAGCCGGATCTGTTGCAGATCATCCATGTAGTCAGATTTCCTTCAGTATCCTCTATGTCCATTGTGTAGGTTATCTGCTGGACTGGGATAGCAGTAAGCGGCTTCTTTTTGGTCACACTGTCAATGACAGAGGCATGAAATTGTTTGCGTTTCAATCGGTCACCATCTGTTATTTTGGCTGTCACAGAGTAGAGCACTTTTAGTTCACCAGATGAATGATCAATAGTACAGATTGATATTTTCTCCATGTGGTTAAGAAACATCAAAAGCTCTGCACCATCAGTTTTAAGCTTATCCAGAAGGTTCTGTACCATCCTGTCAGACGCAGCGACAGAACTGATCTCTGATGTCTTTGCCATGTCTGTAGAGCGGATGGGAAATCTGAACATCGTGCTGCGTTCCAACTTAAAATGAGCTCCTAAGTAAAGATTAAGAACATCTGAAAACTGAGACCTGAAGTCAGAGTCCAAGTCTCGAAACATTCTTCCTGGACTCACAGATGTGGCCCCAGGTGCATACCGTGCATGTGGATCAAAGATACAAAGAATGTCATTGTTAGAGATGAAGGATGGACAGTCAGTTATGTGGTAGACTGAATTGAATCCTATGCCATATTGACCAGTTTTTCCTGGATTGGCCTCTTTTGTTCCTCTCCCAAGATTCTGTATACCTCTGATATCATCTTCTGTGAATGGTTGATTGTTAAATACACAGAGCGCTGGGCCTTGCATCGGGATCCATTTATCGTCAAATATTCTATCTGTGGGGTGCGTTCTTGGATCAAAAACAAAGTAAATCTCTGTTGCTTTGGCATCATCTGCATTTTGAAGCAGCTCTTTCAGCATTTCTTTTTCCGATGGGTAAGCATTGAGAATGCTTTTAATTCTGCTTGTGAGCTTTTCTTTTTGTCCAAACTCACTCCCAAGTGTGGTAAAGCAGACATTTGAGGCATATCTCTCCAATGCTTTATGACGTTTTGGGACTGCTCCTAATTTTACAGCAACCTCTCTTGGAATATCCCCGTGACAGTATTTCACCGTTGAGTCTCTGACTTTGATCCAGGGGCAGTCATTGTAGCACAGAAATTTTGATGGCTGCAGCATTAGATTGGAGTCGGGTAACAGAATCTCACCATAATTCACTTGACAGTATTCTTGGTTCTTGTCTCGTATTAGGCTCCATATTCCTTCACTAATAATTCTGCGACATAACTGGAAGTTTTCCTCACTGAGTACTTTTCGTCCACATTCTTGCTTCATAGTTTCCAGAACAGCTGAAAAATCTTCCACTGTGAAGCTAGGTTGTACCCCAACACTTTCAAAAAGCTCACGGCAGCTGTTTCTGTACTTGTTGGGGAGCTGGTAAAGATGTGGAGCTGCATCAAAATTTAGGTGGAAAGCAACTTTGGAAGGACTGACATATGTGTTCTCTACCAGGATGGAGCTGAAGGATTTCAGTTCCTCAGTTATCTGATCTTTTGCACTTTTGTCCTGTAGCATCTCCTCATGAAGATATTTGTAACAGGCATTTGTTATGTTTTCCTGATACAGAGTTACACCATCAAAAGCCTGAGAGAGCTTCTTTAGCTGACTGATGACCAGTCCAACTGAGGGTTTCCTTATTAGACCAAGACAGTCTTTCACAGCTAGCGAGATTGCACCACAACCTTTAAAGGATGGGGAATTCTCGTTCAGGATTGGCATCATCAGACACACTGTGTCCTGATGTTCAGTTGTGAAGAGCTCTCTAGCAGAGAACATTGTTGTTGGGGAAAAGTTGTTCCCATGCCACGGGAGAGAGAATCCTGCAGGCCTTGTCAGGAATGGAAGAAACCTGATGTCCTGCAGTTTCTCCAAATGCTCAGCTGTTCCTTCATCTCTCATCTTCAGCTTTTCATCAATGAGATTGAGTAGTATACTACTACGGAAGCATGCAGCTGTATGATCACTTTCATTAAGATCCATGACAGAATGAGCACGCTCAATCAGGTCCTCCCACGACAGATCGTCTTTTACCATACCTAACTGCACTAGCTTTACTAAACATACAGGGTTTACATAGTCTTTAGAAGTTCCTTCAGGAAATCTTCCATCATCAGCGTTGTAGAGTTTAGCAACTCTTCCCTCTGGGTGAATAAGTTTAGAAGGTAAAACCAGTTCCTTGTTGGGGCCAGAGCATGGGATACAAGGTGTAACCCTGAGGATTGAAGCAAAATCCTCTAGTTTCTCATTCAAAACATAATGCATTAGGGGGTCCCTAAGCTCTTTGTCAATTTCCTGGATGTGTGGGAAAAAGACATCTGAAAAGAACTGCTTCTCTGTCAGGGTGTTTTCCATCAGCTTTCCTTTGCACCCAGCATCATCAAATCCTTCCTTCACCCAGTCAGGCAGCTCAACAGCACAGAGGTTTTGTGAGCCACTCTTTTTGAGGTATTTCAAGAAGATTTTGAAAGCAGCGGGTCCTATGTCTGACCTGCAGAGTAAGGCATCATCAAGAAATCTGACACATTTGATTGACACCCACGTTTTGCCATCTGAGAAAACTCTTGCATGCTCACTGTCACCTCCTTTGGCTATTTCTTGGTAGACACCCTGGCTGATCAGTCTGAAGTCATGATGTACCTGACCTGGATCTGGCCAAGCTGCATAGTAGTTATACTTCAGTAGTTCTCCACTTTCGGCCATTAACCGTAGCATGGTGAGAGCTGCTAAATAGGCCTGGACAATGACATGTCTCATGAATATAGAATTCCACTGTCCTTTGGTGTCTGTCTTCCAAATCTCTTTACGGTTTGATGTCACAGCAAAGCAGCCATTAATTTGGACTGGTAGGCCTGTTTTGATTCTTAAAGGTAAGTAACAAAACACCTCTCCGATTGGTGTTGCATTTGTCTTCACTGTCCATTTTCTATTCTCCTCCTCTGAGAGAAGAACGGCCACCCCTCCACAAGGCACTAGTCCTAATCTTTTTCCACTATCACTAAGGGAAAATTTGAGTGCCTCATTTGCATCCATTAATGAGCAAATGAGCCAGTTCGTGACCTCAACTGCCTTCTGGGGCATTTCATCTGTGAGTCTTCTTGTCTGAACACCTTTAGCAGCCATCTCAAAGTACTGGTTAGGATCTTCCTCTGAACCTCGGAACAGTGGGGAGTGGAGATCAACAATGCGCTTGAACACGTTGTGAAACTCCTCCACCATAACACGTATGATGCATCCAGACTTGGGAACATCAGAAGGTACCTTGCTGGTGCTTGCTACTTTCTTCATAACCTTTGCTGCAGATTTTAGGATACTTAGAGGTCCATATGAGGCTTTGGATGACCACACACTTTTGTTGATTACCACGACATCTTGCGCTCCTGCTGGATTTGGTTCCTCATATTTCAGGTATTTCAAGACCATGCTTCCAACATGTTGAGTGAACAGAATGAATCTGTGGCCACATATGCTGAACTCATCAACGAGAGAGTAGATATCTGTGGTATTGTAGTACAGACTGCTGATTTCACTTACTGACGCTTCCTGCTCTGTTCTGAATGGAAGTCTGAACAGTGTACCATTGTATTTGTATGGCGAGTCCTGAGCTAAAGGAAGCTGGCAGTTGAAGACATTAATGAAAGGTTTGAACTGATTGGGAAACTTTCTCAGCCTCCTCTGTTGCTTGTTCCAGTTGATTTTGATGCCTGGATTAGACCTGTCTCTGATGTGCTTGCTGATGTGATTAATGTTTGGATCAAACATGATCATGAACTCTCTGCTCATTATGATGGGGATATCTGTAATGTGATAAACAGAGTTAAAACCCAAGCCAAACTTGCCAACTTTGTCTGCTTCACACCTTTTCACTGATCCACCTAATCTTGTGATGTTCAGAAAGTCTGTGTCTGAAAATACGGCATTATTGAAAGACCACAAGGCAGGCCCGTGGCAAACAATCATGCCAGGGTCAAGGAGATTCTCCCGAATGTCAGTGTTTTTTCTCATGTCAATGAGAAAACTGCACTCTGTTGCACTTGCATCATCAGCATTTTGAAGATGCTCTTTGAAAATGTCTGCTACAGATGGATATTCCTCCAAGATATTTTTTATTCTCACTGTTAGAGGTTCTTGTTGGCCAGACTGTTCAAAGCCAAGATTCTCTGGGTTTATCAAGCGTGTGCTCAAACATGGGACCTTCAGCCACTCTGCTGTTTTCATAGGAATGTCATCATGGACCAATATAATTGGTTCTGAAGCGTCTTCGAGTAAGTCGTTCAAATCATCAACTTTGATATCACAGTAGGTACATTCATGGATGGGCTTCATCGCTAACCTGCTTGGGTCCTTGTAACAAAGAATGGGCACATGCATGTTAGTGTCTACAGGTATCTGATTGTTGTACAGCCATCTCAGGATGTTGATTAAAAGTAGAATATCACGTTTGCTTTCTTCCTTGGTCATCTCTCCTTCACATCTCTGTCGAATGAGAGCAATGACTTTGAACACATGGTCTGGGACAACCTCTTCAACTGAACCACAGAACTTAAAAAGCTTGTGAAACTTCCTAATTGTCTTGGGCAGAGAGTAGAGGTAAGGCTGCAAGTCTAGATCAGGGAGGGCTTTTAAAACTGTCTGGCCAGGTGACGAGAACGTCTTCCCTGTCCACACCCAATCAAAAGGCAGTGATTTCATTGCTTCTCTTGCATCCTCAAGATGAGCCTGCATGAAGCCATAAATCTCAAACAAGATCTGCTGGAACTGATACCAATCCTCTGTGGTGAATGCCTGAGATTTATGCCAGTCATTCACTGCTTTCAAGTGTTGTAATACTTGATCCACTTGTGGCTCCATAGTCAGTTTCAGTGCCTTCTTCATACCTGCAGATGTGTGTTCAACCAGTGGTACTGAAGATCCCACAAGCACTGCATGGGATATTTCACACATTTCAGACAAAGAGCAGATATGGAGAGTATCTCCAACCCAAGCAAGAGATTTAGGGTAAGTTAAGGGTCTGTCTTTACAGACCGGTGCCCATTTTAGTTTAAGCAAAGCTGTCTGAGCATCAGCTGATTTTACAAGCTTGGTCTGTTTGTTAAGTATTTGCAGCAGTGTTTTTGCCTTTTTAATTATCAAGTCCCATTTAGGTTCCTCACTGCTTTGCAACTCCTCTATCTTCTTTGCCACTCGAAGTACATCTTTTTCACTGAGCTGTACTTCATTTCTTAGTCCCAGTTGTCTGAGTGAATGAAGAATATCTGGAGATGATGTGAATGTACTTGTGGGAAACCTGTTTTTTTCCTCCATGAAGAATAGATGTTGCAGGATCTCTAGCTCAGGATCAAAAAGATCTGTCGCTTTGACTGACTTTCCACAAGGCAGCTGAATGAATTTAAGAGCAGAAAGCCATCCAATCACGGCTGAGTTTTCATTCTTTAGAAAAGCCAAATGTTTAAGAGCCCAGAGCATGATTTCAGTTGTCTCATCTGTTGTGTAGTAACCTCTCTCAATATCCTGAATAATAATTTTGAAACATTCTGTTGTTTTCACTTGTTCAACATTTAGCATTTTGATGAGGCGGATTGATTCCTCATCAGAGCAAGAAACAAGATTTTCAGATAATTTCACATCTGGCGGGTGCTTGGCTCTGTGGTGTAAAGCTCTGGCCCCTCTCAGTGATGTGAATGCTGAGGTACTTTTAGAGCATGTACCCAGTTTTTTAAAGATGGAAAGGTCAAGTAGGATATGCTTCTCCTTCTCTGTAATGTCAGACAGCCCTGCAAGAAAATTTCTGAGTGCAATTTTCTCTTCCACTGAGAAAGAAGAGACTTGGCTTGATAATCGTTGGGCTGATGTTCTACTCATAATTTGCAGAAGCATACCAGGAGAGCATGGGTGAATGTAATTTTTTAGCAGAGGATGCTGCAAACAGGGATCCAGCTTTTTTATCACTACTCCTCCAAGCTTTTCTATGATGTCAAGCACGTTTTCAGAAAGTGGCGCCTCTTCCTCATCCACAAGTACTATGGGTGATGGAGTTTTGAAACGAAGAAGCTCAACTGTGTGTGTGCTTTCCTCGAGTGGCACAAGTGGGATCAAAGGCATGTCTTCAAATGTATTTAGGTCGTCAGCAAAATATATATAGAGATGCTTCCAAATCAACTTTAGCCAGGAAAGTGTAGGATGCTTCAACTCCCTGTTTCCAGGATCCCAGTGAACTTTAAAGTCTCTGGTTGGCCAGGCTGTTGACAGGATCTCCTTGATGAGTCGAGCTGAACGTTCAGGGTTCAGCACTTGTAGCTGAGTGCAGGGTCTACCTGTTATAATAGTGAAATTTAGAAATTAGCACAAGTTATTATTACAGACACAGATGCAAAATAAAATCTGATCAATGGGTTATTGATACAGCTGCTACACCTTTAAATGCACCTTTTCATTCAGAGCTCAGCCACACAATGCCATTTAATTTTTGAAGTGTTTTGTTTTCTTCTTAGTCTCTTGTCAAATTTTACTCATTAAATGAGGAGTATATTTTTTTCCTCAGACACATCACCTCAAATACTCAGAATCTAAATATATTTAAGACACGTAAGTCATGCAAACACACTTGCACAAACTTTACTGTGTATCCACACACACACACACACACACACACACACACACACACACACACACACACAAATTGTTAATTTAATAAGGAAAAAATGCTTTTTCCAGGCTTGTGGCACTTGTTCACTTCGCTCATGTATTAAAACACAGACATGCATGGTAATTTATCATGTTATTCATTTTTACCCTGTATCACTTTATATAGTCAGATGGCAAAAACAGTTGTTCAGAAACACTAAGCCAAAAAATATTAAATAAATATATTTCTTCTAATTCTTCTTTGCAAGCTACATAAACATTGTGTTTGATGTCACTGTTTGATGAAGACT
The DNA here is from genome assembly GCF_056152115.1 of Neolamprologus brichardi. Lineage (NCBI taxonomy): Eukaryota > Metazoa > Chordata > Actinopteri > Cichliformes > Cichlidae > Neolamprologus > Neolamprologus brichardi. The sequence goes on along the minus strand of NC_142117.1, from coordinate 16,025,491 downwards.
CATTTATAGATAATGATGATAAGACTTCAAAAGTGCCAAGGAGTTGGGGAACACACATACATACATATGATACGATCAGTAAGATACTAAAGTCATGCCAGTCTGAATCCAGTCTTATCATTCCAACATATGAGTTTAGGTTAATAATAAAAAGGTCACACACTTTGAAATACCTTACCTGAACACCCCCATAGAAACTGTTGCACTGTAAAATTTAAGAGATGTGGGATGATTTTTACTGTTTCTTTAAAAAAAAATGTGGTAAAATAAAGAATTTAAAAAGTAAACAAATGATAATTTTTCAGTTCAGGACTTCTGTATATCTGAGTAACATTAAGGCCTTACCCACCCTAAGGCCAAGGTTTGGAAGTACAGTTAAGATGTCTGTTTAAAATTAAATTCTTTATGTAGTTCCCTCCCCAGACGCCTTAACGCCCACTCACATCCTCAAAACTCAAAACTGGATTATAGATGGCAGATGTCTGCCATCTATAATCCAGTTTTGAGTTCCCTCCCCAGACGCCTTAACGCCCACTCACATCCTGGGCCATCTGACCTCAGGAATTCGCATGATAAGGTGGGGCCAGGTTTCACAATGAGCTCACCCGAAACCCTGGCTGATTGGGACCCACACCCAGTTTCACACCTTGGCTCAGGCGATTAGAGAATCATCAGGGGGTCCTTTTGTCCCTCTGTGGGGGGATACTCCCACTAGGTTTAAATCTGGGACTCCCCACCATTTGACCTTAGAACTGAAGAAGCTTCTCAGATGAGAGGTGAAACGTCTTCAAGCAACTTAAAGAAGTCCAGACGCTTTTCTTTGCAATCTCCTTTGACTACGATGACCTGGATGACTGAGAACCTTCACAGACAATTCTTTATGTAATAAAAATGAATAATAGCAAAATGTTAGCTAGCAGAAAAAAATAAGCGGTTAGTTCCAAATTGCAGCTATGTATAAATGGAGTATTCTCTGTGTCTTCTACTTTGGGCTTTGGGGAGAAAGTTGTTTTTTCAGCACTTTTCCTCTGCCTGGGTTGTGACCCACAGTCATGACTATGGCATGAGTATGGCAGAGCGTGCACTCAGGATCTGCTCTTGCAGGCCGAGTGGAATGCATGGCACAAAAACAACTCATCCATGAATCAGCGTGCTCACTCTCTCTTCCATTTTCTCTCTCTCCCCTAAATTTTCTATCAGCCTATCAGCTGGGTACCAGATTTACTGCCCCGCTGGCATGCTGAGAGCACAACAGTCCAGTGTTACAACATGGCTGAACCCACATAACCTACTTGTTCATCACAGGACTGCAAAGATTTTCTTTTGGAGATACAGGCCAACTAAAAAATTAACACAATACTTTAAATCAAAATCAAATATAATAAAATAAATAATTTTTTTAGGCTTCCCTAAAAAGACACTTAATCTAACAAATTAGATTAAATTCCTATTGTCAAGATTACAAATAAAAATCTGTTAAAAATGTTTAACATTGTCAAACTCTCTGCTGGTCACTGCTGGAATAAAGCTGATTATATATACATTTATTAAAAAAATAGGTGACATTACCTCTGCATTTGGCAGCTTTCTTCAAACTGTCCATCACTGAAGGCTTGATACTCTCTAATATGAATCGATGCTCCAGTCCTGGATACAAAGACCTTAGGATGAAGTTAAAAAAAGGTCATAAATTTTGCAAATTTAATTCTGAGTTTACACATAAAGCCAAATCCAGCTGGATGCAGTTTGTATAATGGTAGGCACAGTTTTCAAACAAGAAGCTATCAAAGGCCATGTTCACAGAGGGACAGCAGATTTCGCACTGTGCATGTAATTCAGTTTGCTTTTTTAAGTTGTATTATTGTCTCATTTTTCAAAGGCATCAGCAATACTCACTAGATAATAATGCAATTAGTCTGTCAATATTTTTGAATAAATCAGCATCAGCCTTCCTAATATGGAAATTTCTTACCTTGCCACTAAACCTTGCAAAGAGCAGTAATCTTACTTAAAGCCATGAAGAATGAACCAGACTGTTTATATAAATGTATTTGGAACTAATGCTTGACAAAAGGAAAATGAGAAATGGATTCCTTATCCATGAAAAAAACAACGTGTGAATAGTTTATGGTAAAATATATAAAATAAATATTGTCTTCTCCTGTTAAAATCCATTCAGGAATAATAAAAGAAATCAAATTAAGAAGAGAATTACAAAAACATGATGAAACTGGCAGAAGCTTATATGTAAAAATAAACCATCTCACTCTGTCTGTACCTGGGGTACTCTTCAGAAGCAATGTAAATGGCATCTTTTTCGGTCACAGAGGATGAAAACGTTATAAAGGTCTCATCTTGGAGTGGCAGGAGCTCAAGTCCTATAAGGTCACTGTAATTAGCATCTCCAAGTGCAAACTCCAGCAGCAGCAGCTTCTCCTGTGAGGGACCTGTGTGTCTGCTCTTCCTGATCACTTGCCGCACCAACGATGGCGTCACCTTCCTCACTTCACCGGACTGAGTCATGTAGGCAGCCAAGACAAAGTCCACAGCAGAAGGCACCTTTGCCACCTGCATTCCTGAGCTTTGGAGGTAGTTGATCACAGTCTCTGAAATGCCATCGTCTGTGTCCAGCTCTGAGAACACAGTCTGGTCCACCCTGACCCAGCTCTCGCTGAGGGAATAGATTACTTGGTGCTGCAACAATTCATCAAACAGTGGCTGGAGAATGGGTTTCCAGCGGGACTTGACCGGCTTAGGGTCTGGCCAGGCCCTATAGCTTCCTGTAGGAGACAATGGAAAGTCTTGGTCCTTTTTTATCTGTACCCTTTTGATAGCCTCAATTATGAGAGTGAAGTAAGCCCTCGGGATGACACTAATTATAAGAAGCTCATTCCACAAGGCAGCTGGATCCCTCCACTGGTCCACTTCCCGCCACTTGATACTCCTGCGGTTGTCCGTGAGGCCAAAGAAGCCGCTGACATGAACAGGAAGGCCCGTTTCGCTCTCTTCTCCGGGAGGAAGAGGAAGGAAACAAAAAGCTCGTCCTGAGAAACCGGATGTTGCACCTTGGTCCTCTCTGTTAAACAGAGTAAGAGGCAGGGCAATGCCTATGCTAGGCATAAACTTCAAATCATCTGCCAAAGAGTCCAACTCAGCACACATCCCTCTTCCCCCAACTCCATTACACACCAGCCACGTCATCCTCTGGGTCTCTTTAGCCGTTTCATCCTGAGTCTCGATGTTGAGCTGGTAAGTGACGCACGTGATGGCAGAGCTGGGAACGCCGTTGCTATAGCTGTCTATAGCCTGTCCCAGTATCTTCAGTGCATTCGGTCTTTCTAGCTTATCATCAGTATTCTCCGTTGCTGTAACCTGAAACAACATGCGCTCTGTGCCATCAGACTCGCGCACATGCAAGGATATTTTTTGCACACTTTTAAGGAAGAGGAGCACCGTGTCTGCGTCAGCTTTGAAAGATTCAAAGAGCTCCAAAACCTTTTCCTTGTTGTAAATGTTGCCGCTCAGCTGAGATGGTTTCATGCGAAGCGGGAAGCGAAACAGAGTTCCAGGAAAGTGGCCATCCTGAATGGTTTGACTGGAACTCCCAAACATCCCAAAGTATGGAGCAAACTGGTCAGCTAGTTCCGTGATCTCCTTAATGTCCGACTTCAAGTTCCAGCATTGGCCCGACTCATTCACGCCAAACAGGGTCTGATGGGGGTCCAGCATGGCGATCTGGTCTCCACTGAATATACTGGGAACATCTGAAACATACATACAAAGAACAACAATAATAGCTAACAATGGTAAGTGGTTACATTCAGATCAGCATATTAGGCAAGTGGCACAGTCGCCTCACGGCAAATGTTTCTGAGTTTGAACCTGATGGTAGGGTGGGATGTTTCTATGTGAAGGTTTTTTGCAGGTGTTCTGGGTTTCTTCCACAGTCCAAAGACATGTTGTAGTTGTTGTTGTCACCATGAATGGTAGTAAGCTTATTACAGTTAACTAAAACTAAATTAAAAACTAAAACTAGATGTGAAAAACCATTGTAGTTAACTGAAATAAAAATAAAAACTAGACTGGACCAGGACATGCCCTCCACATGTGGGAGGACTAAAACTAAAGTAAAACGAGGAAACACACTCTGGAAACTACATGAAACTTAAATGATTAAAAAAAAGACAAAATGAAATAAAAATACAAAATAATCAGAAAATAGAAAACAATAACAACTCTGCTCTATGACCAGGCAGGGTGCACCACGTTTCATGCACAGTGTTGACTGGAAGACGTAGATATATATTTGGGCTTCTGCTTTGCTTGGACATTTCAGTAAATGCATTAGTGAAATTGTTTTTGTAGCCTTTAATATCAGTGGAAGGGTCTCTGGAGGTAATTATCTGCGATTTGTTACCACTGTGATTTATGTTCCAAACTTACTGCCTCTCTGTCTAAATTTGGTTGCGGTCAGACTCTGAAAAATACAGGTAAATATTCCTTGGTTCAACACACTGACTCCACATGAGAAAACAAAACATCATTCAACATTTCGCTAGATAAATAACACTGTACCTGTAATATGGTACACAGAATTGAAGCCGATGCCAAATCGTCCAACTTTTAAAGGATCTTCTCTCTTCCTGCTCCTTGCGATCTCCTGAATCCCATTCCAGTCTTCCACAGTGAACACCGCGTCATTGTACACGTACAGTGCTGTCCCTGGAAGTCAGAATCAAATGACCATGCTGGGAAAAACTCGAAAAAACAAATGTGATTATTCTAAAGTGAGTGAGTAAAGATAATGTATTTTCTTTGACTAAATTGTTGCCTCTCTTCCCAAAGAAGTCAGAGTAACAGAATTACTGCTAACAGATATTTAACCAGGACAGATTCTTGCCAGCATGAGAGCTTGAATGTTTGCCCTCTGATTTAAGAGCTGATCACTGGGCTATGCTGCTGGACTTAACTTGTTACTGACTGCTAACCTTGATGCTGAGCCATGTCGGGTGACCACAGTGACTCCGCTCCATACTCTGTCTCATCGTACATGAACTTGACCTCTGTGGCTCCAGCATCCTCAGCATTTTGGATCAGCTCCTTCAAAATAAAACAGAGGAAAGATCATCAACTATGAAGACAGGGCCTTGTAACAAAGCCACACAGAGATATCAGCTTTATAGGTGGATAATTTTATCTAAAAGGCCTTGCCAAAAAAATTAAGACCTTATTAAAATAGATGCCGTCATTTGGGATTTCAGCTTTGGAAAAAGTACAACCATATATGGTAAAGGACCTGAGATCGGCAAGTTAAAGCCAAAATAAAACTATGACGTTTGTTTCTGTGCAAACTTGGCATATTTTCTCATTTAAAATCCTTTTTTTTGCCTACAAACAGCCTTCTCTTGGATGAATCCCTACCATAGCAGACTGATGATATAAACTCATAAAATACCACCAATCCGATGCACGTGTACTTTAAACAGATCAAGAGAGTTTTAAATACTATCAGAAATGTATAAATTCTGTACAACCTCTGTATGCTAATTATGTTTAATATGTAGTCTATACAGACACTTTTTTTTAAAAAAAAGCACCCTTACCTTTAGAATCTGTCCACCTTCAGGATATCTCCTCAAGATATCTTTCAAAAATTCAACTAACGGAGGTGTCGTCTGTCCAAACCTTCCTGTAAAGACACACTGTGTAAGATTCTCTTTAATACTGACTCATTGATTGCATACATGTGCAGGTTTTCATGTTACCTCCTCCTTTTAGGCCTCGTCCCTCCAGAATGACAGATACTTCTGGGCTTCCCACGGGCACCAAAGTACCAATTTGCACACTGTTATCCAGCTATGCAGGATTGATGTGAGGAGAGAGAGCTTGTTTTAATGTACAGCAAGAATGCACCACACTGAAATAAAACTGTGTGTGATCAGGTGACATGAAGAAAATCTGTATTTTTAAAAAGTCCTTACAAAATGAACATGTAACTGCATGAATAGACATGTCATTTAATGAGACTTAACAACAGACTTATAGTCTTCAATCTTTCACCACAGCTACTGTTAAATCATTCGGAGTTGGGGTTATTGCACATTAGTTGACAGTCTGCCTTTTCCTGGTGAGCATTTCTGAATCAATGCAGCAACGCCTGACTCAGCTGCGTGGGGCTCTTCAAGGTGACACTGTGCCCTCCTGCACTCAGCAGTCTTTGCACATCAACATGCTCTCTGGCAAACTGAGCCATCCCACTCATCATCTTCATCATTGTCACGCCACTGTACAATTATTATTTCACAGTATAAAGACGTTTTGTGATGTATATTGTAAGCAATATGTTTCTTAGAACAAATATACAGTGACAGAGCTCAACACACAGAGGAAGGTGAGACCTCGTGGTTATATGTAATAATATTATTAGGGAAAAAGTGAGTATATAAATCTGTATAAAACCTTCAATAAATGTAAATAACACCTTTTATGTAGTTGCACGCAGGCAGTCTTCATTACTAATGCCTTAAAAGAGTTTTTTATAATAGCTTTAGGGTCCTCTATCAAATATTTGGCTGCTAGGATTGAAGGTTTAATTTTATCTGAAAGCACCCACTGCCAGGCATTTACAATGAAGAATGTTTAGAGACCCAATGAGAACAAGCCAAGCTTGCCTTAAAGTGCACAGCACCTCTTCCATCACACTGCTGCAGATTTAATTGCATCAGTGAATCACCAAATATAGACTTACATCCGAAGGACACAAAGGAAATTACTTTCTGTTATTGTTTCCTAGGAAACACATCATGTAACATAGCTTCAGGCACAGCAGAATTCATGACTGTATTACTTTTACTTAAAACTGGCCCTGCAGTCTATGTGGTGTTAGCTTGTAGGACTGGCTTGTAGCTAATTTCTGCATATGAGATGGGATGGGGTGGAGGGGGGCTGCCAAGCACTGCCCACCATCTGGTGCTTTCCATCAGCTGAGCCACAAGACACGGGGCCAACTGCAGTCCTGCTAGTCGTGTAAGTCACTGAGTGAACGATTACAAACTAGCACACCACAGTCACGCTATAGATTTACCTGCCCACAAATCTGCAGTGTTATTAATGAGTTTAGATTATGTATGTGTTACGAATTAGATTAACGGATCAAATTTTTAACAGTAACACATCAATAATTACCATACAATCACAGACCGTTCATTCATATAACTGTACAATTATATATGCACACAACTTAATAACCATGATCTTAAAACTGCAATATTTTGGAATACACAATGTGATATTTCTAAATCTGGAAAAATTAAACAAGCTTTCGTTTAACGCAGCGTTTTTATTTCAATCCTCTGAATGCAGTAACCTTAGTATTATTCAATACACTGTGATGAAGAGGTGCCGAGTCATGCTGTCTGCAGTATGAGTGAGATCACTGGGCAGCAGCCAGTGGAGCAGATCCTGTGTTTACAATAACTGCATAATTGTCACTGTAAGAATCATAGATAGATAGATAGATAGATAGATAGATAGATAGATAGATAGATAGATAGATAGATAGATAGATAGATAGATAGATAGATAGATAGATAGATAGATAGATAGATAGATAGATAGATAGATAGATAGATAGATAGATAGATAGATAGTCATGAGATCGATAACACTCCAAGGCCTCAAATAATTACTAACACAAATAACTAATTACACCACGAGGGAAACTCACAGCACTTCTAACAATGAGGGCCCTGTTAACAGTTTAAATGAGTGTCACACCATTTGTTCTGCAGTTATGGAACAGGGTCATTAAAATAGAGCAGCTTTCTGCTGTTTGTAATTATCTAATTTAAGAGAGAGAAGCCAAATTTCTTCCTCGTGTCTTTCTGCAATGACATTACTAGAATGTCAAAAAACAAAACAAAAAAATATACAAAAACCATTAATTTACTTTGTACTCAAGTACTTACATAAACCCAAAATACAAGAAGTGGCTCACTAATAAACAAAGTAACAGACTTGTGAGTCTTGCTCTAATGTAACATACAAGTGACCAGAAAAGTTGGAAGATTTGCTGTTGCACATCATGTGCATTTTGTTTTACTGTGATCATACTGTGGCACGTTCAAAGACGTTTAAAATGACAATTTTATTGTTGTCCTTATCAGTTTTATTTGTACTCTTCTATTACAGAAAAATAAATGCTCACCATTCTCCCATTGTGAGTCAGTCGTTGCTCTTTGACTGGGAGGTTTGTCTCCTCGTACAGCAACTGCTTGACATCTTGAACAGATGTAAATGGAGAGACCCGGTAGGACCTCAGGCCAGTGCACTCATGACGAACTGTCACCCATGGCAACCTTGAAAATACAAACACACATTTCAAGTTTTAACAACAAACAATGGCAACAAATTTTTCTTATGTATAATAATCTTCCAACAGACACAACACTACAATTCAGCAGCAAAGAAGGAAAGGTGTTAAATTTCATCACAAGAAATAAGAGTCTTGCTTACGGTCACTATTGATCAAGGTGTAAGTTTGGAAGAAACATGAGAACGTGGACTCTTCACCAGGTCCATATACCAACCGTCCATTAATGCCATTTTATGTCTGTGTAAGGTTCTACAATATCATATTGAGAACACTGCTCTCTTCTCTTTCTCTTCACCCCCAAACAGTTAAGGCAGATGGCTGAGCCTGCTTCTGATAGAGGCTTCTTCCTGTAAAATAGGGACTTTTTCCTACCTACTACCACCAAGTGCTTGCTCATAGGGGGTTGTGTGATTGTTGGGCTTTTTCTTTAAGATTCAAGGGTCTTTACCTTACAATTTAAAGTGTATTGAGGCAACTGTTGTTGTGAAATGGGACTATATAAATGAAATTTAATTGAACTAACTGACCATCCTATCACATCCTTAAAACTGAAACCTTACTGCAGTCCCACCCAAGATCATTGATCTCTCAAAGCCTTCAAGAGCTGTGCTGTTTCCTGACAATAAGCCCCCCCCCCCAAAAAAAACAAACAAACAAACAAACAAAAACAAAACAAAACCAAAAAAACCCATACCCTTCCTCATTTTGTTCCTGGTCACTTCTTCAAAGAGCACTGGAGTGCTTTATAGAGACATGCTGCTATTTCTGGAAACTATGTGGTTGTTGCAGTTGAATAAGACAACCTTAGGCTAACCTGTTAACAGAAATAAAACAATATATTTCTGCTCATTCAGCAGGAGGCCATTGGAGCTTTGTGGTTAAGTCCCTCTGGACCACTGTAGCTGGGTGGGTGTGGCAACCAGATCCAGCAGAGGATGGTTATAAAGCATTACAGTGATTATTTACCTTTACACGGGCAATAGAACCACTTTGTCGAAACGTTTATGCCTGGTCCATAAAGGGAAGCTGTAAAAAATGTTGATATTCCTGCCTTGACTGTTAGTTGAGATATTCACTGGGAAGTCTGAACACCTCAACTACCGAGGAATTATAGGAGGGCTATCAGCTGCAAATATTCAGTATGTTACATGTTGCCAGGAGTATATGACAGCCAACAGGAAACTTACCAGGGGTCTGGACAGTTTGCCATGTCGCTGCTGCTTTGTGTCCCAGCACATACACGTTCATTGGACTATCTTCCCCACTGTGCGCAGGAATACACCATCCGAGAAAAGGCTGTCGTGAAACAAGAAAACCGTTATTTTCCATCACCTGCCCCTTGACAGTCCGGTAAATTTATACCAGTCCTCTCGGTGATGTATTACACACATATATATAGCATTTATGTGTTGATGTGATTTGTCTGAGAGTTTTCGTTGTGGCCGTACACCGCCGGTGCCGGTTGTTATTTTTCCACTGAGCCTCTTTAGGAGCGTTATCCCAACAAACCTCACTCACTTGTGTGTGTCCAGCGCGCGCCGATAATGGTCCTCTCGAAAAGCAGAGACATTTCACGGCACTCGGTATTCCTGGAAACAATCGCAACAACAATAGCAAGTGACACTGTTAGATCCCCCAACTACACACCGACTCCTTCAAAGGCGATGTTCTAATAATAATGAATTACACCGAGCGTGAGAGCAAAACGGGGGAATACGAAGCGAGAGGATTCCCGGGCGGTTACTTCCGCTTCGTCTTAAAGCCCGTCAGGAAGACTAAGCAGTCTCAACTAACCTTTAATTAACTGTTGTCTTTCTTCTGGGTGTGAATTCACTGAGATATTTCAAATATATTTAAATATTTTCTTCTGCAAGCGTGAATTCATTATTATAAGTTTCTCCTGTAACGTGATGCAGTGGTGTGATGACCAATTTTGTAGGCGCATGCGTAGAAGCACATTAACGGAATAAATCTCCCTTTAGGATTTTTCTCAGTAATAATTTTTCTATTCTTTAACTGACTGTACTAATAACTATCTTTCAACATTATTAATCTGCACAACAATATACACTAGGTTCCAGTTAATCTTTAATTCAATTAAGGTCACGCGGTCAGCAAAAAAATCAAGAGCTCGCTCTGTGTTCTTTTCCGTGATCCGGAAGTAACCTGTTGAGCGTCTTGCCGCTGCAGCACTAAGGTTTCAGTGTGTATAAAATCCATCATTTGATACTAAAAAAATCACGTTCACTTAATATTTAATAGAAAGATACATCTATACATGGGAAACGATTCCCGTGGAATATAAACTGTGCCAAAATTTAGCACCAAACAGCCGCCTTCTTACAATAAATGAAAAAATATAGAGCTTTCCATGTTCTTACAAGTGAATGTTAGTCTATTATTGACTGTTGTTGGTCTTTAAATAATCTGGATCTATAAATTTTTCCGGCTGGCCAATCAGAACCTGTGTTGTTGCCTTGTCAGTAGGCTAATTAATTATTTAGGGGGCACCATTTCATACATTTGAAGTCAAGTTGGGCACAAAATGGAAAATGTAATTTAATGCAAAATGAAATGTGACATGGGGGATAACAAACAGATCACCTACATATGAAAACTACATGTATGAAAATTAAAATGTAAAAGCCTCTTTAAAGTTAGCTGTGCAATTATTTTAAAGAAAGGGAACACTTAATCCTCCTTTATGTCACTGGAAATGTAACTTCCTGCTTCTAATTATTTTTGATTGACTTATTTATTTTACAATGTCATTGTTTTATTGGTTAGGAGACATTTATTGATTTTCTCTACAATTAAACCAAGTGGCACCATCTCTATATATAATGACATCAGCAGCAAAAACAACAAAAATGCTGCTAACCCAACATACTGTTTTCTAATATGGTGGGAAAAAGTGAAGTGTGCTAGAACTGGCATGTGTGCTTCCAAATGTGAACTCCTTCCAATATACTTTGCGTTACTTTTCACCAGTCTAAGCGGCTTAACCTGCTGACTTCTGGGAGTTGGAGTCTCAACCAAAGAGCTCAGACGCCAGCACACTGCAGTCAAAGATGCGCAAATGAACTTTGTAGAGGAGAAACACTGGCAGAGACATGAGGCCTGTCGCCATCACATTAAAATCCTACAGAATTAATTTCTCAGTATATTTCTCAGTGAAATATACCACCTTTATCTCTCCTGCTCTCTGGGTATGCTCTCAATATATAGAGGCTGTTGTCATACTGGTGTCTTTGGCAGGAATCATATAGCCTATCCATTCTATATTTGAGAGTGTGGTGCAATACCTTGGGGCAGATTTACGTAGAAAAGTGACATCATCACTTGAAAGTCAAGGACTCCCAGCACCTTCAGACATAACCCTACTCTCAGCTAGATCGTGCTGGGTTGTCTGAGGACACGCAGTCTGTACTAAATACGTTAAAAAAAAACAAAAAAAACCCACTTCAAACTTAGCCTGGTGCTGCGATTTCGGGTATTCAATGCTATAATAAAGATAACAATTCCACGCAGGCCCACTTCTATGTTGTAACAATAGACGTGCAATTTCTACATCATTTGAAAATATCCTCTGAGCCGAAATACACGTCCTACAGTGCTCTATCGCCCCAGCAGACCACATCTTATTATTGCCGCATTGTAGAGAGGAGGATACTCACATGAGGAAACGCAGCAGCATCAGCGCAGCATCTCTGCACTGCCTGCTGCTCCGCAGAGGAGGACTCAAGTTCCTTTAAATGACCGCACCAACACTCCAGGGATGTTAGTTTAAACGGAATCAGCCCTCAGATGTGCTCTCTAACAGGCGTGAACACCTCTGTACTTGTTTCATACTGCAGGTTTTAACGCGCAGGTCTCTTAAAGAGGCAGCATCTGTGGAAACGTCCGATGGGACGCACCACACTAGCATATTATGGGATGGGCGAATAGACACTGTGCATTATACAGAGTGCAAACTGTTGTAGACTAGAACAAATAATCCAGTTAATAATATTTTTAAAAGTAGTAATGTAGGGGCTCAGTGGCAGAAGAGTGAGAAAAAGATGATACAAGCAACTACTTAAGTTGCAAGCATGTCTCAAAGACATGAAAGACTGTAGGGCCTCTAATTTCCTGTTTTAAAATTGAGATTAAACTCAGCGTATTGTACTTGGTCCTAAATATTTTTGAAAACATGGTTTCTGACCAAATCTCTACTCTGGACTGTGTTACCTTGACCTCCAGAAAAACTGCAGGGAATCCTGGAGACATTTTGATGCTTCAGTGAGAATATAAAATAACAATGTAGGACTGCTTTCTTCCATTTGCTAGTTCATGCATTTATTACTTCTAGGCTGTGATATATTATCATCAGGTCACTCTAAAAACTGAAATCCAAAATGCCGCAGAAAGAGTACTGACAGGGACTAGAAAGAGAGAGCATATTTCTCCCATATTGGCTTCTCTTCATTGGCTCCCTGTTAAATCCAGAATTAGATCTAAAATCGTGCTCCTGACATACAAAATCTTAAATAATGTTAAATATATGAGTCCCTGTCATAGCTTAAAGTCGTCTTGTGCCTTGTTATTCTAATAGAGCACTTTGCTCTGCGACTGCAGGCTTACTTGTGCTTTCTTGGGTATTTAAAAGTAGAATGGGACCCAGAGCCTTCAGCTTTCGGTCCCCTCTTCTGTGAAACCAGCTCCCAGTTTGGTTTCGGAAGACAGCCACCCTCTCTACTATTGAGGCTTAAAAGGCTTTGATAAAGCTTATAGTTAGGAATGAATTCAATGACCCTGAATCCTCCTTTGGTTACACTGCACTGGGCTTAGGCTGCTGGAGGCTTCCCATAATACACTGAGTGTTTCTTCTTCACTCTCCTTTTTTCCCACTTTTTTATATGTTAATACATCATTACTGCATTTAATCACTGGTAATTATTAAAGTCTGGCTCTTCATAGTGTGTCTTTGTCCTGTTCCCTACCAACCAACTGGTCGCTGCAGATGGCTGCCCCTCCCTGAACCTGGTTCTGCTGGAGGTTTCTTCCTGTTGAAAATGAGTTCTTTGTTCCCACTGTTGCCAAGTATCTTATTGTTCATAGGAGACGTCTGATTGTTGGGGTTTTATTTCTTTTATTATAAGGTCTTTACCTTACAATATAAAGCACCCTGTGGCAAATTTTGTTGTGAGTTGGCACTCTATAAATAAATATTGAATTGAACTAAATCAATACTGCATCAAATGGAATACTCTGTAGAAAATAACAGAATAAAAAGGAAAATTATGAGTTTTTACATGGGTCTTCTGAAGGACTTTGGTATAAATGTGTAATGCAATAATGTTGTTGCTTGTCTTGTGTTTCTATGGTGTATTGATAGTCATGTGCTTTTTGTGCTGAGGTGTTTTTTTCTGTTATCAAACTGTTCTCCCACTAGGAGCTCAGTCTGAGTGGAGTTTTTTTTCTCCTCCTCTTACCTCATGTTATGTATTTTCGTTGGGTTTTTTTCCTATCAGCCTACCTTTCTGACATGTCTCCCCAATGTGATGTTTGTGTAAAGTTGGTCAGAAGGTTCCTTTGTAAGTGCGCATGCGCCATTAGCGTGCTGCCTGCTGTAACTCTAATTTCCTTCGGGATTAATAAAGTATTCTGATTCTGATTCTATAGTATAAGAACACAGCAACGTACACAGTGGTCACCAGAGCTGACTGGTGGAAAAAATTGCTAACATTTGGTGCACACATTGAAGGATCCCAGCTTCTGTATACAAGAAGAGGATGAGAGCCTGGATACTTGTGGTCCTCCAACAACATCAACATCCTGTCCCAGGATAGAGAGATGTGTAGCTGTCCTTTTCACCTTGAAGCTAATCACCATTTCTGTGGTCTTATTTATTACTTATACATCCAGCCTCTGCAGAACCATCAGAGTCCTTCTGTAGACTGTGTTAAAAGTCTGAGGTGTACAAGGTAAACAGAAATGGAGGCAACACAGCCCCGGTGGAGTTACCGTGCTGCAGATTGTCATATCAGACAGAGCACTGCCCAGTCTCATATGCTGCAACCTGTCTGTCATGTGAACAGTAATCCACAAAATCATGTACATGTTTAAAGACATTTCCTTTAGAGTCTCCCTGGATAGCAGCAGCTGGATAGTGCTAAATGCACTTTTAAAGGTGTTCCTCTGCAGCATGATAACATCTTCCACTCCCAGATTTTGTCTGTGTGCAGACTGCAGAGGGGCAAAACTAGTCTCTCCAGCACCTCCATCAAATGATGTGAGGTTAACAGTCATTACACCCATATGCTCTCCTGTCATAAATGTGACTGACAACAGTTCTCATGTAGTTTCTTCAGCTGTCTCTAGAATAGAATAGCCCTTTATTGTCATTGTACATGAACCACAAAGTTATGGGTGTAAAATATAAATGGTAAGACAGCAGGAATAAATAACAAGCAGAAAATATATATATACAATCAAGAGGAATATATACACGAGAAATGCACACACTGGAAAAGAAAGTGCTTGGAAGTAGTGCAAAGGACTTGGTCTGAATAGCGTCTGTGTGTGAGTGGCCTGAGTGATGGTGACCATCAGACCATGGCTCCGATTGGTGAGATGAGTGGGCAGGGGTGGTGGGGAATAGTGTTTGTTAACAGTCTGAATGGCCCAGGGGAAGAAGCTGCTTGTGAGTCTGAATGTGTGGGATCTGATTGACCTGAGGTGCCAACCAGAGGCCAGGAGGTCAAATAGGTGGTGGGCAGGGTGCAAGGGGTCACCTATGATGGCCCTGGTTTTCCTGTGACAGGAGGATGTGGTGATGGCCTCCAGGGGTGTCAGAGAGATGCTAATGATTTTTACCCTCTGCGCAGCCTTCCTCTTCTCAGTTGTGGCTTCTGCATACCAAACAGCCAGGCAGTAGGAGAGCACGCTCCCCGATCTAGGAGTGGTAGATTAAGGCCAGTTGGTTAGGAAGTCTTTCTTTGATCCAGGAGCAGGTGGCAGGGGGATCTGAAGGTGGGCCAGTTTAGTGGTGAGGACGTCTGGTATTATGGTGTTGAATGCTGAGATGTAGTCCGCAAAGAACATCCTCAAGTAGATCTCCCTGTTCTCCAGATGGCTCAGCTCTCTGTGAAGGCTGATGGTGATGGCATCCTCTGTAGATCAATTTGCTATTCACTCAAAACACTTCATAAGTACTGATGTGAGGGCTATAGGTCTGTAGTCATTGAGGCTCTCTATATGAGTCTTTTGGGGATGGAAGTTATGGTGGAGGCCTTCAGACACAGGGAACGGTATTAGAGGATAACAGAGTTGGCTAATTGTTTTCTGGGATAATACTATAAGTGTTATTGTTGAATATTGATTATATTCACTGTACACAGTGTGCACAAAGTCCATGCATTTTTAAATCACCTGCACCAGTAGATGGCGACAGCAGCAAAGCTCCAGGAAGAAAGGTTTGGCTTGCAGTGACGTCTTCCCACAGCCAGAGGATTCAGACACGCAGTGATTTATAGATTTGATGGAAACGAATGAATACAGGCCATAAAAACATGAATCACAGAAATGAGAATATTTTTATGGGACTGCTAACATTAAACTACTACTTGAACTGCTACATGTGACATCATGAGAAATACTGAACCCAATAACACCAAGTCCATCATATTTAATACATGAGTTTTTGTGAGTTTTTCAGACCTCTGCATCATCAGTTTGATTTCTTGAAAACCCTGAAAAAATTACACAATACATTTTGAAGCAATACAATACAATAATTAAAAAAAACAAAAACAAACAAAAACAAAACAAAACCTCCCTGATACAAATTAAAAACCACATATGCAAACTGATATTTAAAGAAAAACTGTTAGACTGTTCAATAAACACTCCAGATTAAAAAGAAGAAGAAGAATTATCTGGCAATTATTTCGTAGTTCAGCCTTTGCAAGGTCAAAGACTTTTACTTTTGGAAAGTACTGCAAGAGAAAGTATTTACCTGCCACATAGACCACGTGAAGAAATTGGATTACATATAACATTCAAAGTAACATTTGCAAAGCACACAGTGAGCTTCCTGGAATCGATACACAGCGTGTCCAGACATGTACAGTAATTGGCCACTTTTACTGCAGTGCTGAACTTTTGTCCTCTGTGTCTTTGCCTTGGTTCAGACACACACACCAGTGTGCACACTGCTCACTTTTTTCTACCTCAGGTGGATACACAAATTTTTCGTTTCAGAGTGGCCTTTGGAGAATCAGTTTTCTTCTGGTTGCCACTCTTTTTACAAATTAACCAACAGTATTAAAAAGAGAGAGAGAGAAAACAAGGACAATGAAGAAAATAACAGGCTACGTCAAAAGCTCTGAACTCACCGTTAACACCTTCATCTTACATCAGAGAGAGGATTCAAGAGCCGATATTTACACTGAATTACTGCAGTAGTCGCTGTATATCCCCTGAACTCTGCTCTTCCTATTAGATGGATTAAGCACAGGCTCAGCCAATGGTGAAGCAGCACGCTGACATCATAAAATCTGCAGCAGAGACGAGGGCTTAGCAAATAAATAAATGTGGCCAAGTTAGAAGGAGAAAAGCAGGCAGGCTAAACAACTCTTTATTGTCTGCTAGACTGCTGTGTTAACTTTTCCTTTAAACCAGTTTAACGTGTGAGGTCAGAGGGGGCCGTGGGACCAAACGGGTCAGCACATAAGGGCAAAGCAAAGGCATCAAATAAAGCACGCACAGACAGAGGGTTTGTAAAACATCTCGATAGAAACCAGCTGAATGGAAACGGTACTACTGATCAGCCTGTGGAGCAGTGTAGATGTGCAGGTGTGTGCGTGTGTGTGCGTGTGTGTGTGTGTGTGAGAGAGAGAGAGAGAGAGAGAGAGAGAGAGAGAGAGAGAGACCGGGTCTTTGATGTAGACAGGCTGATCACAGATCAGATACACGCGCTTCGTATCCAGAAAGCCAACCCCTCTCCCTCCCTCCCTTCCTCTCTCTGCCTTTGATCTCGGTCTGCCCTCGATCCGCAGCGGCTCGGAGTCGAGCCGTGCCGGGCTGGAGCAGCAGCAGCAGCAGCAGCACTGGCATGGTGAGCGGACCGGTGCGGGAAACAGCCCACCACACCTCTCACCGGTCAGCTTTGGACTTCTAAGCGACACTCTGTAATCAGCAGGCCCCGTTTGTAGCAGGTAAGAAGAGCTTTGATGTCGCTTTTAGACGCTCGTAGGTAAATGACAGACCGAGCGTTGATTGTATCCACAGGACGGGACAAACCTCGCTTTAAAGGCACGAGACGACTGAAACTCTCAGTCTGTGCACGCGCATTTGGAGAACTTATTCTCCAGTATCCAGCCTATGGTTGCAAAATTTAGTTTTCATTATTTATTTATTTATTTGCACACTTTGAAAAGGAAGAAGAAGAATGACACGTCCCTTTTGCAAAGCTGTGGATGCTGTCTGAGAGTTTTTTAACAGTTTTCCACATAAAGGGATTTTAATCTTTACTCACACACTGTCTGTATAGTTTTATAGGCTACTTATTTACAATGAGCTTGAGCTATATTAGTGTTTATAGTCTGAATATTCAAACGCACAACTTCCATGTTTTTATGTGATATTAAACCGGTTTCCTCCCTCCCTTCGTGCTGGCATATCTGGTTTCTTTGTGAACTAATTTTCCCTTAAATACCCATAAAAGTGTTTTGTGTTTTTGGTGGGTAAGGTTTGTCCGCCCAGCAAATTTGCATTTAACAAACCTTCAGCAAATCAGTGCTGTTTAAAAGTTTAACCCTGAGCTTGCTTGCATTGGGTGGAGAAGAATCAAATCACATCATTGTGTTGTGTGTCTCAGATGATTTTACCCAACCAGCCTTTCTTCCTGATAGACTTTGCACTTTTTTCTTTTCTTTTTGTTAGGGTCTATAAGTCTATAATAACATACTCGTGCACACTCACTTGTCTGATTGCTGTTTTTGTTCTTTCAGCTTCAAGCTCTGAGCGGCCCATCAAAATGGTTAGGATGCTTCAGAACACCTTCTCACTTGTGCTAACGTTGCATGTCCTGTATTCATCTCTGGTAAGTTTTTTTTTTTAATTTTTGCACAAACTTAAAATGGATAATTTTGCTATGCATGTCTTGTCTTTTGCAATTTGTGCAAGGGAAGCTGGACGACACGTGAGCCAAATGCTTTCAGCTGTTTAAACAGTTTGTATATATTCTGCAAAAGTGAAAAACGGCAGATACACTGCATATGCGTTAACTAGGCGACTGCTCAACCTGTGGGATCAGTAAAATCCTTGCTGAAGAGATTGTCAACCGCTGTCTCTGGGCTTAGCATTCACTGCATTGTTGCTTTTGACTTAGATTCTGCTTCTGAAGCTTTACAGTTTTCCCACAGGGCTCATTCAGGTTCGATCTTATCTCTTCCCTGTAGGATCGAGACTTATTTTCAAACAGGAGTCCCAGGACTTGAAGGGAAGGGAGGCCGGCCTCCATAAATGATTATGGAATCAGACTGCTTTATCTGTTCTGGATGAAATGGAGGAATCTTCTAACTTTCTCCAAATGTTTGTCTCTCATTCAGATTCACGCGAGAGCCGAAGAGCAGACCAGAGAGTGCCGAGAGCAGGAGTACAAGGACCGCTTTGGAAACTGCAAACCCTGCAAGCAGTGTGATGCAGGACAGGAACTTTCAAAGGTTGGATTTATTCTAAACTTTTTTGATTTGTCCACAAGAGCGTTTTCCCAAAAAGCAGTGTGTGCGTCAGTTTATTTAAGAAATGGAGAGTGTTGTAATCCATAACAGGTCAGCCGAGTCAGTTTCCCTGAGCTGAACAAAGTTGGCGGGATTTGTGGGGGAAAACTGTTGGTTTATGAAAAGAATGGACATCACTGTTTAGAAAAGTGTATCTTTTCCAGGGAACGGACATTATTTATTACTTCCTGTCTTTCATGCACAAAAACAGCCAAGCTGTTATTAGCTTTTGTAGAACACCGACCCTTCATTAATCAGTCACACCCATACTTTTGACCTTCTGCAGCTGAATGGCTTCCATTGTTTTTCCCCCCATTGCGCCTCGTCCAAACTTATTGTCTTTACTGTTTGAAGGCAGCCATGCCTAAGCTTGCTGCTCTTTCGACTGGGAATACAGTTTTTTCCACCACCTTAGCCACAGGTTTTTTTTGTGTGTGTGTTTGTGTGTGTGCGCTCGCTTTGTACAAACAGGCCTCTTTAGTGTCAGTTAAGGCTGGTAAGCAGAGGCTTTCCTCTCTGGCAGCAGCTATGTGCCTACCTACTTCTGCAAGTGTAGGCAGTGATGTAAAAGTGAGTAACTGAATTAATGAGTTTGATTTAATAATGATAGTGGAACACAGTAAAACCTTGCATATCCCCCTCCCAGCGCGCTGGTACGATACAGTAAAAAAGCTGAGATAATTAAACCAAAATTTCTCATTTCTTTGAACACCAAGTCCCCACCTACCTGCTGTTAAAACCCACTGTTTGCATGCAGCGGCCAATCAGAAGGAAGGTGAGGGAAAGGCAAGCTAAAACGGCTTATTTCATACAACGGGAATACTGAGGGGCTACATGACTGATTGTTTTGAGTTATTTTGAATTGTGAATCATTCAAAGCTACTCTAGTAGACTCCAAAAAAATAGGTCCTCTTTGAAGGGCAATTTCTTTAACTCTTTTGTCTTTGTGCTGTTTGATTGATTGATTGATCAAAAAGCAGTACAATTATTATAAAAACATGTATATTTGATAGCAAACTGTCAAAAGCAAAAATGAAAACTTCCAGACTGCAGGATTTGATGCAGTAAAAAAAACATTAAAAGCTCTTAAAGTGAAGAATATACTGCACATAAAACATCTGCTAAACTGACGTTCGGGTGACTTTACACTTCAAAACATCTTTTAGCACCGACAAAAAACTCTGTATCACCCCCCCCCCCCACCCACCCCATTGACATCTGTTGCACACATGCATTTAAGTCTGGGTCGCCTTTAATCTCAGTGCACACAGACATGCACTCTGTGGTTGCTGATACGCTTCAGTAGTCCTCGTGTTCCCCTGCAGCGTCGACGGGCATGAATGCCGCTAGCCACCCTGGGGTCCTGGTTAATAATTGGCTGCCTCATTCTTTCTCTGAAGGTAGCGGGATGCCGACTCAAAATGGAAACCTGGGCCTTGCTCTAGGAGAAAGTTTCCCAGAGAAACAACTTTGTGATCTGAGCTCAGACAATCTGTCTGTATTCTTAAAGGCTAGCCTGACTGTCGAGAGGGAAGCAAAAAACTTTTGGAGTCCCTCTGTGCAGCTGCCATAGAGATCCCAGAGGAATGTGGCCCAGTTTGCTCTGGAAGTTTGCCTCTGGAAGCCGCTCTGAGGCTGGCTGACAAACATCAATTAGCTCCTCCACGCTAACTGTTGCTAAAAGAACCACCCATACAGAGGGAGCATCAATTAAAACCAGTTCTCCCTGACATACTTCACTTCAGGTTTCATTATAGGAGGTTACTTAGTTAAGCTGTGTTGCATCAAGCATGAAGGTGAAGGCGTAAATCGCCTTCCAAAGCATGCTGGAAGATTGCTGGGGGCATTAAAAAAGCGAGGCAGGAACACAACTTTGGCATGTCAGCATCTTGTAGAATGTAAGGGAGAGTGTAGCATTTCCTCCGGCCACACTTCTAGGACAAAGGACTTCTGGGTGGCACCAGCTAAAGAGAGGGAGCAACAGGCAGCAGAAGTGTCAAAATCACAGTGATCGTTGTGTTTAAACAAGCCAGGCTGTAGTAGAGTTTAAAGAGAAACAAAGAGAGCGCGTTATGTCCCACACAAAACTCCTCTTTCAAGTAGCACGCCGTTGTTTTTCGTCGTGTTTCATCCCCCGGATCAGATGACTGGCAGGGCCTCCCCGCCCCCTTGTGATTCCCTCTTAATCTCAGAAATATCTGTGCGTCTGAACTTGCTTCGGGTCCCAGCCAGCACACCCCCAGCACCACCGCCTTCTCTCCCCACACTACAGTGCTGTGTTGTGCTTGGCAGTCTCGCCCAAAGTAGATCAGGAGATAGGGCAGGGAAACGGGATGTTAAGCATCAGTTTTTCTACGTGTTTTAGGTGAAAACCGCATGAGAGAACTTCATGCAAAACTATGGGAGCAGCCACGCTTTGAGGTTTATTCGCTTTAGTTGGGCTTGTTTCCTGTCTTTTTGCACACTACAGTTCAAATAGTTTTCTCCACAGATGATCGCCTTGATGCCCTCAAAAATGTTTTAACAGACTGTTTGTTACATTGCCCTTTTTGCGTATATAATAACTCCCGTCATCACAGATTTCTGCAGCAGACTGCAGGCTTTCCTTTAGCTGCTGAACACGTCTCAGTTGGGTCTTTGTTAGCGGGGATAAAAGAAGAAAGGGACGGCTCCTTGATCAGAGGGGCAGGAACTGGCTCCATTTTCCTTTTGTTTCAGTGCTCTGACCTGCTTGTGTCTTTCGTAGCATCAGCCCTTCCTGCCATGCGGTGCCCCATGGACAGAGCTCGTGCCAGTGCCGGGCTGAGCGAGGACGAATCATCCCGGGGCCCCCTCCTTCATGAAGAAGTGGGTCACAGAACCACCGCGCGAGCGGGCTTGGCCGTGCATTCTTAAAGATCAGATTCAAGAGTCTCTCTCTCTCGTGGTGTGCAATTGTGGGCAGCCAAATCTTTATCCTGACTTTCCCCCCTCTTTATCACTCATCGGTCACCCACATCCACTCCCCTCCCTGGGTTCTTCTGGTCTGCACGACTAGAGGGGTAAGGCCTTATATGGCGAGTTCACAGCAACAGCTGCAGAAGTCCAGCCTTATGGGTCCACCTCGGGCCAGGCCTTGCCCAGGGGTTCAGTGTCAGGCTCACATGTGTTTGGCTGGAAGCACCAAATTCCTCATCCTCTGTCCTGACTCTGTGGTGCCGTCACAAGATCACATCTTAGACTCCAGCCTCCATTTTTATTTCTTGCCAGCATGCTTCGCCAATCCCCCCTCCCGCCAATCATATCTAAACCTTCATCCCACATTCCAACAGGAATGCACGCCAGGCCGGTGAAACAGGACACGGGTGAAGAGAGAAGAGAAGGGAGAAGCCCTGTTTGAAGCTGACCTTCACTTTAATGATATACGAGCACCTCACCCCACCGCTCCCTGTGTATCTTCCTGGATTTAGATTTCAGTGTGGTAACGCTGGATAACAGGAGGGCAGCTGCTGTGGAGCTGATAATGAATGATCGATGTATGATGTCATTCCCTCGGGGTAACGTCAGCTGTCATGGAAATGTCAGTTTGTCACTGAGGTCTCGCAGAGTCGTTTTTAGAGATGTGACACAAAGAGAGGGAGAAAAACAGACAGGGGAAAGAACTGAAACAGTTTTGGCTTCTCCTTAGGAAAACTTTATAATGTTGCTTTAAAATGTTGAAGACTTTTTTGCCAGCTGATATAAAGACTGGGAAAGACTTAAAAAAAACCCTCACACGAGCAAAAAAATATACACATTCAATTCCACACAACCAATAAAATAATAAAATCATATCTTTTAATTTACATTATCCTTATTTTTGCTTCGTTCAGGTGATAATGAAGGGTTTTTTTAGGCATTAGATCATTCACACAGTTGAAGGAAGCTGTGCTTTTTATGTGCACTTTGAATTGCTGAACACAAAAAGAGTATTCATCTTGTTTTCTCCATATACCTCTCCATAATCCTTGCCCCCTTCCCGAAGCGTTTCCTTTGCTTTGCTGGCCTCTCAATCAACGGGACACTCACTGAGTCTGCTTGGAGTGGGAGTCCCACACAAACGCAGCAATAAACCTGCAATAATACAACAGTGGGTGTCCCCTCCAGCCTTTATTATTCAAATGCATGGCCTTTCTGGGTCTTGCAGCGGAAGGCTACTCATTCATACTGACAGAGTCAGGGAGCTTATTGCCAGTGTAAGATGGACTCTTAAAAGAGGCAGACCACTGTTCTCGTCTGATCCCGCGAGCCAAGATCATTCTTTAATTCCAGACCCCCGGTAGTCCGCATTCAAGCCCTCTTTTCACCAGCTGCACATCACCCCAAACCAACAACCCCACCTCTTAGCCGGTGTATTTCTCCCATTAATCCTTCCAGGAATGTGGCTTTGGTTATGGAGAGGATGCCCGGTGTGTGCCCTGTCGGAGCAGTCGCTTCAAAGAGGACCGGAGCCTGCAGAAGTGCAAACCCTGCCTGGACTGTGGACTGATCAACCGCTTCCAGAAGGGCAACTGCTCCACCACGAGCAACGCCGTGTGTGGCGACTGCCTGCCAGGGTGAGAGGACACATCTTGCTGGTCAGTTTTACGAAAACCTACACGTTAATGGCATCTGTTTTGGTTAACAAACATGTGATTTTGTGTCTTGCACAGATATTACAGGAAGACAAAACTAAGCGGTTTCCAGGACATGGAGTGCATACCTTGTGGAGACCCTCCACCTCCTTATGAGCCCAACTGTAAGCACGTTTGCTTTCTCTGACCTCCTCTAACAGTTGGACTAACAGAGTGGGAGATTTTGTCCACTGTTCTCATGAACACACCCCATTCATTCCTAACTCACAATAGACGATGTTTTAACATGAAACAACAGGGATACAATAGTCCAAAAGCAAACATCACCCTCCATGACAAACTTTTGAACTCCTTGCCAAACTGCTGCTGGAACCAAAAAAAAAAGTGCCGGGCACGCACATGCCAGCACACGGTAGTGGAGTAACCAGCACCGCAGCCATATTTCATTCACCAGCCCTCGCTGAGCCTGCCAGCTACGCTATATGTGCAAATAAATGCTTGGATTTACAAGCTGAGCAGTTGAAAAGCTGAGTAGCATAATAGTGGATTTGCCAACAGTGGATTATATTAGTTCAGAGCATGTCACTCATTAAAAAAAAATCTGTTTGGATTAAATGCGCAAACTTCCTTAAACAAAAACCCAACGGCGTTCCTAAAAACGACCCTAATGTTCTTTGTCTTTGTCCCAGCACCAAAGTAAACATGTCTGCAGGAGTGTGCCGCTTCGAGCAGCATAATTTATTTCCATTATGCAAAAAAAACCCAAAAAACAAGGTGTGCTCCGATGCATTCACAAAGCATTGTGGGCTTGCATTCATGTAGGCTGCAGATCCAATTAACTTCTTTCTTCTGGCCTTTGTAAGTAGTTAAGTGCAACCTTATGATTTCACGTTTCCACATAAACCCAACAGGCGAGTGAACTTATACCTTTTGGTAATTGAGTGTGACTTCCTGATGGCGGAGGATACGGCAGCTGTTTCCAACAAGGCTTTTTTTTTTGGCAACAAGAACATCGGGGCTGTTCAAGCCAGTGTTAACACCCCTGTGTCAAATAAACGAGCACAGCTCTGGGAAAACTCTTAAAAAGGAAAAAAACAGAAAAACTTTTTTAAACTTTGCGCACGAGCCCCAGGTGCAAAGAAGAGTCGCTTCATCGGATCGTCTGCTCCCGGTTGGGTTTTTCATCTTTGTATCTCCGTCGGTGTAGCGCGTGTAATGAGCGCCGGCCTTGGGGCAGCCCCCCTCCCCGTCTGCATGTTCGTCCATCTGCGCAGCTCCCCGTTTTGATAATAGTGCAGCCCCCGTGAAACAAAATGGCCATTGTGTCGGAGAACATAGCTGGTAGTTAGCTCCTACAGAGACTCTCAGTGGAACATTTCCAAATGTTTGAAAATCTCGCCCCCCTTCCCTCCCTCCACCTCTGCCTCCAGTGTTATCTTGAGCAGGGTGGTGAAAACTTAAAGGGCAGATCATTCTAATAGGCCACACTGGGCCCGGGGGCTGGTGGTGGTGGGGGTAAAGGTGCAGCTGTGCAGGGGAGGTATGCTGCCGTCTGTGGTGGACTGTAAATCTCGAACCCCTCCTTTCTTCTCCTCCCTTTTTCTTTTATGTCCCCCCACCCCCACCTCCCCCAGTGGCTTCTTGGAGCTGAGTTAAAAATGAGGTTGTGTTTTATGGATTCCCTTCAGCCTCTTTAATGCGTTTCATCTGCTGAAGTTCTTCACTGTCACGGTAGATCTCAGAGACTAACACACGGGCGTGCAGACAGATATGTGTGTACGCGCGCACACATACACACACTTGTTGAAGGAATGCTACCTGCTCTTTGTGGCTTGTCCCGGTATCACATTTATTACAGTGTCAGAAAGGATTTAGACGGGAGTCAGACGGGAATTTGATCCTTATTTTTGTTCAGAGAACAGAGAAACAGTGCCGTCAGCTATAAACCACAGTTATATTATTAGGTATATTTGAGGCAGGTTGGAAAAACTGTGCTAATATTACTACTTCCTGATAGTGCTACTACAGACACTCACTTGCCACTTTAATAGGTACAGCTTGCTAATAACAGGCTGGTTCCTCTTTTGCCTTCAGAACAGCCGTAAGCCTTTGTGGCACAGATTCAACAAGGTGCAGGAAACAGATTTTGGTCCATGTTGACGTGACAGCATCACACAGTTGCTGCAGATTTCTGAGCTGCACATCCATGATGGGAATCTCCCATTAGACACATCACAAAGGTGCTGTATTAGATTGAGACCTGGTGACTGTGGAGGACATCTGAGTACAGTGAACTAGACTAAACTCAGTGTCATGTTCAAGAAACCAGTTTGAGAGCTTTGTGGTGAAGCAGCCATCAGAAGATGGGTACACTTCTGACCCTACCATCTGAATGTTGCAGCAGAAATTGGGAAAATGCCACCCTGTCTGATGAGTCTCAGTCTTCTTCAATGCTGGTAATTGCATGTAGCCTCAGTTTTCTGTTCTAAGCTGACAGGAGTGACATCCATTGTGATGGCAGTCCTATTTAGAAATTCATAATGTTAGAGAAAAAAACAGAGCTTATAGATATATGTCATTAGCATATTTCTCTACCTTAAATTTTATACCACATAACATGTTTAGACTCTGATAGAGCTCCATTATAAAAGCATTCAGGCGTTTTGACAGCTCCCAATTAAATACTCCAAAACTTTTGTTCAGCTCTACTAAAGAAGCTCTTAAAATAGTGTTCATAGACGGTCAAAGAGCCTTCAGAGGTGTAAAGAAGTGCTTCTTTTATTTGGACTTTGTGGCATTCCATAAAGTCAGCAGGCTATGAAAGGCTGTGGTTTATTGGTCTGGTTTGTATGCAGATAATATCAGCAGGTGAGCTCTCTTCAATGGACCAGTGTTGGTCTGTGTTTGCTGCAGCTGCTGCATCTCCGATAACAGGCTGGCTTGTGATGCTCGCTTCGGATGAGCTGAATTTGACCATGACAATGAAGGCAGAGTTTAAACATAACGGTCAGACGTCAGATACAGTACAGAGAGATTATTGGCATAACTCTCACAAAACACAAACATGCTGATATTTCAGCTTGTCAGTGTGGGGTGAGGAATATATATTTTACCAATGGCATACAGTACTGTGCAAAAGTCTTGAGCTACCCCTCATTTCTTTATATTTTGATAGGAAATTTGGGGAAGAAGGTGTTTGCAGTGTGTTTAGGATCATTGCCATATTGAAAAAGTGAAGCTGTTGTCAATCAGGTTTTTTCTAGATGGTACTGCATGGTAGATTAAAATCTGAGGGCTGAAATGTAGTCCCAAACCATTTCTTGACGGCCAATGCGGCCATTTCTGATAAAGCTTCAGTGAACAGTAGATGATCAACTGAAGTGACAGATGTATCCCTCAGGTCCTGCGTGAGGCCTTTTCCGTTTGTCCCTCAATCTGTGCTGTCATTTGCATTTTTCACAGATTCAGCTAAAGATACTGGGACAAATTGTGTTTTTGCCACAGATCAGCAGTAACAAGTAGTGTTCTTTGCCAAGTTGTTTGTTATGTATAAGGCTGGTTCATGCCTTGAATTAGGTGCTTCAATGATTGACAGGTCAGCATTAGGTGGCTTAACAAACAGAAATAAAACAATCCTCTGAAAATGGTCAGGTACAAGGAGTGGACTGAACATGAGTAAAGGTAACCGAAAAAGCAGCCAATGTCCAAAGAAAAACTTCAGAAAGCCTGAAGAACTATTGTTTGACATCACATTCAAAGTCTGGCTCCTTATTTGCATATTAAAACCACCATTTTAGAAAACTGGCCAGATATAAACAAATTGTCTTTAAGTAATCAGCTCGGTGTCTTTCATGGCAATAATGATTAGAGTAGGAAAAAAATACTAATAGGCAGTTTGAAGATGTACATCTATTTACACTTTCTTTCCAGGTCAAAAACTATTTCCTTCCAAATACTCTCTCGATGAAAACCTTTGAATCCATCAGGTAACATGAACTTTGAATCCAGCTGTAACCACTGTTCAAATGTCTATTTTGTAAAAGTCTGCAAATGAGAAATTACATTAATAGTGCCTCAGTTGCATATTTAAACAAACAAACAAAAAAATCACTAAACATAGAATATAATCTAAATAGTCAAGTGTGTAAATTTTTACCGGATGTGTTATCCCATTCGTCTCTGCTGTCATTTAGTGTTTATTGATGCCGGAGCAGGATTGAATGCTTCACTTCACACAAAGTCTTTAGGCACAAAATCCCCTAAATAAAGTGCAAATTCTGCAGCGTGCCTTGATGTCTGTTGCTGCTCTTCGCCGAACTGCAGCATTTTAGATTTTTTAATAACAAGCAATAAGTCATGTTTCTGACATTATGTTCTTTTCTGTGCTTATCTCAAACGTATCCTTTACTCTGCCCCCTCGGTCAAACTGAGTATTGTAACTCCACTTGGTTATTATTATTATTTTAGTTGGTCTCTTTCCCCCCCCCCCCCCCCCTCCCCCCTTTTTAAAGGAATGTTAAAATACCCCTATCCCCTATCTGTCTGCATTAAAGAAGAAAAAAAAAAACTCCACAAAGTTAAATGTTTACATTGCATAACAAAGAGCTCTTGGAAGTGAAAAGGCTCAAACCAGCTGTCTTTATGATTAATATACTGAAAGCAAACAGCAAAGTTTTCTCAAACAAATGTCATTCATTATATTTGCCATACTTTTCAGTCTGCTTTGCATCCGTGATGATCAGAGACCGTAATGCTAAGCTAGTTGCACGTGGTCTCGGAGATGGATGGAAGTTTATTCCAAACACACTGCTTTTGTTTTTTTGTTCACCTCTTCTTAAAGCTGCAGACTAATGTGGAGACGTGCAGCTTACATGCTACACATGTTACCCTGTCTCCTGATATCTCATAACTTAGGATGTCTGTGCCACACTGTTTCTGTGTATTGCTGTGATTAAAATCTGGAGAGGATTGAGAACGTGCTGCTGCAGACGTGCTTAGTTTTATAACCCTGGTAAAAATGGGTTAAGAAAAAATGTTGCCTAAACCTTAAAAAACAAACAAACAGCGTTTAGACAGAAAAGGTGCAGCAAACCTGTTTTTATTATGTGTTGCAAATCAGGTTTAAAAACTACTGCGTTTAAAAATCTGCCAAATCAAATATCCTCGGCAACCTTGTGTGATTAACATTTGGGATAAATAACACACATAAGAGTTCAACATTTAAAACTAAATTTTAAGTTTGTTTTACAATTTTTGTTTGTTTGTTTGTTTCTTTATCAAAGTATAAATCCTAAAGCCGACATATTTTAATCTGCTAGTATTAAACAAGGCTAAAGTTTTAAATAATTTCAGAAAGTTGCAAAAAAAAGCTTCAGACTCCTCTTCACACTTGGTTTTTGACAGTTTTTTCTACTCTTTGCTTTGTATGATGTCAGAGTGTTGATATGCCTAATTTGGTCATTTCTGGCACAGCAGCCCCACCCACCTCCCTGTTCAAATTATTGTTTATTTGTGGCAGCCAATCAGGAGGAGCGTGGCTCACAGAGAGAAAAATGGAGCTCAAATGGCTTGTTTCACATGTACGATCTAATATCCCTGTGTTGGTGTTGTTCCTACATCATCAGAATAATGTTGGTCAAGGATCAACATTGTCTGGTCATTCACTTAGCATTAGCCAGAAAGTTAGCAATGACTTTACTTTCCTGCTTTGGTGGTCGACTGTGTGTAGCAACTAGTTGAGAAAATACAGGGACACTCAGCAGGTAAGCAGACAGACATTTTTGCTTGGGAGTCGGCAAAAGGGCAAAATAAAAAGCTTCAAAACTGACACGTTACTGTTAAGTGTATGCTAATGCTACAGCTCTGTCTATTGTTTGCTTCCATGTTTGCACAAAGTGGCCAAAAATGCCACATAAAGCAGCTTTAAACAGCGTTAGAAAACACATAGAAGTTTTCAGTCTAGCTGCTCTTAGTTTACATTTGGAGCCTATATTTTATCTATATCTGTGGGGTGTTGAGAAGGATAATTATACGTAGCAGGAGCCATTTTTTTCCCCAAACAGCATTAATCCACATTATACGCTGATGTTCTGCATGTGTGGGAACTTGAGCTGCATTCTTTGTAAGCCTGCCCTATCCATATGAGTTTTTGTCTTTGTGTTAAAGGTCACGAAGGTGGGTACACACACTGACATCCCCTCAGGAAGGAGGACTGTAATGCCACGCTCACACACTCAGTGACACAACATTAAGCTTTCCCTCTGCCACATACACACTCCCATGTGACTAGTATGTCCGCCTCTTGATTTAAAAGCTGTTAGGGCAGCCTGAGGGTAGAGGGGGGGAAACGACTGTAAATCATCTTCTGCAGAGTATGAGGCAGAGGCAGATAAAATAATTTAACATGGAGTCTTTTCTCTTTGAACTCTACTTTTTTCATTAGCATGGAGATTACTGACTTGAGGCAAATAGAAGTTGATAGGCTGAGAACTCTTTTAAGAAAAAAGTATTATCCTCATTTTTGTCGTCGTTGTTTTAACCCTTTTTTGTGTCTGATACCTTGCTGGTAAACTGTACTTCACATTTGTCTCCTTTCTATTTCCTCGGCAGGCAGCGGGCGTGTGAATCTGGTGCCGCTGCCCTCGGTAGTGACCAGTCCACGGGACATGGCTCTGGCTGCGGTCATCTGCAGCGCTCTTGCTACAGTGCTGCTGGCCCTGCTCGTTCTGTGTGTCATCTACTGCAAGAGGCAGCTGCTGGAGAAGAAGCCCAGCGGTGAGTCCCGATGCTCTGAAGCCGCATGTTTCACATTTTCTTGTGTCCAAAAGAACCATCGGAATAAGAGCTGGAACTTAATGAGCATGGTTGTAGCAGATGTGTAAGTAAGATTAAAGTTTTAGTGCAAGAATGTTTTCATGCACCTTGACAACACAGCAAGCATTGGACTTTGAACGCCCACATCAGGTGCTGAACTTTCAGGGCACAGTAAAATTTCTAGTTCGATATGTACTCTAGTCAGGCTTTCCAAAAACAAAGGAAAGCTCATCAGTGTTCCAAAACGTATTTAGTTATACAACATCAAACAGTGTAGATAAGATGGCGATAAGTTATCTCAAACGTGTGCTTTAAGACGTGCCGAGAGGGCAGCTATGTGGAAGCTGGAGTCTGTAGTCCTTACACAACGTAATCAGAGGTTTACACACCCTTTTTGGGCATGAATGTCATGGTTATTTTTGGCTATTTATGGTTATTTTGCACTGTTCTTTTCCAGTTGCACAGCATACATCTTTAATGATTTAAAAAAACAAGACTTGGATGCACAAGTTTGAAATTATTTTGGATTTTTGGTAGTTTCTTTTTGCCAGCATAAAAAGGATTTGCTTGATAGCACTCAGTGGATTGACCAATATTCAGAACAATGGGAAAGTCCAAGGAACTCGGTGAAGATCTACGATTTAGACAAGTAGGGAAGGTCTCTTTGAGGTATTTCTAAACAACTGCAGGTTTTAAGATCATCAGTTCAAATAACTGTACGAGTAGATCCTCATGCTCTTCTGAAGTTTGCAGCTGCCCACATGGACAAGTCTTCTAGGGAAAGGTTTTATTGTCAGATGAGACAAAGATTGAGCTGTTTGGTCACAATGACAAGAGATATGTTTAGATGAGTAAAGGTGAGGGTTTCAAACTTCAGAACACTGTATAAACTGTCAAGCATAATAGTGGTAGCTTCAGCTTTACCTCAAATAAACAGCTAAACATTTAAAACTTGGGCACAGTTGGGTGTTTGAACAGGACAATGATTCCAAACGCACATCAGAACTGGTTTTGGGATAAAGCAGGCTAACATTAAGCTGTGAACTATGGTAAAAGCCAGGTCCGTACCAGGAAAGCAACTCATTTGAATGGATTTAAATTCAAACTTGTGCACCCAATTCCTGGTTTTGAAAGTCATTAAAGATGTATGCAATTCAACCTGGAAAAAGAACAAAGAAATATTCTGCATATGAAGGGACCCCATAGCTGTAAATAAGGCAGCTGTATGAACATGCCATTGCTCCTTTTAGCTGTAAGAACAGGGTCCAGTGTTGAGCTTTATCAAACCCTGATGTTGCATATTTGCGGCATTCTTGAGTCCAAAAATGCCTCAATATGTGAAACGTCCCCAGGCAAAGAATTAATGACATCACATTTCCCTTGCTGTGCTTGCTCCAAACAAAGAGTGCGGTAGTAGTTACCAAGGAGGTACCAGCTGTGTATTTTTTTTTTTTTTTTTTTTCATACTTGTGTGATGTAAAGTGAGTTAATTATTTCATCAGTAGTTTCAGCCAGTAGAAACACGCACCCCGCCCTTCACTCCAGCGAAATGCTAACAGTTGTTTTTTTAAATTATACAAAGGAATTTTAATTGGTCTTATGGACCCGAGGGTTGTAAGGCATTTCCCAACGCATAAGAGAGCATGTACATTTAGTAGATAAACACTACGGTTGGAGCTGGAAGGATTTCACCTGACAGAAGTCATAATACGAGCAAAGTTGTACCACACTGGTTTCTGTAATTAGTCCCACCTTTTATTTGGTTTTTCTCAATCGAGGTAATAATGCTGTTATAAAGGTTTCACAGTCATTACTTAATTTGTCATCTCTGTGTGTTTCCTCAGCAGCTTCTCTGAGGTCTCAGGACTGTCCTTACCGCGGAGCAGAGCTCTCCTGCCTGGACGCCCGCTGGCTCCATGACTTTCCACAGAGACCTTGCTGCCAGTGTCACCTGAGCCCCGGACACACCTGTGGTAGGCTCCGGTTCACATCAAAGGGATTTTGCACTAAAATCGACAGACAATAACTACAAACGCTGGGTGAATTTCTGTTTGTGTAAAGTTGTGTCCCTGTGTGCTGTTCAGGTCCCGTCCATCTAATCCCGTCTCTGTGCTGCGATGAGAGCTGCAGTCTGGGCCGCAGCCAGGGTAACAGTCCTTTCCAGTCCCAGATGAGTCTCAGTGAAGGGTGAGGATAAAAAAAAAATACAACTGATATTTTAAGAGAGAAGTTTTTTGTTTTGGTTTTTTTTTTACAGCACAAAGAGCAACTAGCTGAGGTTAAGATGCTGCTGCTGAGTAACTCCATATTTCTTGCATTACATTAAAGCTTATGATAACATGCTTGGTTTGGTTAACACCTTTATCCAAACATTTGTCAGCACAGACAGAAATGACTAAGAACCAGCAGTGTTTGCACTACTTGGCTCTGTTGAGTGGCTAATGGCTAAATTCAACATTAAAGCTCATGTCCAGCTCTGCATTTTTAGTCTTTATTCTCTACCAGACTAAATGTGCATGATTCACAGTTCAAAACAAGTCTTTTAGCTACTCTCTCTTTAACCTTTCTGATTGGTTGCCACTTGCAAACAGAATGTCTGATAATCAGGTGGGTGGAGCTTCAGAGTAGGCTAGTCAGGTGCAAAACTGGTACCCTTCTGCTTTACCGCCTCAGGCCCAACGTTCAGATGTTTCAGCGAGGTGTTGCAGATACAATTTAAATGACACCTTTGAAGTGCTGACAGCACGCAGAAGCCACAGGGTGTGGCTGCAGACAGATTTGGGATGATATTAACTACAATTTTCTTAATTATGCTTCCCAGAAATGCAAACATGGACGAGGAGCTGGAAGGACATCCCGAGGCCGTCTGTAGGGCTGAGTATTTTGATGAACCTGCAGAAGGACATGGGGTGGTGGGAGAGGAGGATGAGGGGGAAAGGTGCGGATTGAGGGACAAATCCCCTGAGAGGAGCTCACGGAGCTGCAGTGAAGCTGTGACAGATGTATCGACTCAGGAAGGTGAGGCAATATTAGCTCAACTGATAGAAACACTGATAGATTTTTTTTTAATTGGTTAAAAAAATCAAATTCTTCATGTTTTATTGGTGTATTAACTCACTTGCTTGTGCAAAGAAAAAAAAATCACATGGCCTCTCCCATGATTTAAAACACAGACTCGGTATGAAATAAATCCCATAATCCCTGCTGAGAGTTAGAAGCTGTTCATCAACTGCTCTCAAACTCACGGCTTGCCTTTTTATAGCCTTGGAAGCAACTCTGTGTCCATGAGGAGCAGCTGGTAAATAAAGTTCTTTGATGTAGACAAGACTGTCCTGTTTTAAGTCAGGTTCTTGGCTGGGCGAGGGTAGATACGTTACTAATCGCTGCGTGTCTGCATTCCTCTTCCTGCTCTCTTTCCAGGATGACATAGATTTCTTTGGCTTGTGTTCCACCCTTGAACCACCCTGGACTCGACAACAGCCGAGGCCGGATCCTGTGTCGGATTTCTCACTAGTTCACCCCCATCAAACACAAAAAAAAAAAAAAAAAAAAACCCCACCGCAACCACCACTACATACACCCAGACAACCAGTGTGGCCACTCTGCCCACTTCAGAGCCCTCCATCTACCAGAACATGTGCTTACATGCAAACAAAAGCATAGAGACTGTGAATTCGTTGACCCAGAAGGTAAAAATCATATGAAGTTCAAATGTCGACCTATTACTGCGGAGCGCAGTGAATCAAAATGAGCCTCTGCTCTGCATCGAGAATGTCTTGCATCTTCATGTGTAAGAGAACAAGCAAGCAAGCAAACAAACAAAAAAAACTGTACCGCTCATTTAGCAGCTGGTGTTATGAAGCTTTTGTGTGTAAAGTTGTAAAGTTTGAAGTGTGACAAAAAGTGTCAAAAGTGATTATGTTGCACATTGAAGACAATCTTGATAATATGGAACAAGTTAAGATGAGGAATGTCTAAGTGATAAATGTGTTGTAGATACTGTAAGATAGTAAATAGGTCAATATTTTTGTAACATAGATAGGCATCATGTATGTCCCCTTCCATGCACCCAGTTATGACGATGGTTGCGTTTGGTCACTTCTATGTGCCATTTTTGTAAATAAACCACTTGAACATGTTTACATACATTCTGTCATCATTTTTATTTTTTGTTAAATGTAAAAATTCTTTAATGAAATTAAAAAGTCAGTCATATGGATGAAGTTCTGAGGTCTTTCTTCTTTTTTTAATCAATAACCATGAACTCATAGTTGGGTACTGCGCTGCTTTGAATCAGTCACTTACTCATGTGATAATAGACTTCTCTGCATTGAATCATTACTTGTTAATCTCTGGTTCCCTTTCATAGCACATCTTTTGTTCTGTCTTCCTCTGCTCACCCCAACCGCTTGCAGCAGATGGCCGCCCCTCCCTGAGCCTGGTTCTGCTAAAGGCTTCTTCCTGTTAAAAGGGAGTTTTTCCTTTCCATTTACACCAGTGTTTGCTCATAGGGAGTCATATGATTGTTGGGTTTTTCTCTGTTGTATTATTGTAGGGTCCACCTTTTAATATAAAGGGCCTCGAGGTGACTGTTGTTGTAATTTGGGGCAGTATGAATAAAAGTGAACTGAACTGAATGTTGCTGAAGAATCAGTACTAATAAGACCCGGCAACATTTTCCAGTTTATTATGTAATTTTGGTGATCCCAATGCGAACTGTAGCCTCAGTCTCCTGTTCTTAGCTGATGAGCGTCACCTGGTGTGGTCTCCTGTAGTCCATATGCTTCAAAGTTCCCGTGTTGTTACAACCAAAGTATGCAGATGAGCACAGTTACTTGTTGCCTTCCTATCAACTCGGTCTCCTCTGACATCATCAAGGCATTTTCATCCAGAGAGCTGCCACTCACTGGATATCTTTCTTGTCAGATAAGTCTCTGTAAGCCAGTTCAAAGTCACATAACTCACCTTTATTCCCCATCTTGATGCTCAGTTTGAACTTCAGCAGGATCCAGTCTGAATGCAGTGCATGAAACTGTGTTAACCAGAAGATTAACAGATAAGTGTATATTGCCATCTATTCTTCTAATTAAATTTTTTTTTATAAATATGACAGCTGATCACCACAGAAAAAAAATCACTAAAGAATGATTTCATCTAAACATCTTATGTTTCTTCCAAAGCCATCTGTACAGGCGGCGTAGCACTCAGTGTGACAAGTCAACTTGTTTTGATGCCTAAAATTACACTAACATTAATACTGGGGCTGCACTTCAGTTACATTTAATCTCTGCTGATATAATTTGCTTCAGGTTTAATTGGAAATAGATCTGAAAGCAATGTTGGAGAGACATCACACCCACATAACTGTCAAATCACAGTTTTACAGCCTCTGTGAGGTTCGAGCCACCCAGCTCGCTCAGGCTCCGCCTGTCTGATGGCGTGTTTACACTTTCAACAGCGACGTGAATCTGCATCTCGGAGCTGGCACAAGGCAAGCAAAGGCAGCTGCAGTCAGAGCCCAGCTGACGACTAGAGTGTGAAACTGTTGGAACAGATGCAAACAGCCTCTGTGGAGCGTTTTTGTAAATATGCACAACTTCTTAAACTTCCAGAGACTGTGTGGCTTTGTGATTTATACTGTTGCAACAGCTTTTATGAATAATATGATAAGAACTGACCAAATCTTTCCTATTGTGCTGTAAAAAACTCACAAGCTGAAGCTCTTCTTTTTCACCCCTCCCCAAACTCCTGACAGACAAAACAGATGGAGCGGTATTAATTTAAAGCCTAAACAATGTCCACATGACAGGAAGAACGGATTAAGTATTCTTCCTCATGCTGATTTGATCAGGAAAAAACCAAACCAAAACAATGTTCTGCTGTTACACAAGCTCAGAACAATCTTTTGGGGGTATAAGCTGTGAAAATGATTGCATTTTGTTATTCATTCTTTCAAATGTTTAAAGTGTTAAACATTTTAAAGTTTAAATGGTTAAAAAAAAAGAGAAGGTTTTACAACAGTTTTGGGGTTCTTTAACTTTTTAACTGTGTGCAGCAAGAGAACATGTCAAATATATTAAATATACATTTTGTTCATTTGCAGAAAACATGAAGATCTTTAGAAACAGTGATCATGAAATATGACGGCATGTCTTTGATTTCTCCAGCGTTCTCTCAATCTTTGCCTCATAAAGTTTGTTTCCTTGCAGCCAAAACTGTCCTTCAACTCTCAGAGTCCATGATGAAGGTCTCAAAGTTTGGGTTGAGCTCAGACACGAGCGCGTCCACAAAGTCCCCGATGGTGGGCCGTCTCTGCAGCATGCCTGTCACACACACACACACACACACACACACAAACACAGGCACAGGTATTAGGGGGCGTTTGCAGGCTGCAAGGAGAGGCACCAGAATTAGTTTGCTGTTTTCAATCACTCCATCTTACTTCATTCATGCTTTCCTTAGTGCTGAAATATTTTTAATCTGATGTCAGAGGAGTGGTCATAAAAAAGGAAAAGAAAAACCTTTTGTTTTTTGAGATCCCTTGAAGCAAGTGCTACATTTTTTCTCCCCAAATTAAGCTAAAATCATTTTAAGTTAATGGATTTCAGCTGCAGCACTTTTTTTTAATTCCAGCTTCTCTTCCTCAACACTACAATGGATTTTTCCCAGTGCAATGTTGCTCACCATCATCTGCATTTTGAAGTGAAGATTTAAGGACATCGCCACATTTTACCTCAAAAGCGCCTCAACACATCCTAAACTACTGCAGATGTAGTGCAGCACTTTTTACTCCTCACACAGTATTTACACTGAGAAAATGGGCTCAAACACTCACACCTGAACAGGCCTCAGCTGGTAATAATGTCCATCACAGTATATGCACTAAAGTAACCAAAATGTGCAGATTTCCTGTATATTTACAATGTTTTATATTCTCTGTCTCACTCACACAGATTACACAAGAATGTGTCCAGTGTCGTGGAGCAAATATGACGGTGGAGCCGAGAGTGAGCTCTGGGAATGTCTGTGTGTTTTCAGAGCTTGTCTGCCAGCTCATGCATTGAGGACTCCCTAGCTCACTTTACAATTCAGCAGCACGCCCGCTTTGAAGTCAGTTCATTTCCCCTTGTGCAGCTGCCAATGTAAATAGGCACTCTCCCCCTCCCCGTCTTTCCTGCATAGGTCACCTCCATTGAGTGCGCGAACACACACACACACATACACGCACACAGGAACGTCTGCAGACACGCATGAATGGCGACGCAAAGAGTTTCACACAGCGATCCTGAATGTAGACAGATATCAAGATGTGGACAGTCACTCACACACACACACACAAACACACACACGGGAGTCTGTGCTGTTTCCACCATGATTCTGACTCAGCAGGATTGCCATCTCTCCTTACCCACCAGTCGCACCCTGCCCCTTGGCTACAACGTGAGATACCATCACACAGGGGTCCCAAACACACCGTAACCGCAGGGCCCCGGGATCCCTGTGAACACGCCAGCCACATCACAGAGACGACTCCAACCATAAACTGATAGTCATGTTTATAGAGCTGAAGGGTGTTTTCTCCTTTGACCGCTGCTGACGTCTGTGGCGTGTTTGAAGCAGAGACCAAAATGCATTATTAGATGCTCACAAAGAATATGCTGAATTTATACCTCAGATCAAAGTGAGCGTTGTAATTTAAGCCCCAACTTTCTTTCATGGAGACTTTAGTTTTCCAATTAATGATGAGAAATATCAGTCGAAGACCACAGTCCTGTTAGCAGCTCTCAGTGGTCCGTCACGCAGGCTTCTCATAGATGCGTAAATGCTTTTGAAAATCTCAAGTTTAACCCAGAAGAGTTTTCCTGCCTTAACCTAATCAAATCCTCCCTTTACTTCTCAAATATGCAGCACAAAAATCAACAGAGAAACAGACACACAGGTACGCACATGTCCTGACATGGCACTTGTTTACTTTGGTTGATTTTTTACAGCATGTGTGCAAACAGAGCTAAGGGCTACTGAGCTGAACTCTCCATACATACATACGTACTGCAGCATCGTCACTTTATCATAGATTTCATTTCCTTGCTGTGTTTAAAGGGGCCTGACCTGCTACAAGTTTCTGTGGTGTTAAACAAGCAAAGTTTACTCTACAAGACTGATGAGAGATGCACAGGTGCTGGTGGTGTGTGTGTGTGTGTCTGTCTGGGGCTAAAGGTGGAAAAGGAAGTGCAATCTGTGAAGGAACTTAGTCAGGTAAACAACAGTTCCCATGCTAGCTGCTCAGCAGCAGCAGCTCATGGTGTTGGCACACAGTTCTTACGGTACATGACAACATGCAAAACAATACACAGTGAGGACTGAGATTTTCTCAGCCACGACCCCTGGGAGAGTTGGAGAGGAATGCACAGATAACCTCAGAGTCATAACAACACCGTGGAGGAGTATCTGATCTCAGAAGCTGCCCTTATACATACACACAGGGAGGAGGGGCCGAGTCACACAAGACACCCCCCCCCCCCCACAGGGAGGAATCACCACGTTGTAAAAGAGATGAAGCTCACAGGCTTGATGTTGTTTAGAACATATTGGATCTTTTCTCAATTTATGGCTCAAAGTATCAAAATGTCAACTGAATACGTTTTTTTTACTCAGCTCATGATTTTCACTGAATGGAAGCCCTGGGTAATTAAAAGGTACAGTCGGTAATTTTGGAGGTTATGTAATAGAAAAACTGAATATTGTACTCAGTGTGCAATTATGTCTTCCAACAAACAGATGGGTTCTCATAAACATAAAACTAATCCATTAAAAATACATTACAGCAGGTGCTCATTGATGGAAGACAGCAGCAGCTGGCTGAAAGCTAACGCTATGGAAGATAACGATGGGCTCAAATGTCCTAAAAATCACACTTTCAATCTGATTAATAGTTTGATTACATTCTCAAATTGTATGGGAGTTTATTCACCAAGTGTCCAAGTCCAACAATGTTATAATGTAAGAGACGGTTTCACTAACGCTAGTGTTGCCCCCCCCCCCAAAAAAAAAACATTGGCCGTATTTAAACTGCTGTAAATAACTTGTTGGCTTAGAATCTGTGAAAAAACATATCAAACCCATCTCTCACGAATGATATCAAGTAATTTTGAACCACAGAAACCATTCCTGCCACAAGGCAGAAGCTGCTGTTTGTTGGCCAAGTTTTATATATCCTTTATTCATCCAGCTAAAAAGTCTCATCAACACTAAAAAGGATGAGACTCTTGACCAGATCACATTTTTCAGAGTGATCTGGTTGAGAGAGCAGCAGAAATTGCAACAAATATAAAACAATAGGTTTGTAAAAAGTAAACGGACATAAATTGACACCCGGCATATTGAGACTGCAGTAATATTTACAGCTGATGTAAACAGCAGACTGACAGCCTGCACTCACTGCAGATGAACGAGGATTGCACTTGAATTAATAGGGATAAGAAAACTGAGTATGATTGAACATTTACAGATTCTCAGAGCCTCTGGTGATGGCGGCAGCATGCTCTTTTGTTCAACAGACAGCTCAAAAGCCAGTAATATTCATTTTAGTGCGATATATAAAAAAGAAAAGCTGAAACCACCAAGGTTTGCCTGAACTTTTGCTGACATTATTACTATTAATGTCGTGTTTCTTAATATTATTTTTGACATTAAAAAAAATACTCAATCGCTGCAACTCTAGTTAATTTTTTTGTGATTTGTTCGAAACCACTTTAACAAATCTAGACAGCTGAGATCTACAGATCCATTCAAACAGGCCATCCAGGTACCCACGGCTCACGACGACAGCAGCGCAGAGGCACAGACACGGTGTGAGTGGCTCTGCGTCACAAACGGTGGGGAGAACTGTACACTTACTCTTGGCTTAGCACCGAGGAAAAACCAGAGCCAAACTAAACATAGGCTGTGCTTTGTGCCCATTGTTGGTACAGCCCGAGGACAGAGCCTTTGCAGTGTGAGTCATCTCGTATTTAAGAGTTTCCATTTCCATTCATAATGGCACTGACACAGCTATTGAAGAGCGGGGCTTCTAATCATTACAGTCATCTCAGGGCTTGCATCGTTAGCCAACTTGGCCAACGGAGTTTTGGGATGTTAAAAGACAAACTGGAGCCTCAATGGACCAACTGGCCACTGACT
This sequence comes from Neolamprologus brichardi, assembly GCF_056152115.1. Taxonomy (NCBI): domain Eukaryota; kingdom Metazoa; phylum Chordata; class Actinopteri; order Cichliformes; family Cichlidae; genus Neolamprologus; species Neolamprologus brichardi. Next base: position 15,984,767 of record NC_142117.1, on the reverse strand, counting down.
ACCTGCTCAAGGGTACATCAAAAGTCCCCCTCCTCCACCCCACCCAATTTATCCAGCTGATGTAAAAACAGTCGAAGACCCTCTTCTTTAGCGCAACTTCCACTGCCTCCTGTTGTTTGTGACACTTGTTTTCTTTAAACAGGACAGTGGTTCTCAGGGAGATGGAAAACACTGCAAATTGCTGGCGTACAATAGCCCCTGGTTTTTCCGCTTATGTCACCAGCTATCAGCACAAAATGCCAAAAAAACCCCCACAAACCCAAAAAACCTTTCAAGGGCAAAATCTTTTCAGCTCCCTGAAACGACATCCTCAGATATAAAGACGTCCTGACGTCTTTCCACAATTAAACATGGGTCCAGCCTCATGGTAAAATCTTTAAATTACACTGGGATTTTACATTTCACATCAGTAAATAGATAGCCTGCAAAGAAAAGCTTGTTTATTTACTCAAAGGGTGGTGGGCGATGAGTATCAGTCCAACGAAGGCCACTGTGGCTGGCTAGCAGCTCTGAGTCTGGGTAATGACAGCTCAGGGGACATGAATTTAGTACAAGTGCTCTAAAATTGCAGTCCAGCCTGCAGCTACTGCTGGATGAATTTATCAAAGATCTGAGATGCTGACTAAAAACATATAAATAAATGAATAACAGAAGTTTGCATGGCATGGATAAAGTCTGTCTGATGACCTCCATGATTTGATAAAGCAAAATAAATAAATGAATTTAAAAAAAAAAGGGTGCCTCATCTTATTTATTTATTCTTGCAAAATAACACATTTAATTTGTCCCCTTCAAACAGGCCATGAATGGCATTCGTGGTTCCCTCACAGAACACACAACAGATACTTTCTGAAAAAGCTGAAACTTTTTCATAAGAACATATTGATCTTAACTCCTTGCTATAGCTTGTATTTTTGGTACTTCACAATTTAATAGGCTTCTTTTGAAGGCCAGTTACACCCAGTTGCAACTCCGAGGCAGCAGTGTGCTACGTAGGAAATGTGCACAAACTGGAGCGTGCGATAACTAGCCTCGTCTCCTCTGCCGCCTCGTAAGTGTTTGACACAGTTTTCACAAATCTTAAGGTACTTGCTGCTTCAGTAGCCGATTCTCATAACTATTCCAAACTTGTCACGGTGTGAAAAGTAGCTACGTCTGTCAGACCTGCAGGCAGACCCGGGGGCTCGCCGCCTCTGTAATTATAGCTTTGAAGTTCAGGAAGCTTTTTCTACAAACCGCACTTAAGACAGGCCCAGAAAGCAAGCAAGACAAGGGTGATGACAAACACTGCACTGGGAGGCTCTTTGTTGAGTAAGCACACACACACACACACACACACACACACACACACACAAATTAAAAATGAACATCAACACATCAACCTCTTCATAAACTTTCCAAAGCAACACCTATGTAAAAAATTGCATCAAACAGATTTATTCAGGTTAATGCATCGGGTCATTCTAAAAGTTTTTTTTAAGTGTTTATGCAGACAGACGGGTCTGCGGTGGGTCCACCACTTTAGTCCAAACTGAAATACCTCAGCCGCCATTGTTTGGATGGCCATGACACCCTGCCATTTCTGGTCCTCTGAGCATGAATCCTGTGACCTGCTGCAGGTCACTTCTACTGTGTAGTATTTAAATAAATGTTTGATGGATAATACAGATGCTCATGGCTCCCATGCAATTTACTTTGCAGCTTTTGGACGGATTACTATAAAATTTATTGAACATATTTATGTCCCCGCTCAGGGTGAATCGTAATAACTTCGGTAACTCGTATATCTGCGGGTCAGGGCCCCCCAAGGAGGGTCGGGCAGAGAAAATAAAAAGCCAAAAAGCAGACAGATGTGATGAAAAGCAAAGTAAATTACTCTCAGCACAGGCTCTTCCTGCACTTTATGGTTTGTCATGAAATGTGCTCCAAACAAAATCTATTGTCCACCCTTGCTGCGCAAAAACAGAATTTAATTTTCTTGAACTCGCACTTCAGTTAGCCATCATATCCCATCTGACACAGACTTAAAGTAAGAATTCAGGACAATTTTGGAAAGCCCCCCCGAGTTAAACATTTACCTGAGCAAACATTGAGTCTGACTCAAGTACGGGCTGTAAATTATGCCTTTTGCAGCTTAACATCTGGACTATGAGGTTTATCCAATCCTCTCCTCGACTTCAGACAGAACTATGCATCACTGTCTCACAAGTGCTGTGGGATTGTACAAAGCACCCCGCCTCGGGGTTTATTACTGATTGTACAAGCAGTCATAAGAACTATTCAGTCACGCTTCCCCCAGACAAAGAATGAACGAGGTCCCGAGTCCCTGCTACAGAGCCCGAGTAGATCCATTTTCTGTGCTCAGTGTTTGAGACTATGGGAACAGCCTGGGCCATGAAAGCCCTCTCTGTAGGAGGACCCAAGGTTCAGTTTAGCCAGTCGATCGGCTTTCACTCTCTCTCTCTCACTGCAGTGATGCTGCCGCAATGAATTTAATACCTGGGTTTACATTTCAACACCATCTTTTCCTGGGAAACATCCAGGAGCAGGCAGGGAGGCATCCAGATAAAGACTGGCCTCTGATTGGCCTTTCCAGGTCTGCTCCGGTTCCCCGTGTGCCCTTATGCCCCTTCTACCACCTCACCTAAGGGGGATAAGCAGGGAAATGATACACACCTCCATTTACAAGGCTCTTTGTTTGAAAGGATTATGTGTAATGGGTTGGATCTGGATTCTGTCTCCTTCCTCTAGTGTTCTGGTCTCTGCTGGCCTAATCCCCGCTAAGGACATAAAAAGAGCCATTCTAATTCACTTCAAATCAATTTTCCATTCCTCAATAAGATTTCAGGATGTCTGCTATGAACCCATCAACCCTTCAGCAAAGACTGTGGAAACTTAAATATTTCAGCACATGTGCCGATGTTTTGTAGTTTTTCATCAAAATGGTGAGGTGGCTCAATAAGGGTTCTTTAAACTGCAGAGAGCTTCTGCTTTAGCTGAAGCATTTCTCCAGACACGGAAAAAAATGTATTATTATAAAATTATTATAAATGCAGGTGCACACAATGGACAGACAATGGACAAAAAAATGTGAGAGTGGATCTACCATCTAGCCCTCCCAAGGCTCTTTCATTTGATCTGCATCTTCTGTCAGACAATGCAATCGCTGGGTTAATCATTATTCCCAGAGCAGACGTTTTTTAGAGCCTTCCTTCCCCTGTGACTTGCAGCCAGAGCGATAAAAACCACCATTAAAACTCTGCTTCACGCAGGGCTTTGGACTATAACTAGAGTAGCATTCGCTACAAAGAAAACCATAAAAGCAAATATTGTAAGTTAAGCAACAGTTAATTGGACAACAGATCTTACAGCGAGGATCTGATCCAATGGTGGTTTTAATTTCAGAGAGTGGGTGCAGCCCTGTTTGGAGCTGTCACAGGAACAATCCAGTGGAGGAGGGAGGGGGTGACCCTGAGGGAGAGATTTACAGTACGCTCCTAAACGTTACCCGATATCACTATCTTTCTATCTGTGTCTCTCTCTTCTCACCTTCTCCACTTTTGTCCTGTCCAGACAGGCCACAGCAACTGCTGGAGGAGGGGTGTAGAAGGAAAGAAAGAAGCATGCGTTTGATTTGCAGTTCAAGTCCACCCTCTTCCAACACCCTCTGTTTGTGCTTTAATGTGAAAGGTTTCCTCCTTGATGAAGCATCGATGAAGCTCAACTACCCAAACTCCTTGAAAGTGCATTACACATCTTTTTTTCCTGATATGGGGGAAATTTCATACACTCAAAAATGTGACTTCTGTGTGATTACTTTAAGTAATAAAAGGAAACCGCTCCTGGACATCATCACATAGGCCCACTCCTAAGCAAGGATCGTTTCTACTACAACTGCAGTTTGATGAGTTTGCAGCCCAGCTTGTCACTAATTTTTATACCTCAAATATCTCAGCATATTTAAAATAAAAACGAGCGCTAACATGCTAATCATTAGCCATCTCGAATTGGGATTAGCATGCTAACAACGGCACTAAAAAGACAGTAAATTGTAGGGTGGTGAAACTAAACCTTTTCATGCATTTTTATTCCTTACTAATTGTTAATTAATAAATTAATAAAGCATATACTTAGCTTGCCTTGTGTCCGGCTATACTCTCAAAGACATTTATGTTCCAAGGAGTAACCTCCTGAGATTAAAAATGAAGTCAATGCAACAATGGCGAAAACTGCAGTTCCTCTAGGTGCCACTTGAGGCAGCATCCAAACGTAGGCTCTTTCCCACAGACTCCCGTATTAAATTAAACTTATTTCACCAGTCTTGAAAAGCATATTTAATGTATATTTAAAAATGGTATAAAAAAAATTTTTTTTGCCTCTATGGATAATTTCCATAGCAATTCCGAGTGGGATGATTTTTAAAATTTTAAATATTTGCTTGAATAAGTCAGTTAGGGGCGTGACCACGCTGATTTAGAGGTCCTGTCTGCTAGCATCATCCACTTATAAAGGGCCTCTCTGCTGTATGTGTGTGCTGCTGGTGCCGTTGGGATCATTTTAATGGGTTATCTGACTAATATAATGACTTGCTCTATGGTACACACCATCCCACAAGTGTGTGCTTCAGTTTTGGTGAGTGAAATTCTAGTTTTATTAACACATTACTTGGCATTAATCAGAATATGAGTGTCTGTGGGTTTCACCCATAAATGCAGCTTGGTAAGGCCTTACTGTACGCTGTGACAGGGACACAGATAGCTGGAGACCCAACGGTTGAGCAGCCATTCCTGTTAATGCTGCGTTGGTCACTTAATGCGCTGCTGCAATTTCATCACACAACCACATCCATACAGATATATCAGCACTAAACACCTTAAGCAAAGACACTGCCAGTTTAGTTGGTGCACTCGCATCGTAACAGGAGTCCCATGTACAACTGTGAGAGGCCACTGACATTTGACCTTATATGGGGATTGGATAAAAGTAACCATATCACCAAAATTATTACGTTTACTGTGACACATTCGTCATAAATTGATCCATTTGGTGCCAATAATCAAACAAAAGGAATGTGAATGTCATGGTGTTACAACAAGAAAATTGAGTCACAGAAATCCTGAGGATTTACTGAGAACAATGAATCTATTGAATAGTTACTGGAATATTTTAGTTTGTTTGATCTGAAACACAAAAGTGGTCCGGTCTGTGTTTTCAGTCCTGCAGAGTCAGCAGCGTTAAGCACTCAAACATTTCGGTCTTTCCCTCCTTCATGATCGCCTGTGTACACAAAAAGCACTACGAGCCATATCGCTATCTTTTTAATTATCTTCTTTAGTTAACCTTTAAAAGCAGATCAAATAAGGGCTGTACTAGCAAGGGGCACTGTGTAGCCGCCGCAGAGTGAGCTCGCCAAGAGCAGGACAGGCTTTGTCTTTGGGCTGACAAAGCTCCTGTAAACAAAGATAAGAGACCTTGGGAGGTGTGTTAAACTAGTAAACATGTACCACGGTGGAATCTAAAGCGCAGAGTGGGACAAACCACAACAGTGGTAGCTGTGACCACCTGAAACAACAGCAGCTGGATCAGCAGCTTCCATCTTTCTTTTAAGTGAGAACGCCTTTTCTGCTTCATATGAGAAAAGAAAAACAACAAATCCAAGCAGGAGTCACACTCTCGGCTGTCCAGCAAGTCAAAACAAAGTTTGTGGCACGACCTGCAGTAATTAGACACACCCTTTAAAAAAAAAAAAAAAAAAAATCATGGGGCTAGACGCCAATGGACTGACAACTCCATAATCTGGGAGGAAACCTGGAGATGAACTGTGGCGAAACCTCAAACTGTTGGCACAGAACGGCGCTTTACAGATGTTTGTGGGCAAACATGATATTCTATCAGTATTTGTGACAAAAAGATTGAACCTACCCTCCACCATCAGCATGGGCTCCTTAGCTCCTCCGTGGGCCAACATCTCCCGTCGGTACCGCTCGCCCATTTCCCTAAGAAAGAATCCAAGACGGTAGACAGGCAGGGAAGAGAAAGAGATAAGGTTACAGACACCTGTATTCACCTGTCAACCCCTCCATCACTGCTGCTGCCACTGGGAGCCCAGGGCCAAGTCTGCCAAGTTGTCTGTAAACAACAGACAGGTGATAAAAACAACAGATCTGACAACTGCAGGTGTTACCGAGACGAGGTAAAGGAGGCCAGGGGGACAGACGGACAGAAAGGGAAACAAAAAGAAGTGAAACTGCTGCAGGGCTCAATGCGATGCTGATACGATTAAGGGTTGGTTTTCCACAACAGAACCTTATTGCTTTGCTTGTCCAGGGGCAAATGCTTTAGATAGAGGAGGATCTGGTAATGTGGATGCTGGTGTGTGTCTGTGAATCACAGCAGATGCCACATTCACATTAAAGGGCTTTGATACAGATGATATGAACTATGTTTCTGCAACTCTTCACCACCTGTACTTCAGTTTCAGGGTAATGCAGTCATTGTTAGGAGGACTCCTCATTCCAGCCAATTTAGTATTTATTGCCCTTATAAATAATGACCTGTGTCCAGTTAAATATATGCCTCCCTACAAAAATAACTCCTCTATTCGGTTCTCTCTATTAAAAACATCTTTAACTCAGCGAAAGCTCTGATGGTAAAGTTCAACACGACATCCCTTTGAGATTATGGCCTTATAAGACAGTTTTCCCTATAATTTAGCTCGTATATATATGTTTAATGTAACAGTATGTTAAGCTTTGGTCTCACCTGTTTAAAGGATCCTCTATGAAGCATTGTTTCCACACCATCGAGGCCACCGCACGTGACATGAGGTAGGAGTAGTACTTGGCCCCGTACCCGATCAGGTGGCTGAATCTCAGCTGCCATGCCTTAAGAAGAAAATGAACATTGAACAAGAAAAATAAACAACTTTATCACTTTAAAGACAGCGAAGCCAATCCTGACAAAGCTAATGCTGCACCTTTCCTAACAGCATCTGTCGCGTGTCACCGTATCCAAGGTGACACGCGACTGTTGCGCCGGACAGATTACTTTAAAAATGAAATTTTAAAATCTGCTAATGAGTAAAAACAGCAGATTTTTTGTAGCTATTCACACTCTCCATCAAATTTAAAAATGAAAAAAATCATTTTATTAAAAACCAAATCATGAAGATTCGGCACCTTACACTAAAACGAATAAAAATGGGTAAAATAAAAGGATAGAGTGAGGGTTTTTTTTACCATTACCCTACATCCTGGCAGCGTGCACATCTCACAAGTGCTCTTTAAATGACCATAACTCCTCCGTCACCATTAGTGCCAAAATAAGAAACAAAATGTCAACCGTTTTGGTAAGAAGAGAAGACGAGCTTTACGCAGATATTCGGTATGTCATGGTAGAACAAAGCATCTACAAGGTACTGCTGTCTGTCGCCGACAGAAAAATCATCTGTTTGTCTCGTTTAGGGAGACATTTTAAAGGGTTCCTGTAAAACACCGAGGTGATAAAAAGCCAAACACCAAACAGTTTGATGTCTTTAAAACAGTCATATTTGAAATAAGTAACCAAGGTGTAATCGAGCAATCTCAGACAACCTAGCTATAAACTAACTTTACATCTTTTTGTGTCTGCACTCAGTTCAGCTCATATTTCTAATCTCATTACTTCACCCTTTAATATCCAGCCCTTCATGTTGACACAACCTGCTCTGAAACCTCCAGACAGTCAGACACATAAACACCTGCCAAAGTACTTCAGAGGCGTTTGTGGCAACGCCTGCTTCAGTCAGTGACTCAGGACCAGATTTTGCAATGACTACACCCTGACTACAGACCGACGAGGTGAAAACAACACGTCAGTAGATATTAACAGAAAGCAGACTCATAAATACGCCAAACATTCTCAATCTTTTGAGCTGCCTACGTCGTCTTCACTGATGACATTAAACTGGTGAAATGAATACAAGTTTCCTTGAACAAACATCTTTGACAAACATTAAATCACATCCTGTCAGGTCCTTTTATAAAACGGACAAAACATGGAAATTCCTAACAGCTAGAAAGCCCCGTTCGCTCTTTTTCTCCCATGTTGTTGCCTGAGGGGGAGCTTCTCCATATCTATAAAGACGAGCTCTTTTATGATCTCTGAAAACGGCGACACTGGGAAATTCAGCTGGCAAACACTCAAACATTCAGCCTGCTAGAAAAGGCAGCAGCTGCAGTAGTAATAAAACATAACAGACTGCAGACGCCTCCTTGCACATCCACATGGGGGGAAGCAGACTTCATACACGTTAAAGATTTGAACTCCAATTAAAGTGAAATAATCATGAAACTGAGGGATGTGCTTGCAGACTGGTGCCCAAGAAGCTTCCAAAGGATCGTCTGACATCAAGGTACATGTTCTCCAGCAAAAAGCCAAATAATGCATTAGTGTGGATAAAAAAAATCTTAAATTCTTTATGCTGGGAAACACCTATTAAACTCACGTTTGTGAAAAAATATTTTAAAAAAAACCTACTGATGCTATACATCACCCTTAACATAAAAAGGTTAATCTTTTTTTCAGAAATTTGAATAATAAAGGGATATAAGAGCACTGTAGGTTGTAAGCTCTAAAACGGCTGCTTTTTGAGAGGAGTTGTGTCTGCTGACCTAAGCGCGGTCGCTCAACAGCATGAAAAACACTCCAGTGTTGACTTGACAAGACTCCTCAGGGCTGTAGTGACTTTAATAAGAGTCGATAGCACTCCTGAGAGGAAAGTGTGGGTTAGAGAAGCAGGAACACAAATACAGGAGCTCGGATCAGCTCTTCCAAGTGCTATGAAACAGAAAATGTAGGCCGCGCTAACAAATGCGATAACACATCCAGAAAATGACAAAAAGCCTGCTTTGATTTGTTTTAATTCGGAGGCTCTTTGATTCCTCTGTGCTTCCTGACTGCTGATGTTTTGGTAATAAATAGGCTGCTACTGGTAAGATGTCGCAGCCTCTGACAGGATGCTTTAAGTACTCATCACAAAGTGCCTTGATTATCAGGCTTCCAAGCTTCTCTTTGTTTTCAATCCCTTCGTCTCACATCAAATGATTATCGTCAGCTTTTCTGAGAGAGTGCGAGCGGGTCACATGTCAGCAAGATATCCTTTTGATCCTCACATACAAAAGGAAACTGAGTAAGCCCTTGCTTTTTACTCTGCTCCTCTTCGGTGTCAGTTAAAAGACATTTTTAGGTCTTTCCAAACTCGACTTGTGAGAAGAACGTGAGCCGTCGCATACACATCGACTCATCCTTTGGGGAAATAAAAGGGACGGGCATGCAAGTGTTAAAGGCACGATTGGCAGTTAGAGAAATGTCAACAAAAGTGAGCAGGACACCTCGCTTTCTGCCTCTTATTCCCAAATATTATCTTCAGCTCAAGAGTGAGCATGTGGTCTGTGTTACTCGCAGCTGATCCTCTCACTCTGTACACAGCGGGAACTGATAGCCCTCCTCTATAAACTATACACATGTCAGCATCACCCTAATGTTTATAATCTGTGGCTCTCCGTAACCCATTAGCCACTCCAAACTTCTCTTTACTGCGGAAACTTTTTCCTGAGCTGCGTTTCCATGAAGGACGGGACACAGACAGGGATGGATTCAGAGGGTAAACCACACAAAAAAGAACATTTTAAGGATCTAAACAAATCTGTTTTCACTTGCTCCGATCCAATCGTGATCTAATACTCAACGTTTAAGCACTGCAATCACCCTCAGTTCAAATGAGGAAAGCGATCTCGCTTGTGGTTGTGGCTGTGCACACGGAGGCAAAGTGCCTGTTAGAGCTTCCTTTATGGCTTGAAAGCTTGAAGAGAAATGACTGCGACAGTGGGAAACTATATAATATAAACCGCAATCTCCGGAGAGGGAGCTACAAAGCGAGGCACGTACAGAGGAGTGGGAGGACTCCTGTGAGGAGAAACGCTGGCTGGGACACGGTCGTCCAGGCAGAATATACAGCAGTCCTGTAATCTTTATTCCTGATGGCAACCCCACATAATTACAGCCCTGAGTAAATGCTGTATGAAGGCCATTTCTGGCTAAATTATGACTGTTTTTGATTCCCTTCTGTCTCCTGGCCTCATCCTCCTCAGCCCACAGCTGCTAAAGTGGGGGAATAAAGCACTTTTTTCATTAAAGAGGAGGGAGGAAGAGGCTCAAATATTTCCCCCTGGGAGGGTTCATTTAAAGTATCCCCCTGCTTTGTTATTTTAGCAGCCCTTCAAAAAACAGCTTTAATCCTTTAAACACTGCTGTGCCTGAGTGAAAGATAAAAAACCAGTGAGAGAAAGAGGAAGGACAGCGAATAAGAAAGGAAAAAGTGAGTAGAAAGTTAAAGACTAAAAGGTTTCTCTGATCTCATTAAATGGGTATTGAGAGAAGAGCACAGAACCCCAAATTATCAACAACTTCCAAGCTTGTATTTTATCCTGTAGTCATGACGTCAGAGAACATAAGTCACGGGGGGGGGGGGGGGGGGGGGGGGGGGGAGGAGGTGGTCAGGCTGTACCGTGTTGGGTGCATAAGGCAAGCCGTAGAATTTCTGCTGCATGTCCTTCAGGATTTCTGTGGTAGAGCGGTTCTGTGGTTCTCTGTGGTAGATCTGATCCAAGACTGCATAGAAAATCTACACAGCAAGAAAAAGAAGCAAAAACAATCACCAATGTGCGAAACTTAAACTGCAGAAATAGAGTAAAAATGGTGACTAATGTTACAGCATTTGACATGAATGCCCATTAAACTTTTAACATATTTTGTAGTTGTCTTGTTTGAATCAGTTTTACCTTTGTAAAGAAAAACAGATAAGCAAGGAGCACAAAACCAAGAGCTTTCCTAATAAAAAAAAAGGGATAAAGGCTAAAACAGAATGGGAACCAATCAAAAAGATAAAAACAAAACCAAACCTTTCATAGCCACCAGATGCTGTTTATGAACAGAGGAGGAGGACTGTTCTTTATCACATCAGCTCCTCAGGGTTTTTTTTTAATGTTTTTTATGACTTTTGCACCACGGGTGTTAGTATCAGATTTTCAGTTGTTTTTTTTTCTTAGGGGTGGCATAACACTAAAATAGTGCCACACAAGCATCATAAATTAGCTGACATGTGTTATGGTGGGTTCCTGCTGTTGCGTGCTCTGTGACAACGTACATGCAAAGACATTAATCTTACCTGCAACTGGGTGTCTGCAGCTCCACACACCTTTTTGGACTCACACAAGCGAGCCACCATACTCTCGGGTAGCGGCTAAAGAGACGATAAAACAGATTAAAGCTACAAGTGAACAGAATTTTCATCTGAAGCCTTCATCCTGTAAATTTTAATGGCAACGCCATGACCGTAATACTTCATCACAACATATTTCTGTACTTTATCGATTCAAATCTGTCCTCAGTTTAAATCATTTTGAGTGTTTAAGGTTTACCTGTCCGGTTTCATAGTGTCGTGCAAACTGGCTGATGACTCGGTAGTCGGTGGCAAAGTATTCCATGAGGATGGAGGGGACTTCAGCAAAATCAGTTGCACATCTGGTTCCTAGAGACGGGATGAGAGACTTTAAAACAAAGCAGGATATAGGTGACTTCATTCTTGGCTGCTTAAGTGCTTTGGCTTTTATGCTTAGAGTGTTAAAAACGAAAAAGTGAGCCAGAATGAGAAACCAAAGTCTTTACAGCCCCAACCAAAAGTCAGAATCAATACAAGTCCTTGTGATCTTGTGACACTCAGCAATATCAATAAGTAAGCAAAAGCACATTGGGCAGGAATAGATGTGTAGAACAGAGGTGAAAAAGAGCAACTGTCATGAGATTTACACAACACAAACTTAACCAACATGTCTAAACATTGTGCCCAGTAAAGAAACACCCTCCAGTGCAGTTAATAGATACTGTTGTCAGGCTCAAATAAAGGCTTTGGGATCTTAAATTACTACTGAAGGTATCTGCAAACCAAACCATATCAAATGACAGCGTTAGCAGCCAGCTATCGTCTACCCTCTCCTCGGGGCTTACTTTCCTTGTTCAATTCACCACAGTGTAATGTATAACCCCTTCCTACAGCTCTGTATCAATCTATGTAATTCTACCTTGCGACATTTGGAAATGCAAAGCCATAATGTTCCAATATTATTACTTCTCTAAATCCTCAAGCAAACCAGGGTCCACTGAAGAGCCCTACTCATTGTAAGGGTCACTCCGCACCTGTCACGTGCTGGTAGCGAGTGCGTCCCAGCATTGAGTGCATAGCGTGGCCCATCTCGTGGAAGAGGTTCTCCATCATGCCGGGAGTGAGCAAGGTGGGGGCGCCCTTGGTAGGGTGAGGCAGACTCAGCATCAGCACCACGACTGGCAACTGGTACTGACCCGTTTCCTGGCACTGGCGCCCACCGCGGATGGTGAAGTGACAGTCCTGGGAGGAAAATGAGGAGTGAGGCTAAAGCGCTACTATAGAAAATAATGCTGATATTTATGAAGTTACCAAAACATAATAAATACAAACTCAAAAAAAAAGTTGGGACACTTTTAAAAATGTGAAAAAACAAACAGAATGTAGAGATTTGCAAATCTCATGAACAAATTTTACTCACAATAGAAATAAAAATCTTTACACAGAGAAAATGTATCATTTTAGCATCATCCAGTATTGAATTTCAGCCTTCTGCACAAAGAATTCTCTGAATGTTTTAATATTATGTCGATTAAGAGACATTGATGTTGAACATTATTCTGAAGTTCTCCCATAATTTGTAGACAGTTTTTTGCAGATTGGTGAACCTCTGCTCATCTTTACCTCTGTGAAACTCTGACCTGTTGTCGATTAACCTAACTGGTTGCAAAATGTTCCTCCAGCTGTTTCCCTTTAGTAGCATTTAGCTTTCCAGTCTTTCGCTGCCCCAGTCCCAACTTTACTTAATATGTTGCTTTTTTCATGAATTAGTCTAAGTTTAAACATGTATATATTAAAATATGGTTTCTATGTTCGAGTGTGAATAAAATGTGAGTTTTCTGTTTTTTAATCCACATTTTACAAAACTCGTTTGGGAACGGTTAACCACATTTCAAAGAAGGAAGACATACTTTAAAATCTCGAGTACGTCGATGAGTGTGTGCTCATACCTGATGAGGTTTATCTTGCCGGTGGAAAAAGTCACAGTAGATGTATCCCAGTAATCCCTCCGTCTCATGGACCACAGCCTGGAGAAATGCACGCACAGTGATGTAATCACCCAATAACTGCACACAGACACAGCATCAGAAACTTTGATCTTTAAAAACGGTCCGTGGATTAGCGCTTGGCACAGACTATTCCACACAAGCGAACCTTTTTTCCTCACTAATAATGAGTTACCAGTTTGCGGACATCCTCGCTCCAGACCTCTCCAGCTCTGGGTTGTTCAGACATGAGGGAGACGCCGTACAGCTGAGAGAAGAGATTGTTCAAACCCTCCATACAGGAACCAAGAGACAAGTAGGGACTGTACAGACTGGGCTCTATGTTGTACCTGCCGTGACAAATCAGAACATATCAATGAAAGAAGGAGCGTGTGACCTTCAGCACCATGATCCAACAAAGTACATAAAAACAACAAATAGGAATCGTGTGCATCTTCTAAAACAGGAAGATCAGCAGTGGGACTTCAAATTTTATATTTTGTAGAGTGTCAAAATGGCCCAAAAGGCCCTTTTTTTAAAATTAATGAACCAGAACTTGAAGCCCAAATGAAAAAAGAATGGTAACGCTTGCCCGCTTTGAACCAGGACATATTTCTGTATACGTTTAGCTGCAGGTTGCTCACTTGACTAGCTAAGAAAAAAAGAAAACAGATCCTGACTATCACTTATATGTGAGCTCAGCTGGCAGGGCAAAGCCACCACAGTGCCAGGGCTCAGGTTTGGCGAGGCCGTCTCTCTCCTGGGGCCACCCATGCTTAAAATGGCTCCTTTCATTCATGCTGCTTATAAGGCATCAAAGATAAAGACCACCGAGCCAAAACGGTTGTTTAGCTAGAACGCCACATCCATATATTATCAGTGATGAATAACAGGCCACTGCTGAACACAGCTACTAGCTGTGTTTACCACACACATGCTCTAGTCCCTGTTTCAGCAGGGTCTGAACACACACCGGTTCAAGCTGGTACTGCTGGAAAAGCACCGATAAAAAGAAAATGAGTGACTGAGAGAAACAAAAAAAAAAAAGCCTGCGATTGTGACTAAAGAGCCTCAGTGGGAGGAATTAACATAATGTGAGCATGTAAGAGTGTACTTGTATGACCGTCTTTGTGAGGACCAACTTAAATTTGGGATCTTGGCTGTTCCTTTCCTCGCCGTCATACACCGATTCAAAAGGGCTTTTCTTTTTTTAAATGCCACATCATTTTTTAGGCAGCATGGTGGCTCCCTGTCATTGCGTGGTTTCTCTCCGGGTACTCCGGCTTCCTCCCTCAGTCCAAAGACATGCGCTTAGTGCCGTTAGGTTAACCTGTCATTCTAAATTGTCCATAAGTGTGAATGCGAATGGTTGTCTGTCTCTCTGTGTTAGCCTTGGGTCAGGCGGGCAACCTATCCATGGTGTGCCCTGCCTCTCGCCCTATGGTAGCTGGGATAGCCTCTAACCCCACCCCATGACCCTGACAAGGATAAACGGAAGAGGATGGATGGACTGGCAGCATGAGGAAGGAGAGCACAGACCCCACTCATCCTCAGAAAATCTGTAAAGACTCATCAAGTCCAAGTTTCAAGAAAACTTAGTAGCTGCTTAAGTTCAAAGAACACCTGACAGATCACTAATGTCTGCAATAAAGAGTTACCTAATGCCTCCCCAGACTCAACATATAATTAGCCTCTGCTCTGTGAAGTGCAGCTCATTAACCCTTTAAAGCCTGAAATGTGAAATTATTTTTATTTCACATTTATGATTTCATTGAACCATCTTAAAAATGTGTTTCCATAGACGACTTTTAATTTGCATCGCATTTGTATATCTGGCTTTTTTTTTTTAAAAAATTGTATAAAAATGTATTTATATAGTGTTTAAAACACTAAACATTAAGGAAAGTGAAAAGAAAAACTAATAAAAGTGAAACTTATGGCTCCGTGAATTTGCTGAATGCCAAAGACAACCACAGTTTATTTAAGTGCGAGTCAACTGTGGAACACATTGTTCCACGTCATGGGTGACATCCAGGACGGTTTGCCAGCACATGCGAGCACATATCACGCATCGATGCATTTGAACCTCACCTGTTTTTTTAATACAATTTTTAATACAATTCCAAGTCTTTATTTTTAGTCCAACTTCATTTGTTTTCATTTAGTTACATCTGGCTTGCTGACACTGGGTACTGCATTGAGATCTGATGACTGTGGGGGTCCCTTGAGTACAGTAAAGTTATCGCCATGTTCAACTTTAGCGTTTTTGAGTGCAGACCATCTGACACCAACAACCAACAATGTTGTTAAATCCTCCTTCTTTCCCACTCTGATGCTCATCATGACCGTGTCTACATGCCTGATTGCAGTGAGTAGCTGCCATGTAATTGGCTGATTAGATCATCAAGTCATAAAAAGCCATTGGGTTACAAAAAAAAAAAAAAAAAAAAAAAAAAAAAAAGGAGGTCGATTAGACTGAAAATCAGACCTGAGGTTTACTCCCATGCGTCTCTCCTAACACCTTTTGTAAAAAGCGACACTTGATAAAGAAGTGGGAGGTAATAAGAGCTGCCGCTGTGAAGCAATATGGAATTACAAACATGTGAATGACTATCAAGTGACAGCAAGCTGAAAAATATGTTTCATAAAAGCTAAATCTCACCTTTCAGCACGCAAGACACCGCTGAGGTATGGATGATCCCAGGGCATGAGCTCCTGTCAGAAAACACAGAACTCATCGTACCTCTAAATCAGAATCAACTTACAGGAGTTAAAATATAATATTGTGTAATCAGTATTAATTGCTTTAAGGCATAACAGCATAGAGAGAAATGTGTAACAGTGAGTGTAATGTTGTGTAGTTGGCAAAAATATTCTTGCACATTAAAAAAAATAAAAATCACCCACAGAATGTCGAGGGCTGAGTTTCTTCTTCATGCCTCTCATCATCTTAAAGTCTTTTGCTGTTCTGAAAGAGAAGCACCAAACGAGTTATTAGCGTGATGACTCGAGGCGTTCATTCCTGCTTTTTACCCACCTATCTCTACTCAGGGTCAACGGGGGCCCGAGCCAATCCCAGCATGCATTTGGCTGAAGGCAGGGAAACACCCTGGACAGGCTGCCAGGCTAACAGGCTCACATTCATACCTGTGGGTAATTTAGAGTCTCCCAGTCCACCTGAATTGCATATTTTTGGACTGTTTGAAGAAATCTAAGCACACAGAGAATACATCCCACACAAAAAGAGGAACACGAAGGCTTTCTAAAAATGCATCATTGTGCAAATGATCAAACTCATATTCGCATGTATGACAAAACAAATTAAAGGGTCACTCGTTTCAGTAATTGTGGATCTTTGGGAAACATCTTAAATAGCCTAATAACTCATGGTTAACCTCGAGGGGAAGCACCGATTTAATGAAGCCTTTACACCAAAGGCAACAAAAACATAAATCAGCTCGTGCTGATGATTCAACCTGCCAAACTGAAAGCTGATCAGTGGATTTCTATTATGAAAAACATGGAAAACTGTACCTGTCTGACAGCTTGTCTGTTAACAGCTGAAGAAAGCTCATCACTGTCTCTGCAAAGAGGGATAAGAACAAAAATGCAGCGTGTAAACCTCCCGAGAATGGTTCTCAAAGGCACAAAATATTGACAGTGCTGAATAATGAAAATGTCCCGACTGTGAGAAAAACCCCAGAGAGGTGTAGTAACCTGGGGTTTTGGCCATCGTTCCCTTTAGGGCTCTGTGTCCGAAGGACTCGTAGCCCACCAGCGTGGCCAGTTTGTATCTGCATTTCAGCAGCTCTTCCAAACACCCCATCAGCTCTGCGTTGGGATAGAGATAAATCCTGTAGGCGATTTCTCGCACCTACACAAGTGGAAGAGGAAGAAGGAAAATTCATGACAAAATCTAGTATTGTTAAAATAGCATAACAACTAGGCTGCTGATCTTTGCAGGGTCAGAGGTAGACGGCTAGATAAAACACTAACTCTGTTTTCAAGCAGATGTTAAAATGTATTTATTTTTTTCTTTCCTTTGTTCTCTTTCATCTCAAGCTTAAAGAAAATAGTTTAGCATGCTTAAATTCTACAATGGTACAACACAACTGTCAGAAAGTCATTTTAAGATTACTCAAAGTTTGCAGATCTAATTTTTTAAAACTATTTCATACTGCTATCCAGTATAAAATTAGATTTAATATGATAAAAACAAACAAACAAAAAAGCAACAACAGCTGCTTGACTAAAAATTTGAGCTCTAACAGGTTTAGTGTTTCTCATTACCAGCACCCAAATCCTATGTTGTGTGCTGAGACGTGTCAGAGGCGCCACCTTCTGGGCAGAAGAGAGAAACGTTTGCTGAGCCACAGTAAATGCATACCAAGTCACTGGGGGAATCTGCATGCAGTCCCCCGATTTGAATGAAGCTTCCTTCTGTTGCAAAGTTCAGATGTAGGTGCTCGGGAATCGCAGACCTGGCGATCCTGTTCGGCATGTGGGAGCCGACCAGGAACTCGTTGTTTAGATCCAGCAACTTCACGTGAAGAGCAACCGCCTCTTTCCTCTGCAGGGTGAAAAAGCACCGAGCACAATCACCGTTATGTTGCCTTCAGGTATTGTTTCCTACATCGCGTGTTTAACTCCATTAATAAAAACGCACCAGTGTGTCATCTAGATGAATTCCACTGATTTCAAAGTCGAACATGAACAGGTCTGCCACTCGCCTGCAGAGGCAAACATGAACAAAAGCCACAACAGGCCAAAATAAACAATCAGATAATCTCATAATGAGATGAAGGATAAATCAGGTCAGATACAAAACCAGCTAAGATTACCTTGTATCGGGATCCAGCTGAGCCACGATGTCCGGGTTGTCCAGCAAATTCTTCAGGCTCTTGCATAACTCAACATTAGTGTTCAGTCTGAAACATAAAAACCATCAACATCTGTCACAGAGACAAACTGAAGCATAAATGACCCGTATCGTACCGTTGGAGACAGCGTATAAAAACATGTTCTTGGTGTTGTGCAGCTATGAACGACATAGGTCGCTTCTTACTTCTCCACGACTGTGCCGATCTCGATGCAGGTCTTCTCAGCAGCCTCGCGGAAAGCTGGATCGGGGTGAGCTACTTTTATAAAGTCTGCCTGTTCACAGGGAAAATGAGTATTGTTGACAAGATTGTCAAGAAAACAAGCAATCTCTGCTCATTCTGAATTTTAGGAGGTTGAGGTTAAAACAATGGTCTTTTTTTGGACTTTGCATTTTCAGTGGGAGAAATGTTTTGTCACTCATTCAAGTGGCTTCTTTAGTCTTCACATAAAAGGTCCACAGACAGAAACATAGATACACTGTGGGTTCCCCACTTTCACCCACCGTGGCTAATCTGTTTATAGAGGAAATGGAAAACAGGGCTCTCTTATCCTACCCTGGAATGCCACAGAGTCAGGTACAGGTATGTGGATGACACCTTGGTGGAAATCAAATCTCAGGACATAACACAATTCACTGATCACATTAACGCGGTGGACCAACATTAATTCAACAAGAAGGATATGAAAAAGATTTCCATCAGTAATGAGGAACATTTAAAAGTTGATGTGTTGATCGTAAACCAACACATATGGATCAGTATTTAAGGTTTGACTGGAGCACAAACAGTGCGAACACCATCCCCACAGACACAGCAGCCAGGGACACAACTGCTGCTTAAGCAAAAACCACTTCTGATCCCTTGTGTCAAGAGTACTGAAACAGCTGAGACACGCCGTCTCAAAATACCACGACTCTTTGGCTTTCAAAACACACAAAAAAGCTACGCCTAAGATTGGTCCACCCCAAGGATCAGGTCCCCTGGCACAAACAGAGCAACACAGTGTACGCTTGCCGTGACTTTGGGGAAACCAAACAACCTCTGGCTAAGCGTCAGGCTAGGACTCCGCAGTCTATTTACACATACAGGCCAGTGGCCACTCTTTCAATGATGAGGATGTACACGTTTACGTGAAAAGAAATAGACCAAGGGTACATCTTTTCACCATCCTACAATGCTGTGATTGCAGCCATTCCCCAAACTCTCTATGAATGGTACTCATCATGCTCATGTAATCACAAACATGAAAGCGACCTCACAGCCCATTGTTAGTCAGTAGGGCTGGTCTTGGCTATGTGGGGAATAATATGACCTTATTTACACTTTTGCTACAAAGGTTTAGCACACTTTTGTGTGTTGAACTCACCAGATCGGCCACTTTACACAGTTCATCTGAGAGCTGGTCAAAGCACTGGACTGTCTGAACTCCTGGAGAAGAAGAACAGGCTTTCTCCACCAGACGCTCCGTGTTCTTCAGAGCTGTCTCTGTGGCAACCTGAAAGCCTGCAGGACAGCTCAGCTCTGGCACTCCAAACAAACCCTGCAACCACACACAAACGCACAGTTATCACCACCAACTAAAGCAAGACTAACCTACATAGTGTAAATGTTATTCTGACAGTTTTTTTTTTTTTAAATTTGTGATCATTTTTAAAGTACAAACCACATTTTTCTGAAACAGGTCCAGTTTCCTGTGAGGTCTGGCATTGAAAGCAGCTCCAACGGGAGACCATGTAGTGAGATTTCTCCGTACATACGTCAACAGGCTCCTGTGCTTTACCAGGTAAAGCATCCTCCTGCACGCTGACATGTTGTACAAACCTGTCTTGTGTCTGTTGATTCTGAGGCTAAGAGTGCTGACAGTGATTGGCAGAGGACATGCTCGATTTTAGTTTGTACGTCAGCCTAGCTGCAAAAGCCAGAAATGTAAACAAAGCTAGGTCAGTTTATTTTAGACCTTTCTTTTTCAGGATAATTAAAACGGACTTTCTTTGACGTATAAAGCTTAACTGTTCTATTGAAGTGCTCACATGTTAGCTCACTGGATAATGAAAGCGAATCTCCATAACTGTTGCTACTTGTATTTTCGCTAAAAAACAAAACAAAAAAAAACCATCGGGCTTCCGGTACCATTATTTAGAAAAAATAAAAACGACACACTCTTTGTTTTTATAAGTTCAAATTAACTGCATTTAACAAAATAGCGTTATCTAAAATTTCGTTATCTGAAATTTCATTTCATTTTTGGCGAAAGTGCGATGAGCTACCGAAAATTAGTTCGCGATGTCGTCACACTCACGCGACTGCGCAGTACGATTGAGAATTGAGGGGTTTTGAGTCTCTTCAAAATAAAATAAAAACAAAAGCTTATTTGTTTTTTTTTTATTTATTATTCCATCTTTTTTTCACCCACTTAGAATATAAACAATATAAATAAAGCAGCACGGTTGCGTGGCGGTTAGGAGGGTATGTCTTGGCTCACAGGTCTAGAGTTTCAATCTTACTCTTTTTTTTAAAGGTTTTCTGTGAATTAACAAAATCTTTTTTATATATATTTACAGGACAGTCCATTCATTGGGCTGCTAGAGTTTTTTCTGTTATTTTTACACATTTATTTCTTACTATTTAAGTCCAAAGAGTCGTGCTGAGAGATTTCTTTCATTTACTGAAGCAGCATTTATGTATTGTTATACTGTTGAAACTGGACTTTCTTTTATTACGATATCTCAGGGATTAAATGTGTGGTTAAACTTCTCCACGCTGACAGAAAGTGGAGTTTCATTGGTCCAGTCTATGTGAGGTCACAGTGGCCATCAGTGTAAAATGAGTTTGACATCCCTGATATGTCATGCTGATATCACTAGCAGCATGACACAAAAACATAATTGTCTTATGAAAAATGTCAAAGATAACACAGTTTGACAGCCATAAAAATAGTATTTCTACACCAATATTGTGATTCCCCAAGAGCAATTAGCTGAAAACTTGGCGTATCTCAGCATGGTGTGTATTGTGTACTTTAAGACTGAAGAAGTAGAGGATAAGCACAGAGAAAAGGCTGAGGGAAGCCAAATTACTCAAGAACTGGACTGAAAATTAGTGGCAGCAGGATTTTGTGGAGTAATAAATCTAAAATTTAAATTTGGGGAGGAAGTCTGTCAAGGTTTGGGGTTGCATTTCAGCCAGTGGTGCTGGAAATCTTCAGGCTTATGAACGTTGACATGCATGACCATGCTCCCGAACACGCAGCCAACGATGTAAAAGCAAACCTACCATTGGCCTCCCCAGAGTCCACATACCAACTTTACTGAAGCAGTGTGGGATCATCAAAACGAAAGGCAGCCAACATCCAAAGAGCAGCTTTAAATGTTCTTTAAACAGCCTGAACTACTCCTAGAAGTTCATCTGTTTGCACAAGAAGTGCAAAGAGGTGGAGCGTCTTAATGAAATCAACGGATAAGACCCAGCCCAAGACAGATTACACCTTGAAATGATGCCTTTATTAAGAGGAAGAATAACTCATTCATTGTACTCCATGAATAAACTGCATTAATAGTCTTCCTGTGAAATCTGTTTATTAAAGGTGTAGTACGAAAAAACATTAAGCAAAATGTCATAAAGCGACTGTATTCAGAAACCTCCCCATAAACAAAAACAAAATCATGACTGGCAAAAAAAAAAATGTTTTTAAGTCAACTCCGAAAAAAAAAAAGACTTTAATACTGAAAGAAGGTAACACAGAACAACAATAAAAAGTCTTCCCAATATGAGAAATCACATTATTTTGCATTAAGTACTTTTGGTTACTTGTACTTGGCAAAAAAAAAAAAAAAAAGTACCAATTTGTGACATATGGCAAGACAATGCAGTTAATGTGTATAAAAAAGAAAGAAAGAAAAAAGGAAATAGCTCAAATTTAAATAAACTCTTTGCCACTGAACGATCACCAAGAAGTTCAGGCAATTTCTTAATCACATATTTACACCTATTCACTAGAATACAACACAAACCTAATAGAAACAAAAAAAAAAAAAGGAAGAAATGTAAGGGGAAAAGAAGTTCATTTGGCTCATATCAACTCACAATACAGTCAAGCATTAAGTATATGGATTTACAAAGGAGTGCTGTAGTCAAAGTCTAAACTTGGATTAGTTTTTGTCCCAGTAAATGTGCTTGGACATCTGCCAACCTGGAATTGCTTCTTGTCCTTACCTTAGCTCAAAAAAGACAAAATAAACCAAAAAAAACAAAAACAAACTGCATGTCTGAGACTACAGTAAACTTAGTTGACCCCTGAGTTTCTAATGCAAAACTAGTGTATGAAATACCTCATTACAGTGTATCTTAGTGCAAGCCAGCAGTATGCTTGATTAAACAGAGGTATATTAGATTAGCACCCAAGCTGACGAGATTCCCCAGAATAGCCTCTGCCAAAACTTTTGCTGGCAAAAATCACCACACGCAGTATGGGAAGTGATGTTTTGCTCTTCATCCTTGTGAAAACCAGCAGTTCAAATGCTTGAGTTTGTATTACATCTATAAACATGTTTTTTGTTGTTTTTTTAATTTTCCTTTAATCTTTTTTTTTCATAGAAAATATAAATATCCCTGAATGAAAGATTCACAGCATTTTTCTCTCGAGGACTCCAGTGCTACTACCGTAAGGTGGCCAATCAAGTGTCTTAAGCTCTCCAGTTAACGTCCGGCTTCGTCTTCCCTCTAAAGCCTGTAACCTCCAGCAGCTACGTCCTTCATTCGCTGTCGTTGTACTTAACCGTCCGTTTCCCACGGTTTCGGGTGTTCACCCGCGTCTTCCTCCGCGGTTTGCTGTACGACTCGTCGCTGTCCTCCTCTTCCGAGGCGGACCTCTGGCGGCGCTGCCTAAGCTGGCGACTGGCAGTCCTTTCGCCGATCCCCGACCGCGTGCGGCTTCTCTTTGGACTGCTGTGGGACCCTGAGCTGGCAAAAGAGTTTTCAGAGGCTGAAGACGACTGCTCGCTTTCTGAGTCCGAGCTGTGTTTGCTGCTGCTGTAGCTTTCTTTTCGTTTGCGTTTGGGCAGCCTCGCGCTTTTCTTTCCCCTTGTCGAACGGCCAAGATGTTCCTCGTCCTCCTCCTCTTCTTCCTTCTCGTCCTCCTCCTCTTCTTCCTTCTCCTCTTCCTCCTCACTAGAATAAGAGTGGGAAGAGGTGTCCTGCTCATTGCCGTTACCGCGCTTGGCGTCCTTTTTGGCGCACTTTGAGGGGCCTGACTTGCTGTTTTTGTTGCTCTTGGATACTGGCTCTTTCTCTCTGTCCTCATCCCCGTCATCAGAGTCTGAGGTGTAAATACATTTTCTCTTGGAAGACACACAATTCCTGGTTTCACTCGGGGAAGTCCTGTTAGACACTCTTGTGTTATAACCGTCTTCTCTAGATTCTCTCGCTGTTCTGTTGCCAGTTCTCTGCCTGCCCGGCTTCGCAGAAGCAGAGTCTTCCTCAGAGAATGAGTTGTCACTGATGTATTTCTTTTTCGGCAGGGCTCGGAGGCTCAGCCGCCTTTTCGGCGCATTTTCCGAATTATCCGACTCCTGGTCCGAGGAGCCAGTGGAGCGTTTCCTCCTCGACTTCCTCTTGGGTTTGTACTCTTGCTCCGAGCTCTGCGAAGCCGAGGAGTCTCCGCGAGGCCGTTTGCATATGCTCCTGTTCCTCGTCAGCCTTTTCGTCCTCGTTTCAAAGTCGGACTCGTCGCTGGAGCGTTTGCTTTCCGCGTCCTGCTCGTCGCCTTTTTTCAGCCTTTTCTTGCGTGGGCTGGATCTCTTTGGAGAATCACAGAGTTCATCTGATTCCGCACCATCCAGTTTATGAGTTGAGGCAGATTTTTGTTTGTCTTGGCTTTTTGACGGAGAAACTTTGCTTTTTTTCTTCGGGTCTTTGTGAACTGCTTCCTCCACATTTCTTCCGTTTTGGTGTGGGCGTTTGTCCTCTTCGTCTGAGCTTATGGGAGGTTTGTGTCGTGTGCTGAGGTGGCGGATGTCTTTCGTCTCCTCTTCCTCCTCGCTTGTACTCCTACTTTTTCTCACTGGGGCGGCTGCCGTGCTCCTTGACGGTTTCTGAGACGGAGGTGGCTGCTGTTCCTCCGCTTCTCCACAGCTCTCTCCGGGAGTTTCCTCCTGCTCAGAGTTGCTCTTGGGCGTGTGATGTTTTGCACTGTGTCCATTCACACGGGACAAAGTACCTGTCGGGAAGGAATAAAACATCGAGCTGTTTAGGGCAACTTCCACGGCAGCATTAGCACAGTCTAAAAATGCAACTGATGAGGACATTTCTCACCATTTTTCTTAATCTTGGCAGCTTGTTTGGAGTTCTTTGTGTTTCCATTCTGCTTACTCTGGGAGAACGATGAGGTATCGCTGTCATTGCCATCCTCCTCATCCTTAAACTCACTTCCTGATTCCTTTGTATTTTGGGAAGCTAAAAGACAAAGGAAGAGAAGATAACTGAGTAAAAATCTCTTTCTCTGAATAATATTCACAGACTTTTAAAGAGTAATTAATACCTGCTGCTGACTCTTCGTCTGATTCTGAGCTGCTCTTGAGCACCGCCGTGCGTTTGCTGACCCGGGCAGTGTGGCGAAGGCGACTGCTGCTCCTCCTCGGCTTCTCCTCCTCCTCCTGGTAGTCTTCGTCAGACGCTTCAAGGAGCTTCATCTTATTCACAGCTGCCCGAGCAGTCTTTCTTTTTAGCGACCCGCGAACTGTCACTTCCTCCCTGTCGGAGCCTTGAGACGTGGCCCTGTCAGAGTCGCAGCGGGGACGCCTCTCCCTGCGAGACGACCTGCTGCTGTGACCGTTCATCTCTGCTCTGCACTCTGAAAACAAGCCGTTCACAAAGGTCTATGAGCACACTTGGCGCTGGGTTTTTGTATCTCACGGGGTCGGAGGCTGAAGGCAGTGAACTTGTGTTACCTGCACGTTTTCTGTCCCCAGCAGCGCTGTTTCTGGTCCGCCGTGTACTCCTGCTGGGATAGCGACGATCTGAAGTGGACGACGCCTCTCCATCCTCTCCCTCTTCACCCTCACTGTCAAATTCCTCCTCCTCTTCCTCATCTTCTTCACTGTCGCTCTCAGCAACTAGCAACAATATATCCAAGGATATTTTATTCAATTACATTTTGTTTATGTAGCATCTAATCACAACAACAGTCGTCCCAAGGGGCACAATTTTAATGTAATTTTAAATAAATAAATAAAATATAAGAGTGAAACATTTATGGATAAATACTTCAGTCCTAACCTTTTTTCCTCTGCTTCGCACGGTTCCTTCTTGTTACTCTTGCTTTATGTCTACGTTGATGATTCTCCTCCTCCGAGTCACTCACCTCGCTCTCACTGTCAGACTCTGAGATTAAAACAAATAAATAAGAATTTCATTACTTTATTATAGTAGTAGTAGTAACAGTGCATTTAAAATGAAATAAAATGGCACTAGACTAGGCCCAGTTTTATATTGCATCATTGCACAATATTTGTCCCAAGGTGCATCAATGACCAACACTTAGGGGTGCAAGTGAGTCATGCTAGCATGGCGTGTTGAGGACCATCACAAAGTATAGTTTTATCCTGCAGTGGATGGTGTACAGACCTTGCTGTGCTGGTCACAAAGACCAAACACTATCAAAGCCTGACCCATCCTGCAGCAACAGCAGCAAAGGCAACGACGCCATCTCTTATGCTACAACAGCCCTCATATCAAAATGTGTGGAAAACAATGTTTTTTCATTAATGTAAATCAAATGTTTCTATGGGGTCTAATTAACGTCCTCTGCAGTTTCAGTAAAAACGACTAGATGTTACAGTCCCTGATACGGGACTGTAACATCTAGTGGTCATAAAATTCCCCACACCCCTTTTATCCCACAAACAAAATCAAAATTCTTAAAAAAAAAAATAAAAATTTAATTTATTCCTTTAATTAAACAAACACCAAGAATATGATGGATAACCCCATTTTATCAAAGCCCTAAAATAAGAGATGGGGTTTTATTTCATTTTTAAAATGCCAAGGGATCAAAATGATCCTCTTTGTAGTCTTAAAACCAAAAGAAACTCTTTGGGGAAAAATGTTAAATCCAAATATCATCATCATGGCTCAAAATCCATTGTGATGGTAACAAATGACCTCTGGGGTGCTCTGATATCTGTACCTGATGTTGATGAAGCACCTTTAGAGCCGGAGTCGTCCTCTGAGGAGGTGTGACCTGAGCTGCTGCTTCGACTCCTCCTGGCTCTCTCAGGAACAGACACTTTGGCTGAGGTAGTTTTGGTCACTGACACGGACTCCACTTTTTCCTGAGTTTTGACTGCAGCCTTCTTTTGACTGGGGAAAAAAAAAGGGGGAAGAAACTCTTCAAATTAGACCAATAACGTGCAAATGAAAAGTGAAACGTCTCAGGCGAGCTGCAGCACTCAGACAGACCTGGTTGTGGTGTCGGGGTGGTCCTGCTGTTGCTGCAGTATCTTCTTGCGAAACCTCTGACTGCGGCGGAGCCTATTGCTGCTTTTGACAGCGGTTTTGTACTCTGATATGATTGTTCTGATTCGCTCCTCAAAGAAGGCAGAGAGCCGTAAGGTCATGCTGTAAATCTGAAAACAGAGCAAAAGAAGATTGAGCGGGCGAGCCAAAATGTAAAATCACTAATAAGCTCAGAGAATGTGAACATCCCCTCCCTACCTTGGAGCGTTTGTTGGGTGTGTAAGCTTTAGCATTGGCAAATATTAAGCGTGTGTCTTTGCACAGCTCTGTGGGGTTTTCATAGCGATCTTCCTCCAGGGTCCTTTTCACCGTGCCAAAGTCCATGGGTGTGTCAATGATGTCGTGGTAGTCCTGGACAAGCACAAAACAAAGGGACTTCAACGCACAACTGAAAACAGCATCTGCTCATAGCGTGGCCTGTAGTGTGCCGTGATAACATACTGGATAGTTCTGAGGATCCACAGGTTGCCTGAACGGCTCCGAGTCCTCACACTCCAATATGTAGTTGAGCAGACTCTTGCACTGTTCCTTCCAGGCATCTCTGTCTGGCAGCACTTCTACAGAGCGCTGCAAATATCAGGGAGAAACAACTCAATGACATGAGGCACAACCTCACAAACCCCTTTTGTTAGTTTTTCTTAAAATGAATGTAAAGAGTGTTTCATCATGTCCGTTTTTTCTTTTTTTTGGTAATCTTGACATGTCAAACAGTTTTTACAGGTATGCCGATCACCCATCCTATGCATCTACCTGACGCAGTCTGTGTCCAGCAGATGTTCCTGGCGCTTCGGTGTCTTCTTCCTGTAGTCAGCAATCACATTTAAATTATTTGACTGTGACCTTTAATCAGACAACTGCAATGACTATTACATTTTCACACAACGGAATCACAGATTCACAGCGACGTTCACCACGATCACAGGAGTGGAAGCGACTACAGCTCAAATAACCATTAGTGATAAACTTTCAGTTGCGCGACTGAAGAGACTACCAGTGAGAGTGAAGGATACTGCTGATTGACATATGACCTGTTAGGTAAATGCATTACAGGATCACCTAGGCAACCAGATCCTGAAATTTCCACAAGCGAACAGCTGGCAGATGTACTACAAGCGAGTGGCTTCCAGCATGTTTGTTGTTTTAGATTCCTTTTCATTGGGGAAGCCTTCGAAATTCCCTTTAATGACAACCTCAAACTTCCAGCCAGAGTCACGAGGAACACTGTTTAGGATCAGACACGTTACACAGGGATCACATACTCTGATAGCTGCCAGACACCTTGTGCCTCAAGGCGTTTTTCACATCTACAGTTTGTTTACGCTGGTCTGAATCAGCTGATGAGTTCGTGAATCCCTCTTCCTCCTGTGATTTAATTTCTTTTCATACAGTTTAAACTAAAAGTGAATCAAACTGCATCACTACAAACCACACGAGATGACCGAGTCTGCTTATTGACCAGATACATCTAGGGTGGGAGTAATAAATGGAAATACAGAGAGAAGGTGCTGCACTCCTATGTGTCAGGCAAAACTGTCCCCTGCACATCTGATACTCTGCTTTATCTTAGGATGCAAAGCTTATTGGAAGCCATTTATTTCCAGTATACACCAGTTAGTAGGGTCAAACTGAGACTCCATCACAACCTCACAATAAATGACCTGATCTGGAGGTCTGGAACTGCATCAAGACCACCTCCTACAGAGCGTCTCGGTATGTTTTGGTGTGCACAACAGTGTTTGTATCTGTATGAATAAACCGCACTAACACAGAGTGGGCTGGCTGTGGCTCAGGAGGTAGAGCGGGTTCCCTAAATACTCTGGTCTGCATGTCAAAATATCTTTAGCAAAAATACCAAATCCTAGTTTTTTGGAGTGTGCAAATGTTAAAATAGGTTCATAGGTACAGAAAAAAAAAGCATTATTGGATAAATGAGACTTGTAGCAAGAAGTGCCTCGAGTGCTCATATTAGAAAAACACTAAGTACAGTTTTACTTGAAATTAAACTCAGGGTGCGAGTTCTGGTGTTTTAATTGCAAAGGACAGTCATACCAACTTTTGGTTGAATTTTTAAAAGATTCTTTTGAATTTCTTTTAAAAATTATTTACTTTTAACAAACGTTCTTGCAGCAGTACATGAAAAAACAAAACAAACCCACCAACTACAAAGACTAGTTGTTAAATGGTTCAGACTTACCTCATCATCATCATCCATTTCTTCCACTTCATTGTAGATTTCCATGATATCTGTGCAGCTTGGATTACTGAGAAAGTGAGAAATTGTGTCAGCAAGAAATACAATTAGCAATTCTGCGCTTACAGTTCGTGCATCATCACGAGGTCTACGAACAAACCAGAAACACATACTTGACAAATTTCTGGAGGACGTTGGTGATGATTTTTGCAGAGTGGGCAATCTTGCTCCTTGGCTCATTGAAAGTGCGGGCGTTATGTGCAATATACCTGGCATCCCAAATTAATGCTGAGAGGCGTCTGTGGATTACCAAAGTGGAGCAAATGAAATGCAACATTACACACCACTTCTCACTTCTTTGCATTTCATGAACACGTTTTAAGGACAAATCTGGGCCAAAAGTTGAGGAGAAGATTGGTAGAAACTGACCTGTAGAATCTGTTAATGAGCCGCAGTCTGATGGTGCCCAGATCTGTGGGATAGGCGATCACGGTGCAGTAGCTGGGATACTGGACCAAGTCCACGGGACCAGAGAACGGAGCTGCAATCTCTGTGGCACGAACACGGAAAGAACGAGTGTAAGGATCAGGCAGATGTGAGCAAATGACAACGACGACAACATGTCAGTAAACATGAAGGAGAGAATACGTGGGTGAAATCAAACAAACTGGAAGATAAAGAACATCCATTTATGCATACACACCGACAGTGATGAGCTGATCGATGCCAGCGATGAGCCGTTCACACTCCTCATCCCTACTCCTCTCACCCCACTCGCCTGGCAGAGGCTTGTACATCAGCTCCCTCATCTCCTCTGCGGTCACAGGTATACCACCTCCCTCTGTGTCCGGCTGTGGGGCTGCACAACAAAGACAAACCCTTTCAATACACCCTGACACCTATTAACCAAACTCTGCGAAATGTACTCCATTATTAAACCACAGTAAGCTAGTAAACAGCCTTTAGTACCATCATCCTGAATAGGTTCCACATCCCAAGGACTGAGTTTCTCGGTTTCACCATTATCCCACCTGGTAGAAACACAAGAAGGTTGTTAGCAACCAACCAAACAATGCTGGACAAAGCCCGGCTGAACCACTGAATACTATAGGAAGATTTATATAGATTTATTTATGCCTCATCACCTCTGATGCTGTCTCCATCAACCCCAGTATAGTCCCTTAGAAATTTCACATTACTCACTGCTGTCTGGCAGCATCTACAATATCCAGCTTTTGCTTTTGATAGTTAAAATATCTGAAGAATTTTACTTTGTCCCGACAAAGTGTGTGTTTCTTACTTGACTTTGAAGCACTGGAAGAGACTGTCTGGGTACTCCAGCTGGTAGGGCTCCTGGCAGATGATGGTCCCAAACCACCAGGCATCATCTATCACCGAGCGAAACCTGTCGTCTGTGACAAGGAGAATACGATCAAACTCAGGTGTTTGAGGGAGAAAAAAAAAAAAAGAGAAGCCTGGCACCCATCTGTGAGGGTGACTGCACGGATGAATCATTGGAAACAGCATGTATGTGAACAACAACACCTTTCCCCCTCTCTCATCACCAAAATAGCAATGCAGGGAAAGAAAGAAAAACAACAACCAGCAATAAATCTTCTCAAACTTCTTAGTCTGTCTATATATCCCTGCAGAACTCATTAAACAGATCAGCAGAGGACATTTCTAATAGACAGTTTAGGCTTTGCTTACTTGGTTGCCAGTTTCTTCGAAGCGCCTCATCATAACACTGCCTCAGCACCAAGAAATCAATCACATCTGGCATGTCGTGATATCTGCAGGGACACAAGAAAGGAAAAACCGTCTCTTTGAAAAGAAGGTACAAAAATCCCTTCAAGACTTGGGGGTGAAGCTGATGCTGCAAACACTCAAATACTACAGTAAGAAAAGCCTTTCCAAAAAAGACCAGGATCATCAAAATTATGTGGGCAGTATTTTTTAGGGGTGGGGAAAAAAATCGATACTGTGTAGTATCGTGATATTTTGTTTGCTAATAATGTATCGATACAGGGACAGCAGAAATCGATATTTTGTTACAAAAAGGTTTTTGTGCTCTGACTTCAGAGCATGTTGATCCTTTTTCTGAGCAAGAATCCTGACATTCCTTCACTGTCCAAATGTGTTTAACTTTTTTTATGGCAGCAATAAACATGACAGTTTACTTATTTTAATTTAAGACATGTTTTATTTTAATTAAGTTTAAAACTTTTTTATTTAATATAAAATTATATTTTGTTTTAATTTACTTTCAAATTCTTCAGTTGCTGAAGGGGCTGCATAGTTTTCATAAACTGCATAGTTCAGAATAGCTATAATTGTACCAGATGGTTGCATTCAGTTAAGTTGGACTAGACTGTAATACAAACCGTTCAGTTTGTCAACATTAAAACTGAAATGAGAGAAAGACTGAGTGTGAGAATTTGTTATTAGATAAAATGAATATTGATAAAGTTTACCTTTATGTACAGAATCTGAATATCGCAAAATATTTTTAAAAATTGCAATAATATCGTATCGTGCGTTAATTATTGTGATAATATCATATCGTGGGATGTATGGTGATTCCCACCTCTAGTATTTTTACATTTCACACATTTTCTTTTCCTCCATGATGTGTCAAATTCAAATACTGACCCAACGAGCGGGTGGTAATGTGATTCTGAAGAGCACAGACACTTGATGTGCTTTATCGTAGAGAGGAATGTAACCAATGGGCTGAGCTGCTTACTTGATAGAAAATGACTTGTCTGTGATTTTGCCGGTGCCGTGGTCAATGAGCGTCAGCTTCAGGCAGCAAAGTGTTGGCGGGCAAACTTCATATTTGATTCCAGTGATCTTCACAAACTCTTGGTCCTACAAAAACACACAGCAGGATTCCTATTTAGTCTGCAGTTACATATTACCACTGAAAATGGTAACTGACACATGCAGACTGGAGAACTTTAGCAGGAATTAGCATTTTATGTATTCCTCCGAACTCATCTACTGGGAAATTTTTATGATCTTTATTTTGTTTGTTCCTCATCTTACCCGGAGCTCCATTCTCTTCCAGGGCTGCTTTTCTAAATTGATGTCGTACAGCTCACTCCGACTTACAGCTTCAACGTAGGCCTCGTGTCCCTGCCGAAAGTAGATCACCTGAAAGACACAAATTGTGCAGATAGTTAGAGGGAATGTTTGTACATAGGTGTATAAACCCTGTACAGCCTGAATATGAAATAACTGCTAAATAAAGAAATTAGAAAGAAAACTCAAATTAAATCAATTTGGATAGATGACTTAATTTGTATCATTTTTGCTACATCAGGCATTTTGTGCAAGTGTTACATGTGTCTCATACAATCATGTTTTCAGGGGGTGCAACTTTGCCACTTGTTAAGCTGAACCTTACCAACGTTAAAGTTAAAGCAGTGCATCACACTGTCTCTGGAAAGTGCCTGTATGCGTTTGGTGATGCAGAAAATGTATACTTGCTTTCTACTTAATTCCAAGTATGGAATAAAGCTGGAAAGTCTCTTTTACACTGCTTTTTACATTAGAAATAAGCAGCAGTACTGAGAGCACAATCTGCAATGAAATAATTAACTAAATCAAAATGCTGATTTAACCGTTCTCGGGCCATAAATGACCAAAATAACAATTTTCTGTAGCATTAATCTTGTTTGCAACAGTGTTGCATTTTATTGTTATATTTTAGACTAGATTCTAGATTTTAAGCACCATTGTATTATCATCATCTGATGACGTTCCCGATCGGAGCAGGTGGCACTCCATAGGATCACTCTGTCCACGAGTCATGTGACATGTGCAACATCCTTTATATGCGAGTGTACGAAAAGTCCTTAAAAGAGAATGATGACGGTCGTATCAGGGTAGGGTTTAAGGTTTTGTGGAGCCAGCTTACACAAAGCCTGGCTGGGTTGAACTTCCCACACAGTCTACCCCTCTGGGTTGACATGAGCATCATTTCTTGATTTTACAACTATGACTACAAGTATAAGGCTGCCAATTAAAACCACAAGAAGTAAATGTACTTGTCCTTTTAATTTAGGAAAAAAAAACACCAAAACAACCCAAAAACCCCAAAAAGACAAAAAACCTTGAAGGATTTAGCTCTGCCAGACCAAATTGCGATCTTGTACTTTTAGGCTAGAAGACCTATTCATGGTGTTCAGCCAAAACCCAAGACTACATTTAATTTAGCCACTATACATTTCATGCCCCAAACAGTCTCCATTTCCTTCCACACCGTGTGCTTACTATTAAATATTGCTGCAATAAAATGAAGTTTACTTACTAAGTACAAGTATTGGTTTGTTGATAAAAAAAAAGTTAAAAAATAAACTTGACTGGTTGTTTTGTGGTGATGAAGGCATTTGACCTTATCCAGGGTTAAAGCTTAAACAAATTTATTGCAGAATTGTTCAAATAAACAGCACTAAGCAGAAATGTCGGCTTCTACAATCTCATAAATGAGAGAGTATGATTTTTCTTTTCCAATTAGACATTAAGCTGATGACCCTCTTACCTCATCACCCATTTGGGGAACAAAAGGAGACTTCCTGGGAATGACATCAGTGATCCACGGTGATGGTCTGAACTCATTGGACACTTCCCTGTTAATGGATGGTCTGGGCTTTGGACGCTGATTGAAGCACCAACATGTAAAACATTAAACAAGTTAATATGAAATATTTTCAAATATTTCACACTCGTCATTCTGTCTAAGCAGTTATTAATCAGATTCACAAAGAGAAAAAGATAAATGAGGATTAAGTAACCTTACCCGAGGAAACTTGTTCTTTGCTTTCTTTGCCTTCTCTTTGCCTTTCTTTTTAGGTCTTTCCTCCTCATCACTTTGCTGCTTTTCCTCCTCTTCCTCGTTCTCTTCCTCCTCCTCTTCAGAGCTGCTGAGTCTGCGCCTTACTCGTTTCCGTGATGACAGTGGAGTTGAAGGCTGCAGATTTATACCAGCGTCTGCTGTCCAGTCAGAGTATTCGCTGGATGTATGGCTGTCCAATCAAAAGCAGGTGTGATTACCACAAAACGCTACACACTTAATTACACAAATATTGCTACTCTAGATATTTTTTGATACAGGAAATGTTTGGTTACCCGGGTAAGCCTGTTTCTCTGAAAAGTGACTGATGGGGAAAATGATGCCCTTTGACCCTGATCTATAAAGTATATTCACCTTGAGCTGTCAGTTTTCCATTCTTCCTCATCATTGGAGGAATCCAGGTCACTGCCATCCAGCTCATTGTCCTGGAGAGATGAGAAAAAAAAAAAATTACGCACAATTGAGAGGGGGGGGATTTGTAAAGAGCGCTTTCATCAAGAGGAGAGTGCATCACCTCTGAGTGCATCTCCGAACTTGCCGTCTCCTCTCCCTCTTCACACGATTCATCGATGTATTCCAGTGCATCGCCACGGCTGTGCGCTCGCTTCGCGGTGGAAGGCTCATCGTCTGAATCATCCTGGGGGGACAGATGGGAATGATTCAGCATCGGTGAAAATAAAGCTGTACTAAAATAGATATGGAAAAAACCAAACAACAACTTTCATCACTTAGTTAACTGTTTCAAAAGGACACTTGATATATGGCGTGCCTTTTGTTCTTCGATCCTTTAGCAATCTTTTTTTTTTTTTTTTTTAACTGCAGCATTCCCTTGCAAATTGGTAAAAGTTTACTAAATGCTGTGAAAATTTAAAACCATCTTCACTGGGTGGAAAAACAGGAAACCTACTCGACAGCTGCTGTACATAATGCGTCTCTTCTTTACATTGTACTGAACCACCTCCTCGTCTCCTCTGGCTACTCGAACGTCCTCCTGGTTCCTGAAAAATATAATTCACGTCAAAATAAGCACCCAGAGAAATGCTAGAAAACCTCACTGATGACCAAGTTTAGACATGACTTTCTGTTCATGTCATTCCCAGTGCTTCCCACGAGGAACTGGCCCTTCGTTAGCAGACAAACAATCGATATATTTCAGACCAAAGGACTGAGTAAACCTGTTAGGTTTTCTGAATCGACAGACCTGATTAACACAAAAATGTATTTTTTTCATTAATGACCCAAATTAATTACATATTGGAATCTACTGAATAAATCTGCATAGCCAGAACATTATGAACATCTTTACCCAGCATGAAGCAAAACAGATACGATCCACTCAGGATCTCTGAAGGTGCCCTGTGGTGTCTTGTAAGGAGGCCGTGGCACCAAATCTTTTTAAGCCCAGTAAGCTGCAAGTCCCATCATGCTGTCTCTGTTTATACAGTTGATTAGCAAAAAATACTACTGGGATTGAGAAACCTACAGGAATTGCCATTTCTGAGATGCTCTTTATCTGCCCTTACCTTTCCCTGGTTTACCTGTTGTCAAACTATACTAATCTTTAACCTGCCCATCTGACCTACAGCCAACATACCTATTACAAGAAGTGACTCTTCACTCTACATCAAAACATCCCACACGCCGTTATTGGATAATCAACAATATTCACTACATCTGCAATCGATTCCAATCTTTGGTTTCCATTTATTTATAAACTATAAAAATATTTCCCATAAACAATGACACACATCTTTGCACATATTGTACCTGTAGCTGCTGTGTGGAAGTTCGGGTACCACCACCCTGCGTCTCCAGGCCTGCAGGTCTCTCTCAGTGGCCATCTGGCTGCGAGGAGCGTTCTGGTGCATCTGTCGTACGCCCTCCACTTGTCCACTGCGGCGAAGACCCACATTAGGGGGTGACTGCACATCTGCTCGGTCGTTCACGGACACTGAAATGAAAAATACTCGCTGTCAGTAAATCCTTTAAGTCTTTTCTGGATATTCTGAGAAATTCTAAGGTCTACTAAAACCAATCCAGTGCAGCAGTCATGGTGTACCGATACCTCTTCGTGGTGTGCTTGGTGCTGGAGCCAACACCGGGCCTTGGGCCTCGGCTGGGCCTTCGGGTACTGCTCCTGTCTCAGGCTGGTTCTGTCTGTCTTGTTGCTCTTGAAGCTGTCGGATGGCCTCGTCCAGAAGGCTGCTGCGTCTGACCGCAACCTCCTCGGGTTCTGCAGTCTGCTGGCTGATGACCTGCTCCACCACCTCACCATCACCTGAAGATGTGATACATGTCAAATACCATCAAGCTTGATATGTTTAGCTGTAAATACAGTTCAGATGGTCTTAAATCGGGACAATAAAACAGTGAAAATGGGTCTGTGACATTTAAAAGTATATAATCTTCCATTAAGGTAATGGACTAATTGCAGCAGAATTATGGTCTTACTGGTGGCTACATATCCCAGCTGAGGTACCAGGTGCTCTGCAGCAATGTTCTCCCGCCCTGGGACAAGTCGCTGGTACCTAAAAATCAAGGAAAAATGTTGAATTCAAAGATAGTCCAGGGAAAACCATTTTAACTTTGTCATGCTGCTCTCAGGCAATCAGAACCTCTGATTTAACATTCAAACATCTGAACTTTTGGGCAATAAACAAAGACTGTAATGCTGCATAATGAAAACAAGGTGACGTCTACCGTGGGGGGTGAGGGTTTCCATCCACATCCACTAAAAACGGTGGTGGCATAAGATGGGGAGCCTGCTGTGTCTGTTCGTCCAGCACAAAGCCGTTGGCATCCCGGATCAGCGGTCTGTAGTCTGTGTGGAAGAACACCTGATCTGGAAGCTGCGCGGAGACCAGGAGAAGCAGGAAATAAGTAAATGTCTTCACTTTGCTCACAAAACGTAAAATTTCAACCATTTTCTCGATCTCCAAAATGCAACTGTTCTTCTTGCCTTTTCATAGGGCTTGGAACTGCCGAAACCAAAGATGAGCAGATGGCCATGGGAGTCCGTGCAGGCGAAACGCTGACCATCGGGAGTGAATTTGCAGTCAAAAACAGCTCCGTGACCCTGGCCTTCAATCTGGATGAAAAACCACAAAACAGAAGAAGAAACTTGTCAGAAAATGAGAATTTTTAACAACAGCACAAATCCTTCCCTCACAGTAACTGGGAAAGACTAATGATGTTGGATTTCCTTCTCTCACAGAAAATACCACAAAAAAATGTATCCAAATAGAAGAAATCCTGCTTTCAGCGTTAACTTTATGCGCACTGCTTTTAATCATAATTATGCTACTGCCCTAATTTAGTGTCCATCAGAATACAAACATTATAACCACATCTGCCCAGCAGTCATAGATCATTCGTTGTCACATGTGTGAGTCAGTCCTCTCCCGCTGTTATAGCATGTAAAGGGGGAAAGAATCTGGCTCACTTGCCTCTTACTGTGTGCAGAGATGCACCTTGGCCAAAACAACTAGACGGTTCCTTCAGTCCCTCACAATTAAGTGTTATAGCGAATGAATCACACTCTAAGCGCATCATGTAATCGCTCCATCCCGCCGGGGTTAACAACTTTCCGCTGTGCACCATCCTATAAAAGCCAACTTCAGGCAGTGCTGTGTCAGCGTACCATGTTGAAGTAATGCTGTGTGTTTGTGCCTCGCAGCAGGTCCCATATGAACACGTTCCCATCGTGGCCAGCAGACAGGATGATCCTAGGGTCAAAAGGGTGAGGTTCGAGGACAAACACCTCTGCCTCGTGGCCCTGAAAAACAAGCAGACTCGAGTTGATCTCTTCTTTAAAATGAGAATCGGTGGCAGTTACATCATAGTCAGTATTAATATGAGCTCTGCAGCAGAACGCAGCACAATTACTTTAAGGATATGTAGCAGCTGTCCTGTGTAGGAGTTCCACACTTTGAGGAGATGGTTGTTAACAGCCGTGATGACTGTATTGTCATGGCGATCCCACGCTACCATGGTGACTTTGGGTTTGAAGTAGCTTTCCTCTTCACTCATTGGCTCGACACTGAGAGAGAAAAATAACAAACGAACATCAAATAACAAATTAATCATAATACTAAAAAAGTAATATGGAAACGAATCTATAAAGTCCCTTTGACACATCTCGTGATGACACTAATCACAGAAATCCAGATTTTAATTCTAACACAAAGTACCAGATTATTATCACTAAATTCTTGTGAAAGGCAGGCTTTGGCACATGAGAGGTTTGTAGTCATTTCCAAGACAAAAAGGCTGGATGATAAACAGAATGTTTTTTAAAAGATATTTGAAAAACACATGCAGAGATATTTAAAAAAAAGAAAAAAAAGATGAACATAAATATGCTACTTTCAGCTGCTCCCTTATTCACACGGGGTTGCCACAGCGGGTAGCTCCGCATGTTTGATTTGGCAGACTTTACTCCGGATGCCCTTCCCAGCACAACACCAAAGGGATTTGTGTCTCCTCCCGGAATTGAAGCTGGGGAGCGTTCACTTGTTAAGCAAATGTGTTTGAGATGAATGCAATTACCTGGAAATCATTTGACCGCCCCCCAACCCCCAAATTTAACTGAAAATAGCACAAACATCACATTGAGTTTTGAAACTGAAAACAACCGTTATTGACAGAGGTAACAAAAGCCTAGAAAAAAAATATGTGATGAGTTAATTTTGCAGAATTAAGTAGTGTTATGCCTCACCATTGTGTGGGCAAATGGTTTGATTTAAAATTAACACACTGCAGTTTTATGATGAGAAACACTAGAGGATTTATTCAGCTATCGTTAGAAGATTCAGAGAATCCGGAGATCCTGTGTACAGAAGGAACGAGGGAACACTTCTGAGAAATGTCATCAGTGCACACAGGTTTGTTGCTGCATTTGCAAGTGCAAGATAAAAACCAAACACGCAAAGCAGAGCTCTGACCCCAGCGCTCATGACACTAAAGGAGAGTACACGGCACAGGGAACTTGCACACTTAGCATGTGGAGCTACAAGCTATCATTCAAAATCCCTTAATTCTGTCTTTATTTACATTTTACACGGCATCGGAACACCTTGGTAAACAGGAGCTGTACATTTTAAATATATGCTCATGTTTACATATACATATAAATTCTGCATGAGCTACAGAATAGAGACTGGATTTTGGAAGCAGACCTAGTTTAGCACAGAACAAACTGTCCAGAGGAATGCTCTGCTGGCAAACCGAGAACACCATGTATACCTAGAGGCATGAGTCTCATTCAGGTAAGTCCTTGCTTATTTTAATAAAACAATGCCAACCCACATTCTGCATTTACTGGTAATTCTATGCATGCGGCTTTCTTTCTTCTAGTCACTGCTGAAATTAAAAGTTCATCTTAACGCTTTAAAATAAATCCATAAACAGGCGCCTGAAAGTGTTGAAAAGGCTTCTTTTAGGCAGACTTTGATTTTACGCAGCTAAATTTTTGCCAGTACAAGAACTGTGCTTTAAATTATATACATATGTACAGCGAAACACAGCCTGAATGTTTGAAAACCTCCCCAGTTTGATACTGAACATGCGTTAACTGGCAGATAAAAACAAACACATAAGATCTGTCTTCCATTTCCACTGGTTACTCTCCAGGAATAACTAGCCTATAGTAAGGAAGTGAAGCTATACACAACTTAAGACAACACAAAGCCTAATCCTGGGGACACAATACAACTGAACCAGACAAACTTATTCATAAAACAACCCTGTAATTACAAGAAAATACATCAATCAGTATTACCCCTCAGCAAACAAGTTCTTTCAGTGGTATGTATAATTATATATATATATATAAAGAAAACCTTTGTTGGCGACTTGCTTTCCAAACAGATGACCGAGCCAATACAAGCCGACAACTGAACAAATAAGTATTTGAGCAAACGGTTTCCTCAGCTGTCGTCAGCACCTGGTTTACTTGGACATGCTCCGACAGCTCCTCGAGCAGCTTAGGCAGCAAACGCTTCCTTTTCGTTCAGCAAATCGGGCACTTTTTATTCCAAATGAGAATCTAGCTTATTCTGTGCTATTACAGAACCAAAATCAAGAAGGCATCTTCACCAAGATAAGACCCACTTTCGTCCGCGCTGGTTCACAAAAGCGAAGACTCACCCTGGAATAGTGGCAGACATGTTCAGCAGGATGCACCTCCACTGCTGCCGCTGGTGGAGCTTCCAGATCCGTGCTGTTCCATCTCGACTTCCACTCACAAACCTGGCACGGGACAGCGACAAACACCAGGCACCATCACTTTACACACCATCCCACTCAGTTAAACGTGTACTCTGAATACTGCAATACTTGATATAATTTTTCAAATAATAATAGAATGAGCTTTTATAATACCTTTCACCTGAGTGGCAAAATTGGATGCTATCAACTTTGTCCTAGAAACCAGAGACATGTAAAAGGATCATCAGGATCAAAAGGAGAAGAACAACAAATTCTTACATCAAATTTGCATTTGCAGCTCAAAGTTCTGCCAATAAAACCTTTGTAAGGATAAAGTTTTGCTCTTCAGATGATGCTTACCGTGTGCTCATGGAGCTCTGATATCTTTTCTGGGCTCCCACTTCCCAAGTAATATATTCGGATGACATCATCAGTACTTCCTGTTGCTAAAAACATCCCACCTGGAAAAAAGTTGGTAACGTGAAATGGCGTGTTGCACTTGATTTATTTTATTTAACCTTTATTTATACAGGCAGTCCCATGGAGACTCAATGTCTCATTCACAAGAGACCTGTTCCAGACAACCATTAAAGTTACAACAATAAAAGAACGAAATAATTCTTTAGTTAGACACATGAAGTAGCACAGAGGTCATTAGAAACTAGCAGCTCTTTATTGATTGCTTTGGCTCTAGACTTTGTTTACAGGATGGTGGAGGAGACAGTGGAGAAATGGCAGGAAAAGGGACTCAACATGAAAATGTCTGGTTACCTGGACTGAATGAGGAGCACACTGTCTGAACACCTGGCCTTGGCCGCTCTGTAAATTTGTGCGGTCGATCGCTGGAAGTAGAGAAGAAAACATCACTGATTTCATCCAAAATAGAACACGTGACTGAATTACAAGCAGACGCTAAATAAATGATGTTTTGGTTTTTATATTTCGTGTCTACCTTTTGCCCCGTCCTTCAATATAAACTGACAGTCAAACTTACATCTAAACCAACCAGCATCTCAACTTTTTGGATGACAGACGAGATTACAGCCGGGTCGGATGTCACGCTGCCATTGTTTTAGTCAGATAAGAGACAACAACATACTTGCATATCAGTTAAACAGGCATTCAAGGTTTAGAAAACAACTAAACTTAGCACAAAAACAGAAGGAGATCTGTGTGTGGTGGGTAATGTCTTTGTTGTAACAATGTTTCTTCTCATAAATCTTACACCACTGGAAATCCTGCTTATTTCCCCTTTAATGTTGCATTTGTGGGTTGAGCATCAAGGCCAAACAGCTTATTCTGCTGTTGACTATTGTTTGGTGTTGTTTAC
Organism: Neolamprologus brichardi; assembly: GCF_056152115.1. Lineage (NCBI taxonomy): Eukaryota > Metazoa > Chordata > Actinopteri > Cichliformes > Cichlidae > Neolamprologus > Neolamprologus brichardi. Next base: position 15,943,605 of record NC_142117.1, on the reverse strand, counting down.
TGTATTACATGATTGAAGTCTGAAGAAACAAGATATATTGGAAATTTAACTATTTATTTATTTAACAAACAGGGACCCCTGTAGCATGTGGAAGGTGACAGGTACAACAACCTGGCACCACTTTCTCATACTAATCACCAACTTGGTCACACACTGCTGTGGGATCTCATTCTTCAACCAGCAATTGTTGCACATCAACCAGTGTGGTTGTGTTGGTCACTCTGGTATGAACAGCACACCCAAGATGATACCAAAAATCTTCAGTGGGGTTGAGGTCAGGACTAAGGGCAGGCATTTCCATCCTCTCTACTCAAAAATTCTGTTAGTCTGCAATAAATCCCAATGTGTGGGGACGAGTGTCACCTTGGAGGATAGTTTGGTCCTAAAAAGCGCAGATGTGGGATTGCCGCTGCATGCAGAAACTTATCTTATCTGCACCGAGATTGCCTCCAATGATGACAAGCCCCGGTGAGGGAGATGCCGCCCCACATCATCACACTGCCTTCACCAAAAGCTGTTAACCTATCGTTGCTGCAATCAGCAATTGCATTCTCCACGTCCTCTCCACACTTTGACCCCACAAACGATCCACCTGCCGCAGGCAGAATTTCAATTCACCCCTGAACACAACATTCCTCCACACGTTCTCTGACATCACCCATTATATGTAAATTGCCCTTCAACTTGGAGATGGTACTAGGTACTCCAAATAATGCTGCATCTTGGTTTGTGAACACCAGCTTGAAGTTTCCAGATTAGTGAAATGTAGCATGTCTGGAGCAGACACCAACCGACTGCTGTAGCAGGGTCCCTGCTCACAGGTGCTGCCAATCAGGTGTCTGATTGGCAGCACCTGTGTTACCAGAAGTTCAAAACAAGAATAAGCTGTTTAGCATTGGCAGAAAACATCTGACAAGTTATTCATGAGCTCAACCCACCTACTCAACTCTGCTGTTCAACCCAAAAATGTGGCACCACTTAAAGGGAAATAATCAGCGTTCCCAGTGGTATAAGATTTATTGCCAAGAAGCATTGTTACAAAGAAATAATTGAAGAAACAAATTTTTTTATTTATATGCTTTCTATCTGAGCTTCTTTAAGACAAGGCAGACGCCAGTGAAAAAGATGACGTAATGACAACACACCAGCAGCCAACACTGGGAGTTAAAAACCTTTTAAGCCCAATGTGACTTGTTTTCCAGTTATGCCTTAGGCCCTACTGCTAATTTCCATTAGAATAATAATTTCTAATGGAAAATTATTCCCACTCCTATGTACAAGGCGTTGCACAGCTTGGCGTTGTTTGTGCCTCGGTGGAAGCGACACACACACAGAAACTAAACTGTTTTGTACTTTAATACATTTATTATAGTTTTATTTTTTTCTTCTTTAGCAGCCTTAGTTTACTGCTCCAGCTGAACTGTGTTCAACAGCATTTCATCAATGGAATACTCATCTGATTTGGGATGAGTGCTTTGACAGAATATTTACCACCAACATTTTGAGGTTAATTGGTGATTCTAAATTACCCATTCACACTCAGATTAACACCCGTCTCTTAGCCCTGAGACAGGCTGGCGACCATCTAGGGTGTGCCCTGCCTCTCGTCTTGTGGCAGTTGTGATATGCTCTATCAAGTGTTCAATAAGCATGTGGTTTGACAACCATTAATATAGTTTCTGTGTTTTTCCAAAGAGCAGCCGCAGAGGCAGAGACCACCCTCACTACTGTCTGACGCACACACAGTCATTTTGTTCTAGAAGCCTGAAATATTACAGAAACCTCTCGGTTCAGAGCGGAGCTATAAGGGTTACTCCTGGGAGGCTTTCAAGGGGTAACGAGTTAACATACAGCACTCACCTAAAGTTTATGCTGTTGGCATCCCACTGCCAGAAGCAGACAGTAGCATCAGTTCCAGTGGACAGCATGTAACGTTTGGAGCCCTTGGCAAACGGTGAAAACTGAAACCACAAGAAAAACCACCCATCAGACCCCACTCCAGCCAGTGAGTCAGTCTATGTAGACCAAAACATGCATTTCACAGAGAAAGGTGAATATTAACTTTTTCACCACCTGTACTGGCCAAGACAAAATCTTGATCTTGAGCCAACGGTTAAGAAGGACGAGGTTAAATTTTATTTTCTGGTGTGCACCAACAATGATTTTCAGACTGACTGGACCAGAAATGCTCTTACTGGCTTCAGGACATCAGTTCATCTTTAAGTCAAAGGAAAAACAGGCGAGAGAGCACGGAAAATGACTCTAAACAGTAAATACGTTCCCAGTATCACGCAGGACTGTTTCTACACATAGCTATGGGGTGAAGAGGAGCTGAAGTAAAGAGAAGACCAAATGAACCATGAGGGAACATATCTTTCACATAAAACCAGAACTTGTACCGTTTCATTTCAGGCAATCAGGGAGTTTCTGTGCCATTAAAAACAGTTGCATGGCAGGTAAACTTAACTCGGTGAAATAAAAAATGCTTTTATAGTGAAAGAAGGTGGCAAGAGAACTGTAGAAAAGTAAAGATTATGACCGGTGTTTTACCCAGAACATTTTCTTCATGAATCGGCCAGCACTAATATTTACAACTGTGTGATTTTAGAGTGCCACTACACAACATTCACACATGAGAAAAATCTAAAGAAATTAATGAAATCAGAAAAGCATGCACATGCTCATATTTAACTTCAATGACCATTTAAAGCCAGCAGTACATTTTGCAACACTGAAGATACAGCCATCTTGTTTGAATCAACTTTACTGAACTGTTGGTGGACGAAACTAAAATGGATTTTGTGCTTATGTTAAATTCTGGCCATGGAGAAAAGACAGTTTAAATTATTAAGTACTGTGAGAGAAAAACAAAGGATAAAAGAATGGGCTAAACCTACTAGCAACGAATGTTGATGCACAAAATCTGGTGCACTGCCAGAGCGATCCAGGTGCAACTTACGCTCTGCAGTTTCTGTTCCAGGACGTGACTACACAGCCATAAATTGGTCTATTTCCGACAACAATTGTTTAGGTCACAGAGTGTAACAAGAGAATCTCACACCAAACCAAAAGATACAGTCACACCGTGATTCCCTGAGGATTTTGTCTTCAAATAAAGCACTGGATGAACCCACGTTTAAAACAAACAGCATAATATAAAGACTGAAGCTCCTTTACCTGAAGGGAGGTAATGGATCCACTGTGTCCCTGCAGCACAGCTACGGGGGCACAGGTACGAAGGCACCACACACGGATGGTTTTGTCACAGCTTCCTGCAGCAATTAGCGTATTCTCATAGTTAACTGCCAAGTCTGTGATCTCTGCAGAGTGTCCTCGCAGCGTTGAATGAAGCCTTCCATCAAACGAAGACCAAATCTTCACCAAGCAGTCATCTGAGCCCTTAAAAACAAGAGCATATGCTTTAGTATATCTGTATGAGAAGAAGAATCTTGGGTACACAGTTAAGGTGGGCACAAGCAACTTAACAATGTAATATTAACAATGCATGTACAGTGGGTGCAATCTGAGTGCTCTTTCATGCAGAAAAACACTAATTATTATTCTTAATAATAAAAGTAGGTGTTTAATTCTGAGAAGAGTGACAAGCTCCAACTTACTGTAAAGATCCTGAGACCAGTGCGATCAAATGCAATACAGTACACTGCAGACAGATGCCCCAGGATCCGCCTATGTAGACGCATGTGCTCATAGTTGCTGACAGGACAGATGGAGCTGAAGCGTTGCGCTCCGGTCAGCTCTCTCCCTCGATGCACCTTCACTGTTGGCAGCATGCAATCAGAAAAATAGTAGTAAACAGAGTTGTAAATAAACTACAAATACAGTAAGGCAGAAGCAGGGGGTGATGAACGCAAAGGAAAATATAAGCCTTTAAATACGTCACCAAATAAAAGTCAGGTTTCAGTTTGTCTCACCAGCTTTCACCTTTCCTTTTTTACATTTTTCATTTCAGTTTCAGAGGCTTTATTTACACAAACACAGCTTGAAATTAAACTCCATTTCCCAATTCAAAACTGATTCGTAAACAAGAACAAAATCACTTCCTTTCTTAAATCTGCTCCATCTGGTTTTTATATGTTGCTAGGGAAAACAAACTATGAGAAACAAGAAGTCCTCCATAAGGTTTTTTTTTCCTTCTTTTTTGCTTTAAGGTCTTAGAGCTTTAAAAATTTAAGGACAGATTTTAGATTACAATTTATAAAAATGTAACTTGGTAAAGAGTTACTTCACTAGTATTTTTGATGTGTGTGCTGTTTGTCCTGAGGAAGGAATGGGATTTAAAAGATTGTTTATGACAGCATAAAAGAAATCGATGGCCTAGCTCCAGGATCAAACAGGAATAATTAGAAATCCCACAGAATTGCATGAGTAAAATGATAATTCCACTTAAACGTTTAAAAATGGCAACTTGTGATTAACAGCTCGCTACATCATGGCAAACAATCTGGCGGGGCGTAAGCTTGTCAAGCAAAAGAAAATTAAATGCTGTATTTAGGGCTGCAGCAATCAATTATTTTTAGCAATTAAGTAATCATCAATTAATCGAGTAATCAGATAAGAAATACTTTAGTCTTTCAAAATAAACTGCTCATTGTAATTTCTAAAAATGAAACCAATTATTTAAAGTTTAACTACATACAACATCCTTCATAAAACAAAAAACAGAAATCGACACCCTGTGATTGTTTTTACGTCCCATATTGGAATGTAATTTTTTAAAGAAAACATTCTTTAATTGAAAAATATAAATACTCTCAAGCACTCTCTTTCAGAGTTTTATCTCCTGGATAAGGTAGATTTGTTGTGTGTTCATGTTTATGAGTTTTTGTGTATGTGTGTGTTTCTGCGTGTGAAGTCAAGCGAAGAGTGGGTTTGTGCCTGTAAGCCTTTAAAGGAGAATGTGGTGGCTGCAATGAAGACAAGCGAGCATATCAGCATTCTGAAGTTTGCACTGTGCTTTGATGGAAAGTTTCTGAGCTGCTCAAAACAGATGTTATGATGGTGTAGATGCAGATGGTGTTACTCTATAATTATAATAATAATAATAATTCAGTGTCCAGAGTTTTACTGGCCCACGTACATTTTTATTGGCTTGTGAAAAAGCAATTTCATGAAGACAATATTTTATATTATTTCACCTTCAATCTGAAAAATGTTACAAGAGCCTTGAAATTAATGTGATCTAGTAAACCCCATGCCCCGCATTACTGCAGATTTTTCGCTGTGTAAAACAGTGGCGAATGGAGCAGCTACAGTTTGCTTTTCTTCGAGTCGGGGTTTGTTGTTTAGATGCTTTGAGGAAAGACTCCTGCTCACTTTTTCCAAGTAACGGATTTAATGTTGATCACAGGAACAGCGCTGCTGTTTTGGATGCTAGAAACACGTTTTCTTTCACTCTACCTGAGCTCAGCGTCTCGGTAACGACTCCACATTAAACTATGTCATCATTACTGCTGCTGTTTTCTTAACAGTTTCTTGTTTGAAACTGAGGACTGTGTGGGCTTAATGTTGTCAGACTCTGTATTCATTCGCTGCTCCAAAACATATTTCTATTTCATGTCTATTTTTCATTGCAAACGCCGGTGGAACACTTGCATTTCCATGGTGACAATGGTGCACTACAGAGCCGTGTATTAAACAAAGCATTGAAACAAACAATTTGTGTCAAGAACTTTTTATTATCAAATTACTCGAAGAATTGTTGCAGCCCGAGCTGTATAAAACTTACACTGAGCCAGTTATTAATGTGTGCATATCATTGATCCATTTCACTTCACACCAATGAGAAGTATACAGAGGAAGGTCAGGCCTACCTAGCTGTGGAGGTTTCTTGCAGTTCAAAGGCCTCTCTGGTGGTCTGCCCCGGTGAAGGGCTGCATATGATGAAGCTTTAAACCTCACGCTGTCACAGTCTGAAAATCAACACCAAAAGTTCACAAAACGATTGAGCTGATTGCAAGTAGTAGTACTATTTGACACAGACAGTGTCAGTTCTGGTGTACATACAGATCAGTATACCATCCAAACCTTTATAATAATGGGATCTAAATATTTTTCTGAGTAACGCCCACCACATACAAAGTTCTTGAAGACTGCTCACCTTTTGCAGTCCTAAGCATGGACTGCCTTCCAGATCCCAGGAGAGAATGAACACCTGGGACACATGATGGCACCTCTTTATCAAGAAGTGGTCCAATCTGCTTACATATCTGTAGCAAGTGGTTTGGTGCAATATGTCTGTTGGCTGCAACCTATCAGTGCAAGCAAACAAACAAACAACATAAAATAAATCATTGTATGGACATGACAGTGAAAACAGACCACTTATAAAAGCAGATCATTTAAAAATGAATAACCAGCAATTCTGATAACCAGTAAATAAAGTAAATAGTAAATGTATGTTAAACAGATGGACAAACAGGGAGAAAGATAGGTTTCTGAACTCCTAATCTCACAGGCGTGGCTTCTTTTTATCGACCAATCACAGCGCATCTCGAAAGCGAACTAACGCAGAGACAGCGCATCTCGGCTTCTGATTGGCCAGTGAAGCCGTCTCGACCAAGAGAGAAGCCAAACTACCCACCCTATCTGCGGTACAACAGTCGGGCTAAATAATATCAAACTCGGTGTTTAAATGCCGTTTTTTCTGCACCACACAACAGTTCACAGTAAAAAATGTAGCCACTGAGAGCGAGTTTTGACCTTGTGCAAAGCCACAAGTCGACGATTTCCAACAGTAACCCAGCAGGAAAAAAGAACAAAGACCGTAAACAAGCACGGAGCGTGGCCGCACGGTCCCCAGTCACAAGACAATAACAACCGCCGATAGTGCATAACAACAGACACGAAGTTAAAGCTTACCACATCTTCATATGTTCTCGGGTGCTCATTTCCAAGCCAGTCCAATCTCCCGGGTAAGAGCTGTCGAAAAGAGAGTTTGGTAAAGCGAAGTCAGAACAGAAAACGCCAGCAGCTCCACATCAAGCTAGTAAAAAACCGGGTGATGTCAAAGGAGTGGGACGTAACGGGGTATTAAAAGTCGACTGAGTGAAACAAGTTTATGCCCGGACTCAGTCAACACCGACGGGTAGCAGCTAGTTAGCTGTTAAAGGCAAAGACAGCTGGGATACACACCTGATATTCCTCAAGCTCGCTCGCAAGGACCTGCAGGGGATTAAAAAACACACGATTCAGATGAGAATGTCTCCATCAACTCAACTCATTATCAAGTGGCTAGCCAACTATTTTGAAATACAACAGTGTGAGAGTCAAAGCACGCCAGCTCACCTCAGCCGCTCTCCGACATGGACCCGTTGTGAGAAAACGCGATATCAAGTAATAGAGCTCTGAAATGAACGGGGAGAACATTTAACAGCCGGAAAAGCAAATGGGATATCAATTATAACACGAGCGACACCGTTGTAATATTAAGCTTTTCAACTGGCTTTACTTCTACGGCTTACCCGACTCAAGGAGCGAAATGTTCCGATTTTTGGCCATTGAATCGGCCGTGATTTGGAGAGTTGAAACAAATTTTCCGCTAACTTTATGGCTACAGAGAATATGATATATTTATTTAATTTCAGTTACACAGCTCTGGCCCCCTCCACGGTTGCTCCCGCTTTCTATTCAGCCTGTTTGCAGTCGCCATTGGAAGGATGAGGCCTCAGCGATACGGCTTACTTCCGCCAAAGCGGAGTAACACAGGAAAAAGGGGGTGGGGAGGAGCACTCGCTCAACAAAAGACAAAAGTATACGTTCGCGTGTTGGTTAGGTACACGGCAGGTTCGGAGTGCAACGTCAGGTATTGATACGACTCCCCGACCACGTGTCGATAACAAGTCATTTAAGAAAAAAATAAACAGGATCAATCCATCGCGCGCCCCCTTTTTTTTAGCGACCAAGGTCGTGAGTTCTGCACATGACGTCATAGATAATGGTCGCAAAATTGCCTTATCGACCTCCTGATAAATGCGTTTTACCGGTTTTCCGAAATTATCAGTGATGAGCCCTAATAATATTGCCATCCTCGGCTCTAGCACGCTGTATAAATATATATAGATATCTGTATTTCATGCTTTTTATCTAAAGAGCAGGCTATTTTTATTGGTGGGTTATTATGAAATATACTTGCACTTATATTCTTTGTGAATTGTATAAAATTGACAGCTTTTACCAAAGAATTTGCCATTTGACATTTACGACACTAAAATTAACTGGTTCCCGCATTGTTATGTAATCTTTTGGACTTGTCTTCCAGAGAAGCTGTATCGAAATTTGATTATGATTAGCATTTAGGTTTATACAGACCACAAATGATGATTTCATCTATTTCAAGCAATAACAATATTCTATTGATTGTTCCTTATGCAAAATACATGTTTTGTTTTGTTTTCCCCCTCTTGGGCCTATAGACAGGATATATTGGGCATGCGGTCTGGATTAAATAAACACGAAAAATGATGTATTACAAATCTGAGAATCAAAACTCATTCTTGACTTGAGCAACAGATACCGGAAGGTCATTTCAATTGCTGAAAAAGCAAATAAAAATATCCAAAGATACATAAAGAAAATTATATAAAAAAAAGTTAAAAGAAAAGAAAAAATATGCATGGCATTTTCACATTTTTATTTTATTTTCAATACTGGTTAATTGTGTCTTATACCTTTTAAAATTTCTCTACATGAGTCATTCTGAGAGCTGAAAATTACACTTACTCATCAGTGCTTTCTGTTCCACTCTGGATGGGCATGACCTGCAGTGGGTGATGACAAGGTTGAAAGCCTAGACTGTAAACAAAAGATCTGTCATATACATTGTTGGAACGATTTGGTAAGGCTATTATAGACAACATTATTGTCAGATGTGTTATAGTTTCACATAAAAGATCTGACTTTGGTCTTAAAGTTGAACGTGTTCTTTGGGGTTTTATGTAAAAAACAAACAAACAAACAAAAAAAAAAACAGTCAGTTTTTCTTCATTCACCTCCTTTAGGGGCCGCCATAGCAGCACATTTATCTTCATCTCACCCTATCACTAGCATCTTCTTTTGTTACACCAACTTTCCTTCACTGCATCCTCTTAAGTGCTTCAGGTGAGGTTCCTTTAAAAAGAATGTTTATTACATTTAAAACTCTACCTGCCCAGTCTTTTTCATATATAGCAAAACTACTGCATTTGCCCTCTCTGATCATGTGGGTAATCTTTTCCTAAACTTGCGCCCATTATTTTTGGCTCTTGTTTTTCTAAAGTATGTATGGAAGTGTGTATGCAGGAATAAAAATAGGACCGTTTATTTGACTGTGTGTTTGTATATTTTGACATGTACACTTAGTACAAGTTATGAGCCAACGAATCTTCTCTGTGGTGTCTTTTCTTTGATCGTCATATATATATAGTTTGAGGACTGACTTATGTGGCTGAGGGAGGGGTCACAGAAAGAAAATCCTTGCTGACTGAGAGATGCAGGCCACAGATGTTGTTCACCATGATTTTCTTCTTAAAAATAAAATTATAACTTTTACTAGTAGTGGTACATAACAACTGGTTCTTTAACCTATCCAAAAGGTTAGAGTAATAAAGCACTTTAAAAGGACTGGTTTATTTCCCAGCATGCCAAGTATATCATGTACTGAACACTAAGAAAACCAAAGAGCTCATTGTTGACTTCAGGAAACACAGCACTGACTTGGCCCCCCTTTACATCAACGGGGAGTGTGCGGAGAGGGTCCACGCCTTCTGGTTCCTTGGTGTCCTCATCTCTGCTGACATCTCCTGGACAGACAAGATCTCAGCGGTCGTCAAGAAGGCCCAACAGCGGCTGCACTTCCTGAGAGTCCTGAGGAAGTACAAGCTGAACTCCAACCTGCTGCTGACCTTCTACCGCTCGTCCATTGAGAGCCTGCTAACCTACTGCATCATGGTATGGTACGGCAGCTGCACCAAGGCGGATAGAGTGAGGCTTCATAGTGTGGTCAAGACAGCATAAAAGATCATCGGCTGCCCTCTCCCCTCCCTGATGGACATTTATTCCTCCCGCTGCCTCAGCAGAGCAGCAAACACCAGCTCCCAGACAGCTCCCACCTTGTTTTCAACATGTTCAGCCTGCTTCCCTCAGGGAAGCGCTACAGGTGCATCAGTACAAAAAGCCACAGACTCAAAAACAGTTTCTTCCCCAAAGCCATAACCAACCTGAACTCACACATGAACCGATAACACCCCCCCCCCCCCCCCCCCCCCCCCCCCAAAATTGTGTGTGTGTGGGGGGGATGTATATACACAACTGTATATAACTGTATATACACAACACTATTTATTACATTACTTTTTTTTTTTAAAAAAACAGCTTGTATATTTGTACATTATATATATATATATATATATCTTTTTCCCTATGTTAATACTGTCCATATTTATATAGCGCTGCAGAACTGTACCCCCCCCCCCAGCATGTTTACACTGAGTAGGAGATGCTCTGTATCTCATTGTACAACTGTATAGTGACAATAAAGGCATTCTATTCTATTCTATGTGGAGAATTGCAAAAGTTTTTTTTAAAGTGGTTCTGTGCCACTGTCAAGGTTCATGATCTTAATTATTTTTAGCTGATGAGCAAATGCAATTTTAAACGTACATAATCAATAATTACATAGAAAATCTTGGGCCAAACTGTGTGTACAGTAGGGGCTCAGGAGCTCAGTACCCCAAGCACAATGGTCAGATATTTACACTGATCAGTCGTAACACTATGTGCCTAAAGTTGTGTTGGTCCCCCTTTTGATGCCAAAATAACTCCGACCCATTGAGGCATGGACTCGACTAGACCCCTGAAGGTGTGCTATGGTATTTGGCACCAAAATGTTAGCAATAGGTCATTTTTGTTCTGCAAGATGCTAGGTGGGGCCTTCATAGACCAGACAGTTGTCCAGCACATCACACAGATGCTCGATTGAATTGAGATTTGGGGAATTTGGAGGTCAAGTCAACACCTCAAACCCATGCTCCTCAAATCATTCTGCTGTGTGGCATGGCTCATTATCCTGTTGAAAGAGCCCATAGCTATCTGGGAATATTGTTTCCAAGCCACCTCCATTCCATTGCTCTGTGCTCCAGTTCTGATGGTCAAGCGCCCATTGTTGGTACTTTTGGCAGTGGACGGGGGTCAGCATGGGCAGCCTTTAAAGTCTGAGGTTATTAAACACCATATGCAACAAACAGCAATGGACTGTGTATTCTGAAAGCTTTTCATCAAAATTAGCATCAACATTTTTTGGCAATGAGAGCAACAATAACTCATCTATTGGATCTGACCACACGAGGCAGCCTTCATTCACCACGCAGATCAATTAACCATGACCACCCACGACCCTGTTGCTAGTTCACCATGGACCACTGCAGACCAGTAATGCCCTACAAGAGCTGAAGTTTTGGAGGTCAACTGACCCAGTCATCTAGCCATCACAATATGGCCCTTTGACAGACTCGCTCAAATCCTTACGCTCGTCCATTTTTCCTGCCCCCAACACATCGAGTTTGAGGACAAGATGTTAATTTGTTCCCTAATATAACCCACCCACCATCAGGTGCTATGATGGAGATTTAATCACTGTTATTTACTTCACCTGTGGTCATAATGTTATTCCTGATCAGTGTAAATGTCACCATCTTTATAAAGTGATCTTCAGTGATTCTCTTACGAAATTAACTGAGAAATCTAAAAAATTAAAAAGCAACAATTAGTAACTTAGGCATTTTAGTTTGAGGAATTTCTAATATCTATAATTGAAGTGGTTTACAATAGAAACATCTGAAATAGGTCATTTAAAATAAATCCCTCTGGCCAAATACAGTACACAATGGCTGAGAAATGCATAGTTAAATCAGTCCTCACTTTAATTGGTATTTTATACCATTTATAACAAAAGGAAACTTGTTCTGTTTAAAGGAGGAAACTACATTAGTAGAGAAATCCCCAAACCAAACAGATTTCACAATAGGAAAAAAGTCAGAAGTACAACTAATGCATTTAGTTTAAAGCAAAGCAGAAAACATGGATCAATCATATTGGTCTCAAATACACAATAACATAAAAATTAACCCAATGACTTCCTGTGATGATAATGAAAATGAGCAAGGCATTACTTAGCATAGAACACAACTTTCAAACGATTACCCATCCAGCACAGAATTTTGATGCATTTTCCAAAACCGGTTACAAAGTTCCAAAATGGTACCTCTGAAATGTCTCGGGTAAACAGACTTTAAAAAAGAAAAAGAAATTAAACACAAGACAAAAAGATCACAAGGACACAATAAACTTTCCCTTCACAGAAGCCGTGAAACTGAATGGAAACCGTACTATTCTTAAAAAAGCAATCATATCCCTAAAAACACTGCTGTCTTAAGAAAATAGTAGATAAAAATATTCTCTGCATTTTACAACAAAGGAGGTACAGGGAGCATTGACGAGTTAGTTCAGTGGCAACATGACTACTCTGCTGCTTTCTCCTCCTCTTCAGCCTTGGCGTCCTTTTCGTCTGCTGCTGCGGCCTGCTGGAGAACGGAGAAAACACACTTTTATTTTGTTCTGTTTTGCGACAGTGTAAATGTCACGTGGGGCTCACAAAAGAGGGAAACTTAGAATACCTCATCAGCTTTGGCCTCTCCATTTTCTGCTGGCACCTCTTCCTTTTCTGCCTGAGGTTCTTCTTTTTTCTCCTCTGTCTTGGCTGCCTCTTTCACCTTTTTGGTCTTGGGGGGTGCCTGTGGTGTCATTAACAAACCAAGCATCATGAACCTGCTGTGCATTTTATGTGGTTATAGCGGTCATGTGTAATGGTAAGATTTGGCTTTTACCTTTGTCTTTTCTGGCTGGGGTTTTGGTTGCGTCTCTTTCTGCAACACACAATGATGTTCCAAAATTACAAACACAGCAATGAGAAAATCCACAGATTAATCTGTCAAGGTCATTGCTGAGCTTTGTAGACTTACCTCTGACAATCTCTGAGACTTTCTCCTTGGCTGAAGAAAAAAACAAAACACAGAAGGCCACATTAATTCAGTTAAGCACTCCGGAAGAGAAGGCGCCCCCCCCCCCCCCCCCCCCAAGCATTTATGATGGAAAAAAACCCCATGTTACTCAATGAGAGGTGCTACAATGACACAATGAGCCCACAAAGGGAAGTAGTAACTTCCAGCATGTGTTTCAGACATGCCATTTTATTTACATAGCACCAAATCACAACAGGACACCTAAGGATGCTTTATACTGTAAAGTAAAGATGTTGCAATAATAGAGAAAACCCCAACAATCAGACAATCCCCAATTTCCAAGCACTTGGTGACAGTGGGAATGAAAAACTTCCTTTTAACAGGAAGAAACCTCGACAGAAACGCTAAAGAAGGGGCGGGGCCATCTGCTGTGACTGGTTCGAGGTTACAGGACAGGGGACAAAGACACACTGTGGATATAATTGCACTCTGTATGCACTTCATTATTTGTACTTTAAGGCAGCGGTCCCCAACCTTTTTTGCGCCACGGACCGGTTTGTGCCCGACAATATTTTCATGGACCGGCCTTTAAGGTGTTGCGGATAAATACAACAAAATAAAACTAGTACCGGTACCGAAAAAAATAAAATTCATTCATAACACACGTGAAAAGACCAAGGAAAACCGAGTAAACGATAAAAACGATAACAAAGTAACACTGAAAACCGATAAAAACCCTGAAAACTATACATTTCACACCTGAGCCTCAACTCTCGCGGCCCGGGGGTTGGGGACCGCTGCTTTAAGGGAGCAAAGATGAAACTTTGCATTATGGGAGTTTGTTTTGATTCATGCTGCAAATTTAGCATTAGAAATATCTATATTGCTATTATTTAGGTTTATAATCAGTAAGGAAGCTGGATAAATATTAATTGCCAACTTAAGGAGAAGGGGTGGAATTAAACAAGTGTGCACTTCTTCCTGCTCCTATTCAATATGTATACTGAATCAGCATAGAGTGTAATTTGCTTTATTCTGTATAGTATTTTTTTGTCCTTCCTTTTTTCCCTAAATGAAATAAATTGAACGAATAGTTTACTGTTTTAGGGCATTAGAAACACTAAACTCTTTACCTGTGCACTCAAGTTAAGACAAACCAGGTAAACAAGAACAATTTGGGCTGCACAAACTCAACATATCTTGCACTTTAAAACCCATCCAATTTACGATCGGTCTCAAAACTCCACCGATTAAGACTGGGATGCACTGAGCTGGCTATTTATTATTGGATATACTAACCTCTGCACTTGCATCTGCATCAGTGGTAGCCTGAAAAAGACAAGAGAGTGAGGGGGGAAGAAACATAAATGAGCCAAAACCAACAACCATTCATGAGTGAGCTAAAGTGGGTGTGTAACGCAAAGAGGTGGGGATGGTGAGGGGGGATGGGCACCTCTCCTTTCCCTCAAGTCACAAAGAAATTATGCAATCCGTACGTGGGGAGGGTCACGTTTTTGAGCTGACTCAAAGGATCTGGCGGGTGCGAGTTTATTTCCCACAGAGCAACAGCAGCTCCGTGGACACAACAAATAAGGAGTGGACTCGCTCCGCCTGCTGTCACTGTTTATATCACCAACTAAACTGAAAAAAATAAGACCATCCTCCATTACTAACAGAGCTCCGCTTGACATCAAAACGGCCAGATGTGTCGCTGTGCTGTCGAGGATCCATCAACTGCCATTAACGAGCCTAACCAGAGAGAGAGGGAAAAGGGACTGCACACCTCAGGAGTGACGCGCACCAGCCTTCCAGTGCGCGCACACTCGCCTGAGGTCAAAATCTCCGCCAAATTTGGCCGCAAATGCGACTAAAAAACGCGACACGTGACCGAAGGTGCAGCTGGTACCTGAAACGCCACGCGTGCAACCCAGAGCACGAGTAAATAAATAAATAAGGAGGCAATTACGAAAGAAATTTCCTCTAAATGCCAACCTGTGCGCCTCGATGGTGGTTACACCCCTTTGTTTCAGCGCACAGTTGGTGACTATTAAAACTCAGCCGGGCACACGTTTTACAAAACAGAAGCTTTAAACTGGACTGGGGGAAGAGAGCGAAAAAAAGCAGTGCTAAGTAAAAAAGGCGCCACTTCCCTGTATCAGCCGAGTGAGACACGACAGACCTGAGCGCAGGAAAAGGTGGACTCCACGGCACGCACATGGACACGCCGTAGCGTGTTGCATTGCATTGCTCCTGCATACGTGTATTAACGCCACAAAACAACTGCTACAGTTTCTTAAAACGCTATTTCTGTATCATGCCGACCCAAACGTAAAGCACACATTTTCTTTCCACTTACTTTCTTCCTTCCCATTGTTGCTTAGGTTGCACGGCAGGAATAAAAAAAAAAAGGAACACTGCCTTTCTTATAACAGTTACACAAACAAAAGGAGGAGTTGTTGTTGTTTTGTCAGCCTAGCCACCTCTGCCTACACCTCCACCAGCTGCAGTCTGTAACTTAACATAAACGTCCGAGCAGTACCAGAACTAGCTCAAACCGGATTGGATCCCCCTCTCGGTATATTTTATCCCTTATCCTACCAACCTACCAGGAAGACAGAGCCCCCGCCCACTGCTTCCTGTGATTGGCTTTGAGGATGAGGCAGCATATTTTTGAAACACAACATCTTCACCTGTGTGGGCAGGACATTGTGCCAATCAGTCAATCCAGGCCTTATCTAACTTTATAACCGCTTGGCTGGCTGCTCGCAGGGTGTATTAGTTGTGTGTGTACGTGTAGGGTTTGAATAATGCATGGCAAATGGTGAGTTTGAGATATAGTTTACATAAACAAAGAAGAATATAAAAAAGAATATAAAAATAAATAATGCCTGCATTTTCCCCCTTTTCATATCCAGTCATTTATTATAGATGACACCATATATATGCACGTTGCATTATTTCAGTGTTTAAAGACAGTCGTAATTACAAACAGCATGTCCCGTCTTTAGTGGGATAATTATTAAAGTCAGTGCACCGAGCAGTCCAGTCGCTCAACAGCTGCAACAAGGAGGAGGCTGAGTGGAGGAGAAAGGAAACAAACATGGCGGCCGGTTATGCATGGCTCCTGGTGCTTGGTTCGGTTTTTCTCTGTAATCTTATGAAAATCCTTCTGCCGACCATATCTTCCTTCGTGAGTAGGAGTTATTGTTTGCATATATGGTTGTTGTTAAAGTTGTTTGAATGCCGGTGTATTATTATCTGTGTCCTCGTCGGACACACGGTGGATTGTTGTTGACTAGCTTAGCCGTCTGTCAAGCTAACTTATAGCTGCTGTACCTCCTCAGTTATAGCTGAGCTACAACCAGAGGGTGGGGTTTCACCGAGAATCCAGTAGTTGCTGCATTTAACTGGGATTCCTTTTCCTCATTTATCGCCATATGTCCTACTTTAATGTTAAGAAACTGTTTCCAACTTAGCTTTACGGCTAAAGATTGTTTGTAGCTCGAAAGGTTGCCTCATGGAAATCCTCATGGAAAGTGTTAAACTGACATTCGTAGGTACTGATTAGACTGCCTAATAGGGACTACTACTGTAATTATAAACATCTCAATCAGGCCCAGGCTGCTCAGTGATAGTATTTTCCCCCTTCTTCAAGCTCTCAAAGATGGTGCAGAAAGATGCTGAGCAGGAGAGTGAGATGAGGGCTGAAATCCAAGAGATGAAGAAGGAGCAGTCCTCCATTAGCATGATGGATGAGTTTGCTAGATATGCCAGACTGGAGCGCAAAATCAACAAGACAACAGACAAGCTGAAAACGCATGGTGAGATGTAAAAGTGCCTACTGACATTCAGAGGATAGATGGTGTGACAGGAGCCTCAAAATGAAGTTAACTGCAACAGAGTGATGCACTCTAAAAAGTTAAAACTAATTGCTTTTTCTTTATGGAACACAGCAGAAAATATGTAGTAGGTACTCTGAAAGGGCATATATTATGTCTTCCTCAGATGTGAATGTCTATTAATGTAGATTTACATGTTAAAAATTATCAATCAGAAGACATATTTGGGGGATTTTAGAGGTAAGTGACTGTTTTTGGCCCCATAGCCTCAGGATTAGCATCCACTTCTGTCACACCAACCCTCTGCATGTGTTCCTTCACTCCATCAATCTTCTCTGTGGTCTTCTACTTTTCATCCTGCCTGGCAACTCTATATTAAACATCATTTCTCCAGTATATCCACTCAGCTTCCTCTGCACATGTCTAAAACCTTGTCTAAACCATGTTAGCTTGCTTCTAACCATATCTCCAGACTGCAGACCTGTCAATCTTGGTCACTCCCATCTTCAGTTCTGCCACCACCAGCTTGAGCTCCTGTCTTTTTGTCAGCACCACTGACTCCAAACAATACATCATAGCAGATCTTACTCCCATCTTATGAACCTTCCCTCTCACTCTTGTAGCTATCCTTCTGTCACAAATCACCCCTGACACTTGTCTCCATCCACTCCAACCTGCCTGCCCTCTTCTCTTCACCTCTCTTGTTTATTCTCTCTTGTTCTGGTTGGTTGATCCCAGACAATCTGGTAAAGAAACACTGTCTATTCTGTGTGATAACTTACTTAGCAATACAAAGGCTGCTAAAGACTGTTTCTTTGCTGACCTATTCCAAAACCTGCACATTGTCAATTTTAAATTATTGTACAATCAGCATTACACCCAGGCTCTTCTCTATGTTGATTTTATTCTGACGTATTCTGAAGGAATTTATCCTGGTTTCAGTTCCCTGGACATGGGATGGTCAAATAATAAAGTGAAACAAAATGACAGTTCCGTCTGATTTAAAGGAACTGGCAGTATCAATACAAAATAAAGAAAAATTAATATGTTGAGACTAACAGTTGCATATTTCTTGTCTATTGCAGTCAAATCAAGAACCGCTCAACAAGCCAAAATGAAGTGGGTTGTGAGCATTGTTTTTTACATACTGCAGGTAGGTGGAGGTTTCGAGTAGAAGCATGAATGTATTTTAATTTAGTTGTGAGCCTATAGCACTGGCCCAAACCTCCAGATAATAGTTTTTTGGTAGTTGAATCACCTTATTTGCTGTTATTGACACTATATGTCTGTTTTTGTGTTTTGTTTGTTTTTTTGTTTGTTTTTTTTTGTCAGGCTGCGCTGATGATTTCATTGATATGGAAGTATTACTCTGATCCAGTGACTGTGGTACCAAGTAGATGGATTGCTCCTGTGGAGCGCCTCGTGGCTTTCCCAACAGGAGTGGCAGGTTTGTGTTAGATAGCATAGCCTTTAGTATACACTCAATGCACACAAGTTGCACGTTCTTGATGTGACTCTCCTGTTCTACCACATTCCAAAGCTGCACTATTGAGCTGAGATTTGGTGACCGTGGAGGCCATTTGAGTACAGCAAACTAACTGTCATGTTTAAAAAAAACTGTTTGAGATGATTTGTGACATGGCATTTTATTCTGTTGGAAACAGCCATTAAAAGATGGGTATAGTGTGCTTGATTCATACTGAGGTAACTGAAGTAATGAACCTGAAGAAAATATCCAGAAGTACTGGTAATGGGCAGGATCTATCAGTGCTTTCATGTTGTTAAATTTGCTGTTGCCTTCCTATCAGCTCAAAGCAGTCTGTTCAGACTCCTTTGATTTCTGACTTCAACAATCATGATATTTTCTTATTTTCAGACCATTCTCTGTAAACCCTACAGATGGCTGTGTGGAAAAAAATCCCTGAAATACTCAGACCAACACATCTGTCACTAACCATGTCGTATTCAGAGACACTTAAATCAGCTTTCATTCCCATTCTGGTTCCCATTTTGAACTAGCATGTCATGTTTCACGTAGCTTCATGCCTAAATTCATGGAGTTGCTGCCATGTGATTAGCTGAATAGATAATTGTGTTGAGGAGCAGTTGAATAGGTATACCTAATCAAGTGGATGGTAAATCCATAACAGCTTCTTTATTAAAAAACAAACAAACAAAAAAAAATTACACATAGCTTATAGCTTAATAGAAATCATGATGATTTTATTATCCACTGATAATAAAACCTAATTCATTTCACTTCAGTGCAGGTATTCTGTAATATGTAGATTTTATACAATATGATGCATGTAGTGCATCAATATGTGCTGTTCTTTTCCGCCTGGAGTCAAGCTCCATCAGCTGTTTGTTTTGTTGTTTTTCCTTTTCAGGTGGAGTAGGAATCACATGCTGGTTGGTGGTTTGCAACAAAGTAGTTACTCTGGCTCTGAATGCTGTCAGCTAGAGTGTTTCCTAATCCTCTGCTCAACAGTTTCCTTTGATGACGAACGCTGCAGTTTTTGTTTTGTCGTTTTCAGTCAGCTGATCCTAGCAAAGAACGTTAAAATAATGCAGTGCATTTTGGTGATCTTGAATTGCAGCAGTAGTTTACTATAAAAAGTGTTATCATTGTTATCATTGTTTTATAATTATGTGGCTATTTGATTGTGTGTATATTGCTTTGAAACAGTGGTATGGAAATGTGGAAATTAATTTATATTAAAAAGAAAAAAAAAAGATGTGTGTTTTGTTATTTTACCTTTACCTGGGAATGAGCCAACCAAAGCAAACATTACTGTAATGAAATAAAGAGTCTGGAGTAGAAAAACCTTAGTTTACAGGCTGTTAACAAGTTTCAGAAAGTCATACCGTGTGTGTTATGATGCAGAAAGGAGTTTCTCTATGGTAGCTGCATAATAATCATATGATGAGCTAGCCTGCACTTTGCTATCAATTGCACTTTATTCAGTCTAAGAGCTGTGTGCTCCACCTCCATCAGTTTTCTCATCTGGTAGATGAAGCTCAGGGATTCTACTGAGGATCTCCACCTCAGAGCTTTCCTGTGGGCTCGTGGGCTCAAGTGCTCAGTGCTGTATGCTGGTCTTCCACAGTGCAGGTTCTCTGTGGTCTGTTTGAAGGTGTAGCTGCTTCTGATTCTGGGGAATCTGCTTTCTTTTCTCTTCGGTGCTGCTCGATTCAGACACCTCTCTAAAGTGAAGGCCATTGTGCTTTCGTGCTGTGTTTGTCGCGTCTCTTCCTGCACCTGTGGGGCGTCTCCGTTATTTTTGTTTTCTGGGCTCTCATCTAAACAGATGTCTGAAAACCAATGTTTTACTATGGATTCACATCCATTGAGCGCCCATGTGGGTTCTGGTTCCTCCTTTTCTTTGATACAATCTTCTTCATTTAGAGGCTCTGGACTGTTGTCTGAACTCCTGATGTCACTGCAATCTGAAAGCAAATATTTCAATTTGAAAAATACTGAATAACCTGACAAAATGCCAAAACAACTTATGCCTCTGTTACTATGATCGCAACCGTTCTTTTTTCCCCCTTTTACAGTGTTTGGTTTCTTGATTGTATATTGTTAGAGAATTGTCACTTTGTTAGGATTGAGTAACTTACTTGCAGATATCTTTGCATCGTCTTGGTGATTCTCTTTTAAAGACAAATGAGCAGGACCCTTTCTCTCTGGATGTTTTATAACCAAAAACTTCTGCGCTGGACCGTAATGACCCTGAAACAAGAGAAAGATTTTAAATTTGTTTGCTGATAAAATAATTTAAAAGTGATAAAAGACAGGTATATGAGAAGGTTGTTCTGTTTTTGAGTAACTGAACCATATACCCAGTTCACAGAGCTCTCCTGCTGCTCCAGTCTCTGAACAGGCTCTGAATATTCATTCTCCAAAAGACGTGCAGGGCCAGTGGGGAGCAGGACTAATCCATCTGTTTGAACCATCTTGTTTTCCCTGCCTAAAAATCAAAACCACTCAGACAGCCAATCAAGCATGAGCAAGCTGCGATAAAGCAGATTGGTTTTTTTGTTTGTTTTTTTACCTCTATTGCTCGACCGGTTCTGGAGTCGGTGGGAGTAAATGTTAAGTTTTTCCATTTCTCGCTCTCTGTACTGTATGAGTAAAAAAACATACCACACACTGATCATCAGTCAGCACCTTTAAATTGTTTACATATTTTTTTTATATATATATATTTATTTATTGAAAAATGACAAGTGAGCTTAACTAGTAACACCCTAGCATAAGAACTTGTGTTTCTACAGTTGATCATTGGCTATTTTTCTATGGAAAAAAAATGCTAATCAAGACTTTTTCACTTTTTCTTCTCCCAGACTTATATGGCGACAGGGGTGGGGGGGTGGTGGTGCCTCATAACATCCACACACATCTCCTTCAGCTTACCGCAAGTTCTCTGGTGAGCTGATATACTTGCTGTTGCAGGTGGATGGATATTTTTCTCGCCTCTTTCATCTTTCTTTGCTCTGTGATTATTTGCCGCTTGAATGAAGCTTGGCACAACTCAAAATTCTTCTCCATGTCCTAGAATAGAGTGAAGAGACAATAAAGAAGCAAATGTTTAATGTAAAACATATTTTTTTAGGATGCTATATCGTCCACCATTCTACTCTCTGCTCCTTCGTACCAGTATCTTCTTGTCCTTGTCCTCCAGCTCTGCAGAGGCTTTGGCCAGCCTCAGGGTGAGCTCCTCCCGCTCCAGCAGGTTGTGATCCTGGATGAGCAGCTGCAGGTGCTGGAGAGCTTCCCTTGTGTGCAACAGTTTGTCTTCTGTGCTCCTCAGCTGCCTTGCTAGGTTGTCACGGCAGGTGCGGGTCTCACGGAGCAAATGCTGAAGAGCTCTGGCCTCGTTTTTGTGCTTGGTTTCAATCTGTGAACAGATATGGCCAATATTATGACAATAACAGAAACACTGATGTTATTTGTGAGAGGGACGTATACAGGCACTATAAAGAGAAAGATGAGGAAAAATAGCAGTATTTTGTACACATACAGTTAATTGATAACATGAATCTGAAAAGCAGGAGAGACTGGTGGGAGAAACCACAAACCCACCTGTGCAACACTGTTCTCTGAGTCTTGCAAGTACTGCAGTGCCACCGTGTGGCGATGTTGCACGTTCTTCAGGAGTTTGTTCTCCGTCCTGGACTCATACAGCTGCTGCTGCAAACTCCACACCTTGTTCTTAAGCTCCCTGATGCACTTCAGGCTTGACTTTGGAGTCTCCAGGGACCTGATTTGAGGCAAGCTAACCATACAGCAGTTTGTAGTAGGGTTTGTCTTTTGCATGCTGCCCCCATGAGCTTTATTACCTGAAGAGGAAGGAAGACACCCCAAAACACTTTACTCATGGTAGAGAGAATTGTATATAAAATATTTAGATATTGAGATGTTTGAGATATGAAAACTACCAAGTACAAGTCTTCTAGACCGCTTTGATCCTTGCCACTGAAATGATGGGATGGCATCTGCTTTGTCCTCACACACAGAGGTGTATTGTGGATCATCAGAGCTACTGGACCACCTAGAGGTGTCAGAGCTGCAGGTCATACCTTCACCCTGCTTCTCGTGGGCAACAGCCTTCTGCATCATCAGGCCCTGCTACCTCCCACTCACGAATCCTCTTTACCTGAGAGAAAAAGCACAGTTCAAAGCCAGACTGGGCATGAATAAGAATTTACACGAGGTAAAATAAATAATGCACCAGCTATAACGTTAATAAACCAACCTAAGTTGCTCCTATGCGTGGCTATCTTCTCAAACTCTCTCTGTTTCAGGCTGTAATGTTTAGCAGACTAAACTGTAGTTTGTTTATATACGAACAGAATTAGTTCACTATTCGTTGCTGGGGCTTTTTATTTATTTATTATTTTTTGTAGATGTACGTCCACGGTTGCCATGGTACCGAGCGGGTAAAGAAACAAACTAAAAACAAAAGCGTATTACAATAAAGTGACTGAGCAAAAAAACAAAACAAACAAAAAAGACTATTGTAGTCCTGCATGTAGAGGAGATTATTTTAAAATAAATGTTCAATGTTCTTAATTTCTTATGAAAGGGAATGCAGACCACTCACGAAGAAGAAAAACAACTGTTCAAGGACTCTAACAGGGTTATTGAGTAAAAGACTTTGTTATTGCCTACTCGAGCAGGCTCCATTCTTACAATGAAACTAAAGTTTAGAAAATGAAAACTTCATGTGGAAAAACTGAACAGAATGTAATTTAGAGAGGATTTCACACTGAAAGGTACAGGTTGGCGGATCGAGCCAAATATCGACATCAATACCGACGCTGGTAGTGGTCACTAGTATGATAGGATCGATACTTTCTTTCTATCCTCTGAGCTCAGTATTGCACTGAACTGTCTTAAATTACTGCCGGTTTTTTTAAAATGAAAAACTATACCTCAAACATTATAAAAAATGTCTGACTGACTGTCAAGTCTATTTTATTTATAGCCTATAGGCTATCTGCAACACATCTCCAAAAACCCCAGTTTCAAAATACATGAAACACTGAATTGTTGGTTTATTGTGTTTACTAATATTGTGTAAAATAACAATGATAGTGATTACAGTGTCATTAAAATGTGTTAAGAATTTGCAATCTGATAATGATTATTCTCATAAATCAGCATATACTGATCTTGGTATCGACAATACTAGCCCTTTATTTACTTGGTATTGGATCGATACCAAAATTTGCAGTACCATACAGCATTACTCGAAGGACAAAGGGTTTGAGTGCCCAGGGAATGTAAAGTTGCCTAAACAGTACTATGTCAGTGTAATTGACCGCCTATAATCTTTCAAACATCTCTTATGAATCCGTTTTTGGTTATATTGGTTATATAGCCTTTAATGGCCTGCATTTGTATAGCGCTTTTCTAGTCCCTAAGGACCCCAAAGCGCTTCACACTACATTCAGTCATTCACACATTCACACACTGGCGATGGCAAGCTACATTGTAGCCCTGGGGCGCACTGACAGAGGCGAGGTTGCCGGACACTGGCGCCACCGGGCCCTCTGACCACCACCAGTAGGCAAACATGGGGTTAGTATCTTGCCCAAGGATATTTGGCATGCAGGAGGCAGCCTGGGATCGAACCACCGACCTTCTGATTAGTGGCTGACCTGCTCTGCCACCTGAGCTACAGGTAAAATTCTCACTGACATTAAAAATGTCTTTGTCAAGAGAGATCTGATAGAGGGAAGCACAAATCGCAACAGATGTAACATCACAGCTCCAATAAGATATTTTAATAATTTTTAGGATTAACATGTAGGTAAAGTAATGCAGAATCATAAAGGTTACTTGCAAAAACACTTAATTTCTTTATTTTATGTATGATCCCTTTGTAAAACCTTTTCACCACAATATGTTTACCAATATAAGCAAAGGTGTCACGCAAAGAAAACATACAGAAACATCGGAATACAGTTTTTGGCAGCCGATCACTTTTTGGCACAACACCGGGTTTGAAAACCTGTTAGCCTATAGTGCTGGTCAGTGCTATTTCTGTCCATATATGCACTCAGCAGGACGCTGGGAACCAGCTCCACTGCGCCCCCTCCCTCACCGACAGACAGCTGAAGTTGCCAATCAGTGTTTGTGAGTGGTGCTGCGCCCCTACGGGCCGACCCTCACTAATGGAGCCTGGAGACAAAAATAACCGTGTGTGTGTGAGAGTGAGTGAGTGATCGCTGTGCTATGTCTCCGTCCAGGGTGTGCTCTAATAATAGAGAAGGCTGCCTGCTCCTTTAAGAGACCGCTTGTTGCATACTCGACAAAATAAATTGTAGCAAAATGGTCATTAAAGTTTTCCTCGCGTCTTCGTCGGGATCCACAGCGGTAAGCTTTTTACTCCAAAGGATTTATTTCTCTTAAAGTGAACTTTTGTGGTTGTAACCGGCCAGGACTGTCACTCATACAGTGACACGAGAGCGTTAAACCTCGAAATGAATGTGACTTGACTTTTATTAGGCATATCTAAACACTGCAGGCAAGTGCACGGCTTAATTTGTGCCTGAGTTTACGCCTGAGAGGCTCTGGTTCTTTGTTTAATTGTTTCGCAGGTCGATGTGATTTATATGCAGAGCTTTCTAGAACAGGGGCTCCCAAAGGTTTTTTTTTTTTTTTTTTTTTTTTTTGCATGTTAAGGACCCCCACATGCAGACGCTTGACGTCGGTGTCTCTCCCAAAAAGAGATTTAACATGAAACTTTAAGTCAGACTCGCATTGAGGTAACGGTGTGTATGTTAGGTGGGATGATAACAGCAGAGGGGAGGGGGAATTTATTCCTTACATCCACTTTTGGCCATGCTAATGTGGTTGGGGCCCACTTAGCAGTGTTGTATCACAACACACACTACTTGGGGTTTATCCTTTGAGTGGACTTGTTTCATGCGGGTATGGTCATCTACCCGTATTAGCAGATGACACTCAATGACTGACCACAACAGTCCTCATTAACTCTTAGAAAATGCAACGTTGTTTATCCTCTTATTTGTCCCTTTTTCGACCCTGCTGTTTGTATTTTTTTTTTTTATTGATTTATTTTTTCATTTTTACACTTTTTATCAGTTTTTTTTTTAGCAGTTTAATTATGATCTGTCAGCAGATGTAGATATAAGTAAAAAGATCAAACATGAAGACATGAAGACATTCAACCTTCACCAGAGCCCAGAAACATGTATTATGGATTATTAACAGACCAAAACAGAAAACTATTAGTCATTCAACACCATATAACACAAGGATAATAGCATATGTTGGCATCTGAGAAGCTGGAAAAAGCAATCATGTTGGGCTTCTGCTTATTTAAGGGCTTAAAATAAAAGAAGATCAGATAATATACACTCAAGAGTCGCTTTATGAGGCACACCTTGCTAGGTCATAAAGGGATGGACAGGGTCAGCTGTGGTGTTTAAATGGTGCTCAGTTGCTACTAAGGGGGCTAATTGTACTGAGATCCACATCCGTTACACAACCACCAGCAGCCTGAACTGTTGATACAAGGCAGGATGGAAGCATTTTGTGTACTCTAAATTCTGACCCTATTCGAACATTGCAGAAAAACTCAAGACTCATTGGACGAGGCGATGTTTTTACAGTCTTCTGTTGTCCAGTTGATGAGCCTATGTGAATCGTAGTCTCAATTTCTTGTCCTTAAATGACAGGAGTGGCACCTGGTGTGGTCTTCTGCTGCTGTAGTCCATTTGCTTCAAGGTTTGATGTACTGTGCATTCATAGATGCTCTTCTGCATACAAGAGCTTTTTTTTTTTTTTTTTTTTTTTTTTAAAGTTAGCATTGCCTTCCTATCAGCTTGAAGCCTCTGGTAGACCTCTGGTATCAACGATGGATTTCTGCCCAGACAACTGCTGCTCACCTGCTTTCTCATTTTGAGACCATTGACTGCAAAGCCTGAGATAGTTGCGTGGGAAATGAAATTAAGCCACAGTGTAAAACACAACCTGTAACAACTTATATACAACGATAGATGAAGTAGAAAAACTCAATAAATATTAATAAAAAAAATACAAAATGAAAACAAGATAAGTAAAAAATACATAGAAGATAGGACACCTGTTACATAGACAATAATAATAAACCAAGTAAAAAATAATGCAAAATAAAGTAAAACTCGTACTTCTTTTAAATTTTTGTCAGTGGTTTCTGTGTTTACTTAGTAGGAGAGGACGGGAAGGGAGCACTATGTAGAGCATCAGATGTGCATCCATGCTGTCATTTAAATAATGTTAGTTAATATTCCAAACACCAGAATGCTGCAGCTGCTATCTTGAGGTTAAATATTCCAGGCTTCTCCTCATGTACAGTGCAATCAGGGAGGATTTCATGCTGTCATTTAAATAATGTTAGTTAATATTCCAAACACCAGAATGCTGCAGCTGCCATCCTGAGGTTAAATATTCCAGGCTTCTCCTCATGTACAGTGCAATCAGGGAGGATTTCTCTGCCTCGCAGATCAAGAAGAAGCAGCAAGATGTGGTTGGCTTCTTGGAGGCTCTTAAAGTTGACTACACTCCACTGGACATCGCGTGCAATGAGGACAACCGCATGTGGATGAGGCAGAATGTCCCTGAGGACAAGAAGCCAGCGAACGGCATCCCCCTCCCCCCACAAATCTTCAATGAAGAGAGTTATTGTGGGGTGAGTATACATCGCATTCAGATACACCAATGTTTTTAACTTGTGACTACCTTCAGAGTATTGAGAGAAAAGCATAGGAAATGCACTTTAATGTCTGTAATGGAACAACTGTAGCAACAAAGTTAAAATAGGAGGGAAAGTAAATTATTGTATTGATTTAGATCTCTAAATCTTGTGCAGGACTACGACACATTCTTTGATGCCAAAGAGGGCAATTTAGTGTACACCTTCTTGGGGTTGCCCCCTCCTCCTGGGTCAAAGGTCAGTACTATTTTCTACTGTATGTTGTGGAAAACGTATGCAAAAGCCACATTTCTTCTCTAAGATCTCTAATCTTTTACTTCAGTACTGATACAACACAGTTAGTCCAACAATTCAGCTTGGCCTAACTCTGCTTTGACTTTCTTCAATACACAATATTCTTTTATCGATTGTATATGAATTGCAACATTATGATACATTGTTACGTTTTAGTTTTCCAGGTAAGACTTGAGAGTTTAAGGTGATTTATTTGAATCAAAAGAATGTCAGAAGAATAAATGCTCTTCTTTATTGTTATTGAAAGGTTTGTAATCAGATGAAATCAATGTATCCAGCTATCATTTTGGACACAAACAGGTTTAACTCCCTTCTTATAATGAGGGGGTTTCTATCATTTATGGCTCATAAAACAAAAGTCTGAAAATACCATGATGAATTTTCAAAACTTCATGTGTACAACAAAATTCCCAATTAAATAAGAACATCTGTGCTGTCATAATGTACAAGTAAAAACAAAGATGCAACAAATAGTCTGTCTATTCATATATTAAATAATTTAGACCACATTTATGCTCATCACAGGAAAATTCTTTCAGAAGTTAGGTTGTGTGTACCTAGTTTAGGCTGCACTTTAGTCCATAAGTATTTGAACTATTATACATGTTTTGTAGTTTTAACTCTTTGCACCAACGCAGTGGGATTTAGATCAGCCAATATGTGATTGAAGTGCAGACTATTGGCTTTAATTCAGGAAGTTTAACATCAGTTAAGTGTTAACTGTTTATGAAAAACAGCCCTTTTTGTACAAAGTAATCACTTTTCTGATCTTCAAAAGTAATTGGACAACTAGTATAGTTTTAAATATAAGGATTGTTTATTGTTTTTTTTAATGACCGCCTGAAGTGTAGAACCTATGGTCGTCACCAAATGTGGTGTTTCCTCGTTTAAGATGCTCTGCCAGCTTTTTACTGCAGCCACCTTCACTTGTTGCTTCTTCTGCATTTGATTTTGTATTTAATAACTACGAAGCTGCTCTGTTGGGTTGAGCTCAGGTGCCTGACTTGGCCATTGTGAGTATCCTGTTTC
Source organism: Neolamprologus brichardi (assembly GCF_056152115.1). Lineage (NCBI taxonomy): Eukaryota > Metazoa > Chordata > Actinopteri > Cichliformes > Cichlidae > Neolamprologus > Neolamprologus brichardi. The sequence continues at coordinate 15,915,198 of NC_142117.1, read as the reverse complement.
TTTGCCTTGAGGAACTCATGGGTTTCTTTTGCAGCACACTTTGGGTTGATATACATTTGCATTGTGAAGCTGTTTGATCAGTTTTGCAGCATTTGGCTGAATCTGAGCAGAGGGTGCAGATCTGTACACTTCACAGTTTATCCTGCTGCTTCTATCAGTCACATAATCATAAACACTAGTGACCCAGATGTACTGGCAGCCATACATGCCCATGTTATAACATCTATTTCTCTCCTTCTACTTACTTTTTTCTTCCAATTATTCTGTTGCATCTTAGTTTCTATCCAAAGATTTTTTTCAGAGCTGTTCAGGCTCCTTTAGATGTTTTCTGTCTCTTATCTGACTTTCTTGCTTTTGAGTGTAACCGGAGGTTTGCAACTTGTTGTAAACTCTCTGTATTTACATTTAATAAGGTGTCTCTTGACTGTAGGTCTTGACAATGAGATGCCTACCTTGTGACGAGTGTTCTCGCCTTGGTTTGATGTTGTAAAGTTGTATTCATCCATTTTAGCTGTCTGTGATGTCCCTGGCTTTTTGGTGTTAAGCAAGCAGGTGATTTGTGAAAATGAATCAGTCAATTATCCAATTACCTTTGAGACTCTGAAAATGGGGAAGTGTGCATAAAAATGGCTGTAATTGCTAAATTTCTTAAGTTAAACCCCTGAAACGGAGGTTTAGCACTTCAATCATATCTTAATTGTTTGATTTAAAATCCGCTGTGGAGGTAATTATGGCCCTAACTGTATTTATCCAAAGTTCCAGTCTTCATATATCTGCTTTTGAATTGATGTGAGATTCGAACACATTTTTCAAAATTCAATTTATTTAAAATTTAAAACTGAAATTAGTTTTTTCTTTAACAATTAAATGTGTTGAAATGAGATGCAGTGGAACTTGTTTTGTAGGTAACCAGATCTGATTGACTAAAACAAACAAAAACATGCCGTGGACATTTTGGCAAGTTATCCGGACTCTAAATGTCAACGCGATTGTGTTGAACCTGGTAATTTCCTTGGTACAGGAAGCAGAGCAAGCTGACAAGGATAACATTGTGGAGAATGGCACCCATGCTGAGGAAAACCTTGACGACACAATAGTAATGCCTTCATTTAGTCTGTGTTTAGTTTCTTTTCACCGTGTCTCATCTTAAATTTTCAGCGTCACTCAACAACTTTCATTCTGTCCATAACTGGTGACTTAAAGAGATTCCTAATTTCTTCATGGCTGCCCCATCTCATTTACCACATCGACTAATTCTGGTGTTGCATGAGTGAGAAATGTGAGCTCATAATAACACACTATCCTGATTTGTCATCATAACACTGTGGCACTGCATTGCTGTGTTCAGACTGCCAAAGGGCTGTGAAGCAACCAAACTGTGGTATGATTGTGTGTAAATCGTAAAATTTGATGTTTTATTTTTATCAAAAGCATTTTTTTCTAATAGATATATTTATTATATTTAATAACATCTTTATTTCAGCAAATTTCTGACAAGATTATTACCACGAGAAAATTCCTGCTAGTTCTCAGTTTACTAGAGCTTACCTACCGTAGCCCAGATTTCCCTTTCTAATTTCCCAAATTTTAGCCCCAAGAGTAACGATTTTCTGCAGCATTGATCTCTTGTCCTATTTGCAACAATATTGCATTTTACTGTTACATTTCATGTTCTTTATCATTTGTATCACAATTTCATAATTTTAGTCTCTGAAGTAGGCAATGCTTCAGAAGAGTCATATGACGGAGAAAACGTGACTTAGAAGTCAACAATTTACTAATAATATATTTAGGATTTCCACCAGTTACAGTATATATTCTCAATATGAGATCAATAAATTTTCATCAGTCTCTTCACATAGGAGACAAAGCCAAAAACCTGTATTGTAAATGATGACTGCATTTAACTGTGACAGTCCAGGAACACTTTTCACATCGGCCTGCTTCAGAAAGACAGCACCAAACTACTTTAGACCAAACCTGTATTTCTGGTTAATTGAATTAACAATGTGAATAAGATTTTTTTTTAGATTTAGCCTTGTAGAAGAATAGTTTGACATTTGGATAAAGATACTTATTGGCTATTTGAAAGAGACAATATGTTAAAAAACAAAACAAAACATATTGTACCTCTCTTATAACTGAAAATTTAATGTGAAATTATGCTAGTATTAGCTTAGCAGACATGGTAAAAACAGGTAGACTAGGGGGTAGCGAATCTAGCAAATGAGTGCTTCACAATTAACACGTTACATTTGGTGTGTTTAATCTGTCACAGTAAACTTTTTAAACTAATGAATGTTGGGCAAATACTGTTACCTGTTTTTCTTTGTTTGTTTCTTCCTTTTACAGGTTTCGTGTTAGGCTAAGTTAAGCTAATTTGCTGTTAGCTGTAACTTAATAATTTTCTTACAGAAAAGAGAAAAATATCTATATATTCTCATTTTGTCAGTATTAATTTTTAGCATATCCAACTTTGGATTTGTTTTCTAACAACCTACACCTTGACTTTTTAGCTTTCCCTTCCTATTTTTATTTATTTATTTAACTGGATGACAACCTACCAGGATAACATCATTGTTTTGAGTTCATAAACCTTTCCATCTGATGAGCCAACCATCGTAATGCTGCTAAAGCAGTGCCTGAAGTAGTATATCAGATTTTTTTTTATTTCTTTGTGTATTTCTTCTTTCACACACTATTGTTTACACCTTACAATAACAAGGTTCCAGTGGAGGATCGTAATGGGGATTCAAATAAAGAGGTGAAGCAGGCCACTGATGAGAATGAAGAAGGTGAGGGTGATGAGGAGGAACAGGAGGGGGCAGCAAAGGAAGAGACTGCAGAAACGGTAGGAGACGAAGCCCCCACAGAGAAGGAGGAGGAGGAGGCAGCAGTGGAAGAAACAGACGAGGTCACAGAAGACACTGTAATTGCTCCTTAACTAGACCCTAATTTCCCTTCGTTTTTCCTCTGCCTCCATCCCTGGAATGCCGATTTCTTCCACTCAGAGTTCTTGTTTTCCCTTTAATCTTCTCCTTTACTCCACATTTAAGGTTTCCCTCATTTTCAAGTTCCTGTCAACCTTGTATCTGCATCTTCTCCCCAAGTCTCCTTCCCTGGACTCAGTAATTTACTAATTCACCTCTCCGAGATCCCTAATCATCATTCTTACACGTCTCATCATTGCCAGCGGATGTTTAATTTATTTATTATTGCCTTTCTGTCAATTCCATTAGGTGTCTTATGTTTGGTTTTTGAGTTGATGACACAATTCACTTACTGTTAACCATCCTGGTCAAGGTGTGTTAGTATAGGGTCCCCAGAAGCTCCTCACTCTGTCTAATTTAATGAGCCGTGTGTGTGTGTGTGTGTGTGTGTGTGTGTGTGTGTGTGTGTGTGTGTGTGTGTGTGTGTGTGTGTGTGTGTGTGTGTGTGTGTGTGTGTGTGTGTGTGTGTGTGTGTGTGTGTGTGGTCTCTGATGTCTCTAATGCTATCTTATCTCCACTGTCAGGAGGGCCAAGCAGAAGAGGAGGAAGAAGAACAGGTGAGATTATCTAAAAAATTCACGTAACACTTATTTCACTATTTAATAAGGAACAGTGCTTTATTGATGTTTTATAGACACAATACACAGAAACAGCAGCAGTTACTATCCCAGCATTTTTAATAACTATGTGCATTCAATAAATGACATGTGTATTTCATCTTTTTCATTTGAAAGGGAAAATAATTTATTAACATACTGTGGAACGCATGCAGAATAATTTAAGCGAGTGCTTATTAATTCTTTCTTTTCTTTGCAGTCATTGCTGGTTTAGACCAGTCTTCACCTTTACCCAAACATGTGTACTTGTCAGACATTCGGACACTGACATGAGCTAAACTTATAAAAGATTTCTAAAAAGTTTTGGGTAACTTAATTTTTTTTTTTTTTTTTTTAACATTATTTTGGATGTAAAATTTTGTGAAAGGAGTCTGCTAGAAGGCAGTGAATCTCACTTCTGTCCGATGGCAGCCATAGTCAGGTGAGCTGTTGAGGATAGATTGAACTTTTCTATCAGTAAGCACTCCTGTTTCTGCTACTGTTAGCTGCTGTTAGCCAGTGTTAGTGAAACTTTCTTTGAAATTGATCTAACATTATTGGGCTTGGACACTAAGTTTATGAGAATACATAAAATTGTTGGAAAATTGAATTACACACTTATTAATGCATAGTTACAACATTCTGGTTTTTTTTTGAGCATCAAATAACCTCCAAAAATGAATGATTATACCTCCAAAGGAACAATTTAAATTTGGCTAGTCGAGTGGGTGAAGCATTAGTCTGCATGAGTCAGTTGCAGTCTCATAACGGCCCCAAAAGAACCCTTTTCTAAAACTTAAAAGTCTTCTTGTTCTAAAAAACCAGGACTATTCCATCCAAGGAAATGGAACCCCCCCAAAAACCTAAGATCCTTAAGACTTCATAGCAGAGAGTTTACTCTGTCCTGAGAAGATTTCCCTCCTGAAACAGCACAAACTGGCTCTAACTAGAAAAGAAAGAGAAGGGGAAGGTTTAACTGCAAAACTAAGTAAGAAGACAAGTTCTCTAGTCTGATAAACAAACCCCCTGCAGATTTTCAGCTTAATAGCTTCATTTAATGTTATCTACAATATATCACAAGACAGATAAGATTCTGGATGAAAATCACACTATTCAATTAGAGTAAAAGATTAAAATGGGGAACAACAAAAACTCCTCTGACATGGGATAAAAGAAGATTGGGAATCTAAATCTGTGGTGAACAAATCAAAAAATGCTTCTTTTTGGCACTGTGGACAAATGTAGCGGCTTAGAGGCAGTTTGCTGGGACTAAAGTTGGATATTTATACAGAGTAAGGGGGATCTCGAACAAGTGAGGCACGTTAAATGTTATCACTGTGTTTTGCAACACCATCCCAAAGCTCCACAGTTTGGTAGATCTTTTTGGAGAAGATGCAGTAAGCTGCTATTCTGTGATAACAGAGTGACCAGTCTCTCTGAGTTGCCGTGGGAAGTGACTTCGTTTACTGTAGGAAGCGTGGGGTGAAGGTTTCCACATTACTTTAACAAACTGCTCTGCAAAGGTGTGTTAAATGAAACCAGAGTTGGAAGGATGACCTTCTCATTGCGGGTAACCTTGATTTCTTCACTGTATTTTCTATTCATTTAAAGATTTAAAGGCGAGTCTTCAAAAAATGTGAATTTTTCTGTGTGACCCCACACTTTTGAATAGCAGTGAAAACATGCTGTACCACCTCCCTCACTCTGTGCTTGTCAAGGCCAGTGAGAATTTCTCTCTCTTTGTCTCCCATCATTTTCACTGTTTACAAAAATCTGAGTGCTTAAGAAACCTCTGCTATTTAAAATATGTCTTTTAATCTTGTGCAGTGTAAACACGGGGTTTTAAAGCAGTTCTAACTGAGATAGGCTGCATACAGCCTAATTGACTCACGCGTTAAACACCAAATGACTGATCTCATTTAGCATTTCAGGGTTGATATGTTGGTTTTTTTTGTTTTTTTTTGAGTTCATGTTGCAGCCCATCCCTCACCCGACTCATTTCACACAGGCTAGGTCAGGGGGGTCAAACTCAATTTACATTGTGGCCAACATACAGCCCACACACAGTTTAACGACGCATTCAATCCCCTTTAATATAAATTAATTTCAGTATTTCTCAGTTTTTATGCACAATAAAGAAATGCAGCTGTAGTAAATGCAAGAATGCTAAAAGGTCTTTATCTGTAGGAAAAGCAGCAAAAAATAATATATTTAGGATAAAAAAAATACAGTTTAAAATCCAACATTTATGCCCTAATTCACATTTCCCCCAATGAGCTTGATTGAGGTCTTTGTGGGGCTGATTCTGGTCCCCGGGCCTTGTGTTTGACACCCCTGGTCTAGATGCATCAGTATCAGAGCTGTGTCTGCTGGTTCCTCATGTACACAAACACACACGCTGTATGGCATTTGACTCCTTTGCCCTCTTGGTTTGCTCCCTCCAGGAGGAAGAGGATTTGCAGTCAGAGGTAACTGTGCTTCTCTGATCGTCTCTTTCTGTGCAGTTCCTCCATACAGTCATCAGCAGTGTGGGTTTGATGGTGCAGATATCAGGGAAGGTCGTCCAGATGGGTTTGGGAGGGTCTTGGTCTGCCTTTTAAATTGCTAACTTTGAGGACTTCACCAGTCTACCCCTCTCTCTGCTCTCTCTTTATTACTATCTCCTCAAGTTTTTTTTGACCTTTCCTGTCTTTCTGCTAACATCCCGTTCCTCATTTCTTCCCAGTTTTCTAGCTGCTTCCTGACAACTTCGACTGTTCCCATAGTTTCATTTGAAATCATAAGACATTTCCATACTGCATGCCTGTTGTGCTCTTTTGCTCCCCACACAGCTGGCTGACCTGCTGCCTGTTATTTTCTTTTATTTTTTTTAGGAGGAAGAAGAGCTACGACAGCTTGAGGTAGATTCATGTTTTTTGTTTTTTTTAACTGCTTCTAGCCTTCCTGAGTTTGTCTTGTTTTTTTTCTTTTTGTTGTTTTTGTTCAGTGACTCATTACTTTTTCAGATTATTAATCCCTTTCACACCTCAAGCATTCCTTCAATATTTAGTATTTCACTACTTGTTAGCATATTTTGTCTTTTGCCAGAAACAATGAATTGGTCGCCTCGTGTCTGTGATAACAAAGGGTCAGAGTAAAATGCTAAAAGACCAAAAAAACAACACAAGTCAAAGTCAAAGATGTACCATCCAGAGTGATGATTAATACAGCACCTCAAGTAATTCTCATAAAGAAATGACCACTATAGGGCTCATTAAAAAAAGACAATAATGGTAACAACAGTGTTTACGTAATAATCCATTTTCCTCAGTTATGTCATTATGTTGAAAGAGTGCTTTGTGGGCCTTTTTTCCCCTGGATTTTGCCTGTCAGGACACATCCCCAAAACTTTTCAACTTCGTGTGTCCCAACTTTCAAAAAGCAAACTCACGCACTTGCTCTCGCACTGTTTTTCAGTCTGCACCCCGTGGACAGGGTTTGAAGTCTGGCGAGTCAGCCCAGCCGGTTTTTCACCCAGCGTTGCTCATCTCAAGGGTAGCTGCCCTAAAGAGTCCACACTTTAACCATTCCCTAAATCAGACTCTGCCCCTGCAACACACCAACACAATGAATAATCAGTTGGTTCAAAAAGTCCAAGTTGTTTAAAAAAAAAAAAAAGGTCTGGTTCTAAGTGCTGTGTGAAAAGGGCTCTGCTTCTCAGAGACATTCCAGCCTCTGCTTGAGTTTACGCTGCTTATGCTTCACTGCTTCGCCCTGCTGTTTTTCCGCTCTTCCTTCCCATCTGTTTTGTCCTTGTCCAACCTCTCTTGCAGGAGCAAGACGAACAAGGCAGTGCTGTAGTTTCTGGTGGTTCTACTTTTTTAAAAAAATTTTAAAGCTTGACAGACTTGCCCTTCTCTCCCTTTCTCCTTCTTTCTTTTGGTGTGCTGCATGGACTTTTAGGTCCACTTTCCATGGACATGCCTGCTGGTTTGCAGCATGATAAACCTGATCATATTTGACTTAAACCTTAAAGGTGGATTTCATGTAGTAACAGATATGTGAGTCACATATGGACCATAATGTTGGTTTCTTTTTCAAAACTGCCTGATTTCGTGTTCCACAGGAGGAAGAAGAGGCTGAAGTGCAAGAGGTATATCTGGATTATAGAATCTTTGTATATGTTTTGCACGATGTGAATCACACAGAGTGTGACTGGGATTTTTCTTTTCATGCATGATCCGATTGCAGAGAAAGACTGTGTGCACATGTTCAGGCGAACTCTGTCTCTCCTCAAGATCGTAATTGTCATTGGTTCAGTGAATGTTGTGTGCAGTGTAACTCATATGGCCTCAAACAAGCCAGGACAAAGATGAGGTTGTTCAGAGTTGGAGCAAACTTTTATGAAACTTTCACAGAGAAACATTCTGCCAGTCTGCCAAGATGTTTTCACTTTTTTAGTTTTGATACCTAAAAAGACAGCTTGAACGTTCCGTTGTCTTCTTTTAAAACTTGGCCTGCACGCACGTGAGGATAACTCAGACATGTTTGGTTTTGTTGTACTGGGAGATGGGGCGCACTGACTTGACAGGATGACTTTTTTTTTTTTTTTTTAAAGAAGCCATGGCTTTTGTTCCTTTTTTGCCAAGAGCAATCTGAGCAAAGTGGATGTGAAGTGGATGTGACAAGTTTCAAAGAAGATGGAGGAGACGGAGCACATCTTGTTCTCATGCAATACTCGAAGAAAAAGAAAAAATATTTCACGTTAGACGACTCTTAGTTTGGGTCACCGGTTGGAATAAAGTGGTTGTAGGATTGAATAATAGATAACCTCGGCGAGCGTGTTATTTACTTCAAGACTAACCAGGAACAGCATCCACGGCTTGAGTGGTAACACTTAAAACACGTGACACGCAGTTTAACCTCATCTTACACGGTGCGCCTGCTTAAGCACCACTCTTGTCTCACTTAGGTCATCTCATTAAAATAGGAACTCCATCACTAGTTTCCTCAGTTTTTTTTCAACCCTGCTGTCATCACCACTGCCCACGCTTCTCTCAAATGACATCTTCTTCATTTTTAACACAGCCACTAACATGGGAAGTCATCTCACCTTCCCTCTATTTAAGCCATGACTTCACATAGCCCCCTCCCTCTTCTTTTTTATTTTTAAATTTTTTTCAAAGGAGGAGGAAGAGGAAGAGGAAGAAGAAGAAGAGTTGGAAGAAACACAGGTAGTATTACAGCAGTTTGTCACATGTGGTCTTCTGCCTGTGCTTGCCATGCCTGGTCCAGTGTTGTAAAGAGGGAAGATCTTTGTCTGCGACACAAACACACATCACACATCTTGGTAGCTCACTCATAGTAAAGACTGTGGTTTTTTTTTTTGTTTTGGTTTTTTTTAAAATTGCAATTCAAATAGTTTATTTATGCAACAAACTAAGAAACAACTGCAGTCTTTCCACTTTGAATCCCACAAATCCTTCTCCGGTTGATGAGACTCATCCAGGTAAAAGGTTTAACAATGACAGAGTCTCAGCTATCATTGGGATTTCTTTTTTTTTTTCTCCCCACACATTAAAGCTTGCACCGTTAGAAACATTAGAATAGAATACACAAAGGCACTTTAAACAGATTTTAATCCGACCTTCTACCACTGCCACGTGTCTCTGCTTTCTGTGTGTGTGTGTGTTGGTTATCAATACATGATTTTGTCTTCTAACAGGAGGAAGAGGCTGAGTAGTTGAGGCTGAGCGATGCTGATGATGTCGATTTACTCCTCTCCAGGTAAAACCCTCTGCTTTTCTCTGCTTTACCACTGGAGGGCAGCGCGATGTCATGTGGCTCGGTAGAAGAATGGATAGAAACTTCTGTGTGTTGCTTTTCTCTTTGGCATTTATGTAACCAGATTAATTAAAAAGATAAACTTGCATTCAGTACAGTTTTTTTTCCTTCTTTTTTTGTGCTTCTTTGACCCTGCTAACAAAGCTCTGTGCAAAATACAATTACGCAACCTGTATTGTATGCATGATGCAGTGGCATGCATTAATATCTAAAACAGGCAAGTTTTTCATTAAAGCACTAAGATCCTGCTTGCTTCACCTTGGTGTTTGGAAGGAGTTATCTTTTTAACCTGCACTTGCCGCAGCGTGTTTGCAGAGGACTGCCACTGTTGACTCCATTTGCAAACAGCTTCAGTGGGTACACAGCATGCCTGGGGATCACCTAGATCCACCACCAAAGCATCTCACTATTCCCTGTTTTTCCCTCTGAGTCAGTGGGACTAATGAAGATATTTGTGGTGATAATAATTCTAATCTTCTTTTAGCTCTTTTGTGTGTTTAAGGCCTCTGTCTCACTGAAGGAATAGCTTTAAAGCTGGCCCTGAAAGAGTGGCAGTGCCCACTCTCCTTCCTCCCCTCCCTCCTCTCTAAGCTGTGCGCCAGCCCCTGCGAGCCCCTGTCACGCCTCGTTTGTGAAAGCTGTTAAGTGAGCTTCAGAAGTGCCTCAGGAGGTGCCGGCACGCTGGGTGGCACAGGCGTGGCAATGGTGGTGTCTTCCTCAGCCACCACGGACAACTCCGTAATGTGTGACCTATTTCTAGTCATCTGTTTTTCTTGTGTTGCAGCCCGAAGGAGCCTCCCGTTCCGTCTCTTCCCGACCCTTGACACTTGGCCCGCCCCCCTCAGCCCCATCAGAAAGCCCCTCTACGTCTCCGCAAAGCAGCACATGACCCTACTGGAAACCACTGGTCATGTGCTTGAAGGCTCCATCCCAGCTGAAAACGCCTAACCCACATTTGCCTTACACCCTTCCCTGTTGACTGCAATGTTGACTTAATTTTTATATTTTGCGTGTACAGACATACTGTAATGAAAAACGAGCAGAGTAGCCTAGCGGTGTTGGTTTGGTTGTTTGCCATGAGCAGCTTTTTGTAAAATGCACAGTTGTTTTGTTAAACTCAGACCCTTTTCCCATGTTGTACTTGTAGAAGTTCTAGTTTTCTAACACAAAAGGCCGGCGACCTATGAAGAAAAAAAAAAGAAAGAAAGAAGGAAATCCTGGCATATCCTAGCTTGTGACTCCTGGCTTGTAGATTCAAAGGGTCATAAGTCACTCTCTTTCATAACAGTTCTGTTCTTGTGCTCCTAACTTCATGCCTTATCTAACGGCGAGTGTGTAAATTCAAACTGCAACTTCTAATGGCAGCGAGAAAGGAAATAGACACATGCTGCAAGACTGCAAACCCCTCCACCACCGCCACAGCTACTTCTGCCAGAAATGCTGTCTAATCAATGCACTTTGTTGAACGAAGAGTGAGATGTGGCTGAGATGTTGGAAAAGAAAATAAAGTGGACTCGTAAAAACATTTTCAGTGGATCTTTATTTAAACTCTTTTGTTGGCATATTTAAAGAAGAATGGGCTATTGTGCATGTTGGGGAGTGTAGGGGTCAACAGGAAAACAAATGCCTCGTCCCATGAGATTTTTTTGTAGAGGTGGATGAGAACATGCAGTGTTATTTTTAGATAGATGATCAAAAAAGGGTCAGGCATGTGCAGTACAGGCTTTACAGGATAGGCATTGTTACTGTGCCCAATATTCACCAATGTCTAATGTGTGCAGGAATGCCACAGATAAATTCTTTCAATGAATAACTACAGTGGGGGAAATAGTTACATGATCCCCTGCTGCATTTGTAAGATTGCTCACTTACAAAGAAAGGAACAGTGTTTTATTATTATGTTTCATTTTAATGGAGAGACACAGAATATCAACCAAAAGTTCAGAAAGGAAGCACATAGTACATAAAAGTTCAATAAATAAATAAATTGATCTGCATGTTAGAGTGGGGGGTGCTGTAATAACTATAACTGTCAAAAAAATTAATACAGTAAAAATTACAGTATTTGCCTGACAACTGTCATGAAATGTGATAATTATGTAGAAGAAAAAAGAAGAAAATATTAATTAGAGATGTGTTAGCTCTCTTGATCTGACCAAAAACAAAAGATTCCCCCTTTTATTAAAAAAAGTGATGTATTCTGTGATCCATCAAACATCTACTGTGTCCCAATAAAAATACATCATCCTTTAACTTCAATAATTTGAAAAGGGAGGGACTCTGTAAGGCCCCTGGGATCTGAGGAATTACAATGGGCAATATTTGCAGTCCCTCCCACACTGTGTATTTACGTATGTGTGTGTGCAGCATGGGCCAAAGTTCCCACTGAATTTGGTAATATTTAACGGGACAGTTGGGGTGACATGGCTGAGCACCACGCATGAGGCAGAATTAGAAAACATCGATGACGTTGTTTGCTTCTCATACACAGAAACTCCAGATCAAGGTGAGTGAAATATTACACAGCTGGATTTTTGAAAATGCTGCTTTGGATCGTTTGAGAAAGGAATGGTTAGGAGGCAAGTGCAGTTGATCGAGTAGCTCACACTGTACCTGAGGGGTAAGATGGTGTTTATTCTGAGCGTGTAGCGATCGCTGCACCTGTGTTAGAGAGAGCACAGAGCTTTATCACAGCTTTATTCAGACTTAATTTACAGTTTGTGTAACTCGGGTAGGCTCTGTTTGCATTGATGCCTTCAATTTAAATAAATTCCGAATAAATTCACAGGGTTTGAATCTAACAAACAGACATTTTGTCACATTTTTCTTTTCATTATTTTTTGTGTTGGAGTTCTAAAATTAACACAGAAAGTACAGACAGTGGAGGCAGATCAACACGTTAACAATAAGGAGGAATCTGGCAGTAAATTGAATGCATTTAATTTCTGACCTCAATATTTAACTGTGGAAGGTTCAGGCATTTCTAAGGTGCTGAAAGGAGTTAATAGAATTCGTATTAATGTTACTAATAATGCTGTAATGGTTTCCTTCTCTAAGAACCATGGAGTTGTTTACAAAATGTTTCTGCCAAGCTATCTAGTCGAGAATCTGAGATATTTTTAAAGCGTGAAGAAAGTGTTTGTCCTGCTGCTGGCATGAGAGGAAAAGCCAAATGAGCCTCAAAGTTGTGAGGATTCAACCTCTTAAAACAATGAATATATTTGCAAAATTTTGTACGTATAAAGCTTTAGAAGTTGCATGATCATCATAATAATGAGGGTTAATATGCTGGGAACCATGAATAAATGATAAATGTTTTGATATTCCTCTGTGGTCTAAAATGAACTATCGTGATAGCCGTCATGGTTAAAAACATGCAATTATGATTGACCATTGCATCCATCAAGGGAATAACAGAATCACTGTTGTTTCAGGATCGTTCTGCTTTGAATAATGGACTGACTGGACTGACTGATCAGTCATGGACACCTTCCCTCTGTTAGTGCTTCTGCTGTCATGGAGGACTGAAGGTGAGAGTTCAGCTGAAAACAAGCACAGTTTGTTTGTCTGGGGATGTGACACAGAGACCAGTAATGTGCTCGAATTAACAACTTCATTCATTGCTGTGCTGTGCTTGTTAGCAGCATCCGTCAGATTAAAACCACAGACAATAATTAGAGGGCCTAATGATCTATCTTCCCTTTGTAATTAATTTTCTTAAGAATGGCTGCCTGTCTAGTTAACAATTAGATGTAGCCAGTGGTCAGGGGACTTCAGAGTCACTAGTTCATGGTCCCAACAGGAGGAAGCAGAAATTATGCTCATTAGTTTGACATTCTCTCATAACAATGAAAAGAAACTGCTCTATAGGCTGGCCTAGATATTTCTCAGACCTAATTTCCTAAATGGATGCATAATTCACAACTCGGCACACGGGCTGTAGAAGGTGCAGTTAGCTCACCACAAACAAGTTATACATCACCCCGGGCACTGTGCCATAAACGTCACGTTTCGAGGTTCGCCATTAATATTAATTCCTATTTTCTTTTACCTCTCGGCTTCGGAAAGCCACAAAACATTCTGGAACAACTGTGTTTTTATTTGCATCCTTGTTTCTGTGTCTGGGTGAATTTTTTTTTTGTAGAAAGATGAAAAACGCGCCCTAACATTTGTTCATCTTGAATGTGTTCATCTATTTTTGTCTCACTTATCTCATCATTGTTGGTTTTTATATGTAGTTATTGTTAAAATGTTTTACTCCAGTGTTTTCTTATTTTGAGTCCCAATGGACTGGACCTCATTCCCTGACAAACAATGAAATATTTTGGCTACATCTCTATTAGCATGAGACCCTCTTCTCTGGTGAATGCCCCAAACGTTTCTCACTGGTCCAATGATGTGTTAAAAACCCCCCAGAAACTGTCTTCTGAGGTGAAAGCTTAATTATTTTTGGAGGGTAATGTCTGACTTTTATAACTATCCCACTGACAAAGAAACCATCCAAAACCCCTCTTCCTTTAACCATATCTTTTCAGTGTCCCTCTTTCTTCCTAACTCAGTGTATCTCTATTTTGTCCACTGTTTACATGTCGAGATGTGGACTGTTAAACTTATTAATAAGAAGAATTTGCCAAAGTGACAAACAAAATCAGGGAGTTGTGTTGTCTCTTACTGTCTCGCACTCATTCTCTTTACATGTTACATTTTTTTAGCAATTTTATCTTCTTGAATCGGTTCTTTATCGTGGTGGAGGGGTTTGTATGTCAGGGGTCTTTTGCCCCCTGGTAGCGTCTCCAATGGCAAATTGGTTCCTGGGTGAGGGACCAGACAAAGAGTGATTCAAAAGACCCCTATGAGTGAAAAATCTAGGGAACAGTTCACCATGCCTGGGATAGGACTACTGAGGCCTACTGAGACTAATGATTGGGACATCGAACGTCAGCTCTCTGGTGGAGAAGGAGCATGAGTTAGTGCGTGGACATTGAGTCCAAATGCACCATGTTCAGCACCTCAATTGCTGAAGATGCTGCGCTGAGCTGTGATCGCAAGGTGTTTGTTGCCTGTCAATCAGATGGTGGGGGTGAAGGGAGCCATCAGGCTGAAGAAGTAGGCCAATCGTCTTGGCTGCCCTGTGTCACTGAAATGTTCATGATTTTTATGGACAAAATTTCTATGCGTAGCCAAGTAGCGGCAGGCTTCCACTTGGGCAGTCTCAGAATCTCCTCTGCTTTTTGCAGATGATGTGGTTCTGTTGGCTTTATCAGGTGGTGGAACTTCAGCAGTTCACAGCTGAGGGTGAAGGGGAGGGAATGAGAATCAGCAGTTCCAAGTCTGGGACCATCATCCTCAACTCTGGGTCAGAGATGAGTTCCTGCCCCAAGTGGAAGAGTTTTAGTATCTCGGGATCTTGTTCATGAGTGAGGGGAGAAGGGCGATCGACAGACGGATTGGTGCTGCGGCTGCAGTGATGCAGACGCTGTACCGTTCCGTTGTGTTGAAGAGAGAGCTGAGCGTAAAAGCGAAGTTCTCGATTTACCCGTCGATCTACGTCCCTACCCTTACCTACTGTATGGTCATGAGCTTTGGGTAGCGACCAAAAGAACAAGATTGCAGATACATCAGAGCAGGCAAAGTTTTTGCCAATCTTTTATTGTCCAGTTTTTGTGTGCCGATAGGAATTGTAGCCTCAGTTTTCTGTTCTTAGCTAACATTTTGTCTTCTCCAGACCAATCTTTGTAAACCTAGAGATATTTGTGTGGGAAAGTCCCAGCTGATAATCAGTTTCTGAAATACCCAGACCAGCTTTTCTGACACCAACAACAATCCCACATTCAAAGTCACTTAAAGCAACTTTCCTCCATATTTTGATGCTCAGTTTGAACTTCAGCAGGTCATCTTAACCATGTCTGAATGTCTAAATGCTTTGAGATGCTGCTGGTTAGACATTACAGTTAATAAATTGAAAAGCATAAGTGTCAAAAAAAACATAACAATTACTTTGAAATCATTGTTTAATTTTGAGTCACTCTTGATTTTGTTCTTCAGACAACCTGAATGGACACATTTCTGGTTATTTTGTTTATTCTTTAATGTTTTAATGTCTTCATCTTGAACTTGTGTTTATCCCCTGAATATGAAATGAAAAAAGAAAAATAATATTTTTAGGTGACTAATTCTTTGACTCCCTTTTAAATAATGAACTACCAGTGGGTGATCATGCTGTATGTGAACTCTGAAGCAGCCAATATGCATCAGGCAAAAAAAGTAAAGCGATTTCTTGGATTACATGATACACAGTGTGTGATCCTTTAGATATTTTGCCAGACAATTTTTCTTGCTCTTGGACTGAGTGAAGCTACTTGTTCCCCTATGAATTTAGCCCTTATGTTAAGCTATGCTACACGGCTGCTTGCTGTTTGAGTACGATAGATTTTCTCATGTAACTCTCAGCAAGACAGCCAGTAAGTTTGTTTCCCAAAATGTTCAAATATTTCTTTAAAAGTACTTCAGCAGTGGTAAGAAGTGATGCTCTGGGGATTTGTTTTGTTTGACTTATCTCAAAGATAATTTCAGACAGATTTCTAGATCAAACTTGATGTAAAATAAACTTACAGACAATGTTTTGTTTATGCTGTTTTTTTTGCAGTTGAAGCTCAAATAAAACTATTCCCAGAAAACCTGACGGTCCTGAGAGGGGAAAAGGCCAGATTTACCTGCACTCCTTCTAACAGCCAGTGGACTGCTATGATCTGGCTGCTGAATGGTGAGGTAGCGCTCACTATCTCTAATAAACATGGTGTCCTGCAATCCCCCAACACGAATATGAGTCTGATGGCTGAAAAAAAGAAAGACGGATGGATGCTTGTCCTGAATAACACAGAGAGACACGACCAGGGAGAGGTGACCTGTGATCTCCAGGGCGTTGATAGGAAAACAGCGAGGCTGTTTGTACAAGGTCTGTACATTCGTGTGTGTGTGTGCGTACGTTTGTCTGTGGGAGAGTCAGCAGAAAAACTATGTAGGTGCATTTATGGATGCATGCATGCATCTTAGTGTATCTGTGTTACCTAGATTCACTGAAGCAAGATAGTAGCAAGAGAATTTCAAAGGCTTTTGTGAAGCCATTTTCCCTCAAGGATACTCAGTTTCTTGTGAACTAGAGTCTGCAAGTACTCACACACACACACACAAAGCAGATGGTGAAGGCTTTTAAAAACCTTTGCCTCAAACACAACAGCAAAAGAATTTTGCCTTCCAACTTTCGCACCTTAATTAAGACTCTTTTTTTTTGGTTTAGTTTGCTTTGAAATGGGAGACTGAAGGTTGCACGTTTTCACTTTACCGTAAAAGCAGCTGAACAAGCACCCAAGAGATCAATAGCAAGGGTGGGGAATCATTAGGGCCAACGTGGTGGAGTGAAGTTGCTCAGGCATGTTTGATGGTCTCTGCATTACTCTGTGTTAATGGCAGCGTGGGCGGTGTCGGGGATATGAACTGATTGGCCCCCAGACATAAATACAAGATGGAAATGCTTGGACACTCCATGCCAGTCAGAACAGGCAGCAGCAGCGCAGGATTTACAGGCTGCAGCTACAACCAATCTCATTTCCTCTTCATCCCTCATTTACTGTATACTGTATGGCATAGCATACATCCACAGCATGGATGTATACCATGCCAGAGCGAGGCATGTTTGCTGAGAACTTTAGATTTAGGAAAAGACAAGCATCAGTAATTTTTGTAGATCAAAAAACGACAGCAAAGATAGATCGAATGGATCACAAAACATCTTATGTGGTGTGCACAGAAAGCAGTTTTATTTCTGGGAATGAATGATGATTAGATAAATTTAATGGATGGATGGATGATTATTTTCTAGCGAAATAACTATAAATTAAAGATCAAAATCAATCACAGTACTATCAAGCTGCTGAAAGGATCAAATCAATTAGGGCGACATTGACTTAGATCACTAATGCACCTACTATCTTTTTATTTCCATTCCCTGCATTGTCTTTAACTGTTGCAATGCAGGGATCTAGTGAAGCACAATAACTATACATTCGAGTGATTAAATATCTCTTTACACTGAATGGGAGTCAGTTAATTAAAAAAAGCTGAGACTTTTTAACTTGCAGGCTTTTTTTGTTCCCATGGTAAGGAGGCAAAAGGCTTAGTAGGTCTGGGTGTCTCAGTGATACTGAGACTGGATGAGTGATGAAACATTTCTCCCGCTGAAAACGCAACGTCCAGAACAGAATCAACTGTGTGGTATTTCCTTACCTGGATGATTAAGCATGCATCAAGGTAGTCCTGATGGAGTTGTCATCTTATTTGAAAAAAGCACTGCAGTATCATCCAAAATGTTTTCAAGTGGGATTTTCCTTTTACTATTTACCTTGGGAAAAATACATCTAGCAAGTTACTGTAATTTTTAGCCAGACCAATCACAAACATTTTAACGTCTACACAAATGGGCTATAAGGCTGGTTGCAGAAGGGGTCGTCCCCCCCCCCCCCCCTTTTAGATGAATGGGAGATTGCAGAGGATACTGTATTTGTTCTCACCCCAGATTTAAATAAATATGTATTGTAAGGCCACAAATAGTGCAAACTATTTCAGTGACACGACCCAAATGTCCGTTTTCGAGAACCAGAGCACATGAGAGCTACAAATACTACCCAGTGAGTATTAACTTTAACAGTTACTAGAGTCACATCCTGGTGCTTAAAACAGAAGGTTCTTCTATAATAATGCTGGTATTTTAAAGTTATTGTTAATCTCTGGTTTCGCTTGAGGTTTCTTTCCTGTTTAAAAGCCGTTTTTCATTCCCACTGTCGCCAAGTCATGGCTCATGGGGGGTCTTCTGATTGTTGGTGGCTCCTCTGTATTATTGTAGGGTCTTTACCCTACAATAGATGACACATCGAGGCAAATCATAATGTCATTTGGTACTTTATGAATAAAGTTATGTATTATTTAAAAGGCAACAAATTGAAGCTTCACATTTTATTTGAAATCTTTGCATTCACTTTGATGGAATGGCCATATATGTACGGCGACCCAATTCCCCAGGCAGCTAACAGCTGGACAGATGTCTTCTGGTTGTTGGAGTGTGATAGGATGATGAGTGTGTCTGACATGTCTAGTTTGTACCCTGCCTTTTGCCCAGTGATAAGATGGATCTTTTTATCCAAAATTCAAGCGTTTTGAAGTATTTGTTAGCTTGATGTGTTACCAGAAATTTGGATATTGCTAAGTCTACAACCAGAGTTCAAATTGGCGACTGTTGTGATAGTCATAATGTTTCATTTGAGGTTTCAGTGGTCCCTCTGAGCTGCTGATGTCACAATTTTAGCTCACATGGAAGTAGCTTGCATCAAACAAAATGGCAACTCAGGGTATTCTTCAATACGTGCTTCAGTTTATTTGCATCTAAAGTGCGTGCACTTGAACTGAGAGCACAGCTAAAAAAAGAACTAACCCCCCCCCCCAACATCTCTGCACAATGCGACAGGAAACAAAACCAATGACCCAATGCCTCCAATATATTATGGAGAGAGCCCCCATTGCTGCCAGTGCCACAAATCCCCACTGACATATGCAGCCATTAACAGCAGTGTGTGGTGAATCAGGCCCTGCAGTCTGGATGCAGAGGATCACTAGGGCCTGACATAACCTTTGAATTAATTGTGCATCCTGGCACGCCCAGTTAACAGTCAGCAACTCTGCATGTGATTTGTGTGCTGTGGTCTCAAAAGTACGGCTGGAAGAGAGACGCAGACTTACAGCGAAGCTGCTTGACTCTGTTCCCCCCCGCCCCCCCCGCCTTATCTTCCACTCTCAAATTGTCCCAAATGAAGATGATGTAAATATAACTACACCCTCTCCCTGCTCTTTCTGTGCTTAGTTCTTATGCTTGGTAAATCACAAATGCAGCGCATCTACGCAAACCCTTCACTCAAGCAACTTAGTGTGGTTGCATGCACTGTTGAGGCTGTAGAAAAGGAGACATGATAAATCAGAGAAGATAAAAAATGCTTGTGGTAATTGGTCTGTAGAGGCGTAGCAGATATTCTCATTGAAGTAAGCTTATAAACGCGCATAGAGTGCGTACTGTTCATTTAAGACAAATTGCACAGGCACGCTTCAAATCTGCGCGTAGACACATACAAATGATAAAAAGCTTCCTTTAGAACAGCAATTTAGTCTCCCGAGGAACCCTGCAGAAAAATCACTAAAATTACATTTAGCCGAGAGCCCCCTGCTTCACACTACCAGTCTCCCCACAGTGATTAACAAACCATATGAAACCTTATTTCAGGGATCACGTAGGGCGGGGCTTTGTGTGCCGATGCCTTTCTTTTTCTGTTCGGTTGTATCAATCAGCCACAATCGCCAGAAGCTGCTCATCAATCAGTACAAATGAGGCTGCTGGTTGCCTGCTAACCTTTAGTTGGCGGTGCTGAGATTGTGTAAAAGCGGAACTCCACCATCAGAACGGGTGGTTCAAAGAACAGGAGTGCGTATGGTGCTCATGCCACCAAATCAGGCATCAAATAAAAGCTCCTAGAGGAAAGGGACAGCCAATAATGTGTATAAAATATGTGAGGATTTGAACCTGAATCAACACAGACATGCCATTCGCTCAGACAAAGCACCCAAGTTCCTGCAATTATCTTTCTGTCTGTAGCAATTGTGTGTTGCCTCCACCACCTTTCATTCTGCCTGACAACAGACTTCACATATGAGATACTGTATCTCCCGGGGCTTTAAGTGGCTTATTTGGCTGGCAGGGAAGGAGATGAAGGGGAAAGAAAAGGAGAAGCATTCGTCAGGCAATTGAGAATTGGAGACATGTGATCAATCACCTGGGACGAATGAAATCCATCTTTTGTAAGTGAACAGCCCAGCTGAAGAGGTGATAGCAGAGACGCATGCATCCAAATAGAAGGATTTCAGAGGAGACTGATGATGGCGCTGAAAGATTCCTACCCACTCACTTACATTTATACATAAGGACATCTACTAAATGTATGTGAAACAGAAATAAGGCAAAGAGTACATCATTCAGGTTTATGACTGACTGTTTTCTTATTTCAGAAAAGGGCAGTGTGAAAATCCTTGGGAATAACAGGTTGGCTTTTCAGCGAGATTCAGTCCTGTTTAAATGTGAAGCAGCAGGATGGCACCCTGAGCCTGTTCTGAAATGGGAGGTGAATAATAAAGAGGTAAATACATAAACTCAATCAGACAAGATCATCACTATCTTTAACAAACACCGGAACTAAAACTTGTTTTTCTTACTATTCAGCCTGTAGTATATCCAGCTATACCCTCAGGCAGTGCAGCCAGTATATCTGGTACTATAAAGGGACTGTTAAGTACTTTATTCTATTACTTGAGTAATAAAATCATAGCTACTACATTAACCCTCTGAGGTCTAAGTTATCATTGGTGATGACCGTAACCAGAACTCCAGGCAATCAGAAGGAACAAAGGAAATAATTTTTTTTGCCATTTTCCCCCAAAAAGTCTGTTTTGGCTGTCTCTAAAATATAAAGACTTAAATTCAGGTTGGTTTATGTAGTTAACATCACAAACATATAGTGCCTCAAATGTAGAATTTCAAAAGGGGCAGATTAAATCAAAGAAACTCATCAGATTAGATTTCTTCTGTAAAATGCTTTGCACTTAGTGACTTCCTGAAATGTTTGACCCATAAATCTGCAGACCTTGTGCATGAGACCAGATAATGGACTCAATCAAGGATATTCCCCTCTTTCACCTTAAAGAGCTCTACAGCGTGTCTTTAGGATGTGCTGACTGATGAAATGTTGTGCAGTGAGTTCTGATGCATTTGGCTGAACCCGACAACACAAATGCTGTGAGATACATCTGCCCTCATCCTGTTGCTTTTGTCTGCAGTGAATAAATCAATAAATGCCAAGCCACAACACAGCCATCCCTGTGTTTGACTGATCAGACACTATGTGATTACATTTTCTAGTCTATAAAAGGAATCACGCTCCTTGGCCT